>NW_027527957.1:2000806-2138654 GCF_008692635.1 Crocuta crocuta
GAGCCCACCAAGCCTCTCTTTTATTATCTTCTTGCATCCAGTTAAGTGAATGAGAGATTAAAAGAGCAATGGTACTCAGAGAGTCTCACATATTAGCAGTGGTAGAAACATTTGACTTTTATCATAAATGAAATCATTAGTGCTCATTTTAAATATAAAAAAATAGCGATATCACATATGGTAGTCATCCCTAAGACTGTTAATACTCAGTAGAGAGCGTGTCCACCTTTATTATACAGAAGGTCAAAATAGAACTGGCTAATTATTTAATAATTATTCTACAGATGAGTGTATAAGTTTTATATTGCTGCATATAGACAGAATTGTGTCCCTCCCAGATTTATAAGTTGTAGCCCTAAACTCCAGTGTGACTTTATTTTGGAAATTGGGCTTCTATGGAGATAATGAAGATAAATGATGTAATGGGTGGGCCCTAATCCAGTATGACTGGTGTCATTATGAATGAGAACAAGAGACTCCAGGGACATCTTTCCACACACAGAGCGAAGATCATGTGAGAAGTAGTGAGAAGGTAGCTGTCCACCAGCCAGAAGTCTCACCAGAAACCAACACTGATATAGCTAGCACCTTAATCTTGGACTCATAGCCACCAGAACTGTAAGAAAATAAATTCCTGTTGTTTAAGCCACCCAGACTTTGGTATTTGGTATCCTGAGAAGACTAATTTAGCTGCTGAATAACCCTACTCCAAATTTTTTTGGCTTTAATCAATCATGATGTTATTTGCTCCCAAGTTTGAGGATCCAGCCTTTGTGTATAGTTTGGCAGAGACAGCTCTACTCTGCTCTCTGTGGTATTGAGTAGGGAAGGTCAGCCAGTGGAGGAAATTTCAAGGTGACCTCACTCACATGTCTCGGGCCTTCATGCTGGCTATTGGCTGGAGAGTTACAGTTTGTCTTTATGTGCCCTTTCTTTCACCTGTTTCTAATTCTCCAGTGATAGGATGGCCCTAGACTCCTTCACATGGCAGATCATTTCCCTCTTCGTAAAAGTAGAAGGTGTAAATCCTTTTAAAGCCCAGACTCAGAACCCCCAGAATGTCATTCACACTATTTCTGTTGGTTAAAACATGTCATCCCCAGTACTCTGAAACTACTGGAAGACTTTGTGCTTGGTAAAATGAAACAATATTATCAAGAATAGCTCTCTTTTTTTTGTAATAATACTTCAGCAGATTGTAGATTTTCGTAGACTTTCAATGACCAGCCTAGGTCCCTGAGGCAATGTAAATAACATAAAGCAAGAAAATAGAATGAAAGAAATGTTCTTAAAATTGACTATTACTCTTTTCCTAACAAAGGCTAAACTTTATCTGTTTTATGTTTTGTGATCCCAGGTTTTTATCAGTATGTAAAATAATCAGTATCTTATATATACAAAGAAACAATTAACAAGTATGTATAAGAATCAACAGAACATACTCTCCATCAATAGATGCACGAATGAAGATACATATATCTTTATGAATATATATCTGTATATCTACATCTGTATATCACATCTTCTTTATCCATTTGTGTATATATATTTATGTATACACAATGCATATATACCTACACAATGGAATATTACTCAGCCACAAAAAGAGAATGAGATTTTGCAATTTGCAACAATGTGGCTGGATCTAGAGGGTATAATGCTAAGTGAAATAAGTCAGACATAGACAAATACCATATGGTTTCACTAATGTGTAGAATTTAAGGAACAAAACAAAGAAAAACAAAAAATTGACTCTTAAATACAGAGAAAAAACTAGTAGTTGCTAGACAGGAAGGGGGTGTGGGGATGGGTGAAAAAGGTGAAAGGGAAGAATAATATACTTCTTGTGATGAGCACTGGCTAATGTATAGTAATGGTGTTTCATTATACTGTGCACCTAAAGCTAATATTTAATACTGTATGTTAATTATACTTCAATAAATAATAGAACATTCATTAATTTATAAAACTAGTAATTATCTATTAAATGCTTACTACCTACTATGTGACAAACTTCTGGATACTGGATATACAGTGGTAAACTATTAAAGTTCCTCACTTTATTATCTGTATGAAACTCCCTAATAAAATCATCATCGTTTAAGTTTCTAGTAGGGAGAGACAGATACTAGATATAAAATTATGTACTAAATCAGGTGGTAGGCACAATTAAAAAAAACGCAGAAGAGGAAATAAAGTGATTGGTTAGGCAATTGAGGAAGGAAAAGATTGATATTTTATATATATATATTTTTTTGATATTTTATATTTTTATTATTTTTTTAACATTTATTTATTTTTGAGAGACAGAGAGACAGAGTTTGAGCAGGGGAGGGTAAAGAGAGGGAAACACAGAATCCGAAGTAGGCTTCAGGCTCTGAGCTGTCAGCCTAGAGCCCGATGCTGGGCTGGAACTCATGAACTGAGAGATGATGACCTGAGCCAAAGTTAGACGTTTAACCGACTGAGCCACCCAGGTGCCCCAGGACTGATAATTCAAATAAAGTGTTTGTGTTAAGGCTGTCAGGAAAGGTAAAATTTGAACACCTGAAAGTAATTGGGGAGTTAGACATGCAGTTATGTGGAAGAAGAGCCTCTGTGCAAAGGCCTTGTGACAGTAATATTCTGGAATGATCTACCAAGTATGACTGAAACACATGAGGAAAAGATGGAGTTAAGACATAATTAGGGTCCAGACATACAGAGTCTTTCAAACTATTTTGAGACTCTGAGTTGTATTCTAAATGTGATTGGAAATTATATTTTTAAATGTTTTTAAATTCTTTTTAAGTTTATTATTCTGAGAGAGTGAGAAAGGAGGGGCAGAGAGGAAAGGAGAGAGAATCCCAAGCAGACTCCACATTTCAGCATGGAGCCCAATGTGGGGCTCAGACCCACAAACCCATGAGATTATGACCTGAGCAGAAATCACGAGTTGGACATTTAACTGAGTCACCAGGTGCCCCTGGATATTATCTGTTTGGTTTTTTTAAAAGCTTTTTGAATGCACTGTGGAGAATAAACTGTAAAGAAACATGAATTGAACAGAGAACCCATTAGGAAGCTATTGCAGGCGTCTGAGAAAAGAGATCATTCAGATCAGCATTTAGGTGATACTGTGGATGTACAGAGAGCTGCTCAGACTCACCATATCCAGTAAAGGTGGACTTGCTTACAAGCTGGAAGTTGGGAGATAAGATATAAGTCAACAATGACTAAAATATTTTTTCAGTTGCCTGAGCAACTCAATGAAAAGTGAGAGCTGTTTTCTTGATTGGGAACAATTAAAAAAGAGCAAGTTTTGGTATAAAGGAAAGCAACAATTCAGTTTATATGTAGAAGTAGATGCTCAGTCAATTGAAAGTTTCTTTTCCTCCTTCGTAAATTTTTTTTTTACAACACAATAAAAGATATCAAAAAAAAAAAAAAGAAGAAGAAGAAGAAGAAGATAGAAAAGAGCCAAGCTCTTGACGTGACAGCAAATGAATTCCTAGCATTTGGGCTGGGACTTTTCATCAAGGCAAATTTGAAACCAGTGGATGGCCTGGTTTCCTGGACAACACACTGCCATCTACTCAGTTTTATATTAGTTTTGTCTTGGCTGTATGAGCTTAACCAAAATAACTCCTAAAACCACTGCTAAGGTGAATTTCTCATTTGTTACTACACATGTACACAGAATTTCAGAAGGAAATTTGTTATATTATATTAATGATTGTAGAGTTAAATAAATGTTTTAGAGCTTAGTATCATTGCTTAATTGCACAGCTATAATTTTGTTCGCAAAGACTGTTCCCAGCTATAACCATGAAGTTTCTATTGGTAAATTCACATTTAAATGTGTTAAAAATGCATAAACTCTATTATTTGCCTTGATACAATTCTTGAACAGTTGCAAATAGTTATTTAACTAATAAAAGCTACATGAAATTTATATATTTGGAGGAAAAATGAAAATAATTTTCTGAGCTTTCTCATAATATGGATGTCATTTAGACAAATATCCTAGGTTAAATGAGCTGGGTGGAAGCATAGATTTGTCTCGGCTCAGCACATAGCTTATTTTGGCTAAATGTATAACCATCATAATATGTATAGTTTTGAAGTCCTGTGATGAAGACACAGCTTTATAGGTGTTATTTCAAACTGAATGATAAACATATTATTTAAATGTTTATTTAGATATGTTCGATAGGAGGTCATTTTGCCCCTCTAAATCCATTTGTTCACTTCCCCCCAAATAACTTACCAGTATCTCAATTTATTTAAAATGATTTTCATATCATATGTTAAAATTCTGTATCTAACAGGATCTATTTTATGGAAATCTTTTTTTATTTTGTTGCCTTTATAGAAAATGTTCTCCTTGGTATCCCCTTTATTTGTTTCTTAAAGGAATAATTAACTAACATAAAAATTGTAGTGCCAGCTTACAAATGAAGCAGGAGCACCTGGGTCGCTTACTTGGTTAGGCATCCAACTTCGGCTCAGGTCATGATCTCACGGTTCGTGGGTTCGAGCCCCACATCGGGCTCTGTGCTGACAGCTAGCTCAGAGCCTGGAGCCTGCTTTGGATTCTGTGTCTCCCTCTCTCTCTGACCCTCCTCTGGTCACGTTGCCTCTCTCTCTCTCTCTCTCAGAAATAAATAAAACATTAAGAATATACAAATGAACTGAAGACCTACTCTTTAGTCTCTTCATTCAAACTATGGCCTTCTGGCAACAGTGCTGGCTTCCTTCCTTGATCAGTTCATTAGTGACTTTAATGCTGGGATTTCCAATGTACAAAGTTACCATGTGATGCAGTATTCATGTGGCACTGGTTCATTCAACAAATATTTTTGAGCCCCTACTAGATGGTAGACATTTCAATAGTTACTTATTGAGTGATTGAAAGAGTTGACGAAATCTGACTTAGGATAATGACTTGAGTGGAATTTTCCTTTTTCCTTTGGAATAAGTTTAGATTTATAGAAAAATTATGAAGATAGTACAGAATGTTCCCATATGATCATCACCCAGCTTCCCCTCATTTAACATCTTACATAATTATAGTTTTTACCTCTTGCTTTTGTAAAAATTAAGAAATTGATATTGCTACTATCATATTCACTCCAGGTTATTGTTTTAAAATTTCACCATTTATTCCATTCATACTTATTTTTGTGTCCCAGGATCCAGTCTAGGTTACCATATTGCATTTAGTTTTCATATGTCCTTGTCTTTTTCTCCTTATGATAGTTTTTGAGCAAGAATTTTGACATCTGTGTCCAAAATAGTTGAATGTTTAGAGTTTCTAAAATATTTTATATAAAAGTGAATGAAAGTCCATTCATTTATTTATCAATTCAATGAATGCTGATTATTATAAAATATAATTCTTAGCACTGGGGTATATACATGGCTATATTATTATGCTTGAGAGGCTCCTAATTTATTGTGAGCAAATAACTCCAGCAATGGCATAAGTGCTATAACAGAGGAATAAGGAGGGGGACTGGGAAACGGAAAACATCTGACTTCAACTGGATTAGGTCTTGAAGGAGAGTGAGACTTTATAGGTAATTAGAAGTGTTTGAAACAGGGAACAGTGTATGCCATGCTGCAGAAGTGAGAAGCACAGCCCAGGTACTGGCAAGATGGGCATGTGAAGGGATTACATGAGTGATGAGAAAATACAATGGCCAGAGGGAGTCAGATCCTGAAGGACGCATATGTTCTGCTGGAAAACGTGGCTGCATTTCAAAGGCAATGAGAGCCATTGAATTTTTTTTAAAAGTGGGGTTGCTAACTTTGGCCCTATATTATATGACAGAAATTCTCATAATATCATTAGATTAGTGTGCGAAGTTACTCCTGTTACCAGATTTTCATTCAGAGCACTGTATTTTTCTCAAAGATCCATTTTTTCCTTAATGTTTAATAAGAATCAGGAAAAACTTTAGGACTAATGCTGTCATTTACATACATTTTCAGAAGTTATCTTTCTCCATAAGAAAATTTTAGTAATAATGAAAAGATACTTGTGTCTTACCTTCATTGTCCAAATTCCCATATTTTCCTACAAATAAGAAGTATAATAAGGGGCGCCTGGGTGGCTCAGTTGGTTGTACAACTGGCTCTTAATTTCAGTTCTGGTCATGAATCCAGAGTCAGGAGACAGAGCCCTGCACTGGGCTCAGTGCTGAATGCGGAGTCTGCCTAAGATGATTTCTCTTTCTGCTCCTCTCCCCCACTCGCACATGCACTCTCTCTCTCTCTCTCTCTCTCTCAAGAAAAGGAAAGAAAGGAAGGAAGGAAAGAATGGCGGGAGANGAATGCGGAGTCTGCCTAAGATGATTTCTCTTTCTGGTCCTCTCCCCCACTCGCACATGCGCTCTCTCTCTCTCTCTCTCTCTTTCTCAAGAAAAGGAAAGAAAGGAAGGAAGGAAAGAATGGCGGGAGAAAGGGAAGAAAGTAGGAAGAAAAATTCGAGACACCAAAGCAAAGGCAACAAAAGCAAAAATAAAAAGGTGGGACTACATCAAACTAAAAAGCTTCTAAATAGGAAAAGAAAGTTATCAAAATGAAAAGGCATCCTAATGAATGGGAGATAATATTTGTAATTCATATATCTGATACTGGATTAATATTCAAGATATACAAAGAACTCATACAATTCAATAGCTAACAACAACAATAATGATAAACAATCCAGGAAAAAAATGGGCAAAGGATTTATTTTTCCAAAAAAGACCTATAGGCGTTAACAGGTAAATGAAAAGGTGCTTATTATCACTAATCACCAGGGAAATGCAGATCAAAACCATAGTGGAATATCACCTGGCCCCTGTTAGAATGGCTACTTTCAAAAAGAGAAGAAATAACAAGTGCTGGCATGAATATGGAGAAACAGGAACCCTTGAGGACTGTTGGTGTGAATGTGAATTGGTGCTGCCACTCTGGAAAATAGGAGGTTTATGAAAAATTTAAAAATAGAACTACCATATGATAAACAATTCCCCTTCTGGGTACTTATCTGAAGGAAACGAAACACTTGAAAAAGATATATGTACCCCCATAGTTGTTGCGGTGTTATTTACAATAGCCAAGTCAAGTCATCCTAAGTGACAATCAGTGGATGAATGAATAAGGAAAAGATAGTGTGGACACACACACACACACACACACACACACATAATGGAGCCATAAAAAAGAAGTCTTGCCATTTGCAACAACATCTTGGAGATCTTGAGGGCATTATGCTAAGTGAAATAAGTTAGATATAGAAAGACAAATACCTTGTGGTCTCACTTATATGTGGAATCTAAAAAATAAAAACTTTAATAGAGTTTTGAAATTCCAAGTCAAATACCAAAGGAAGGTTATTTTATTCTGAGTTTATATAAGATAAACAGATTATCCATTTTCAAGCAAGGCCATGCTAGTTTTTGTCTATGTGTTAGAAGCTGGTGTTATTTAGACCTTGTTACTTGAGGTGTGTTCAGCATCACCTGAGGGCCACTGACTCAGTCCCTGCATTTGTAACAGGATTCCTCTGTGGTTCACATGCACATTGTTTTAGAAGCACTAATTTAAGACATAGTTTATTAGAGTTTTAAATTTTTATGAAGAAGTATGTGATACCCATAAATAAAATCATTGCTATAGTTATTTTTAAAAGAAGAAAATTTGTCAAGACAATGTGCATGCTAAAATTCTTTTTGAAAGAGTATTGCATATGATTATCAATCTTTTTAAATATGCATTTTATTTTTACCTAAGAGCATGAAAGGGACAAATGATAAAATTGTTTTCAGGCGTCTCTAAATGTCACCTCATATATTTTACTCCTTCTGATTATGTATTTTTAATGAGTGAGTGAGATTTTTTGCATCTGTCTTCTTAGAAAGTTTTGTTTATGGAACTGTAAATTCTGAATTCTTTAACCTACCACCTAAATAGTTGGGTTTATGTTAAGCTAAACCTAGACATTTAAAAAATTCTTAAAAAATATTTATTGGGAATTTAATTATAATATCTTAATATTCTATGTGATTTCTGCAAGAACTTAAACTCCCTATTGTATTTTAAGTGAAATTTTAATTAACGAAGTTAGAAATGATTTACCATTCACAGGACCTATGTCTTTTTAAATTATTTATATGTGTGTGTGTGTGTGTGTGTGTGTGTGTGTGTATATATATATATATATATGAAAGTCTCTATTTAGGGCTTATTATATACACACTATTGTTAAAGCTACATTGATTTTTGCCTTTAAGAAATTAGCATCAAAATATGGCACCCTAGCTTGCTCATGAATAATTCTGATTCAGTTCTGTATTGTTACTAATCTAAGACAGGGGTCAGTACCCTTTTTTTGTAAAGGGCCACATAGTAAATATTTTTTGGTTTTGTGGTTCTTACAGCCTCTGTCTTTCAGTTTTGCCACTGTGGCATAACTGTAGCCATCGCCAATGTATAAACAAGTGAGTGTGAACATATTCCAAAGAAGCCTTATTTATGAACACCAAAATTTCAATGTCATGTAATACTACTTTTCTTTTAATTTCTTTCAATGACTTAAAACTGTAAAATCCATTTTTAGCTCATGAGCTATACAAAACAACCAGCGAGTTGGATTTGGACTATAGGCTACAGTTTGCTGCTTTCTGATGTAAGACACTGAGTATATGAATGTATATGGACAGTGGTGCACTATTGATTACAGATTTAATAGGAACCTGATGACTTCTTAGTATGCAAACTGTAACACTGGCATTATAATTTTGTCGATTTGAAAAGCAAACAAGAAATTGAAAGATAAAGAGAGAAGTACAGAGAACTAAAAATCATTGTGAATTTACTGTGAACTAAACACTGTGCTCAGTATTTTGTATATTTCATCTTGTAGCTTCACTATCCCCTGATGAAACATACAGTATTATTAGCATTTTACACATGAGAACAAGGGAGGTTTAAGTCAGGTTTTGAGACCATACAACAAGTCATTGGCAGAATTAAGCCACGTCTGACTCCAGAAACTGAGATGCTTGCACTATACCCCACTGGCCACACGGGCTCACCCAACAGGAAGCTAATAAAAAATATTTTTAGAAAAAGATAAAGGAGAGTATCAGAATATGCAATGTTTTTTAGAACCTTGAAGTGAAATTCTGACAAGTGGCTGGACAAAAGGAGGAAGACAGTCCAAATTACAGGTGTGCAAAGCTCATGAGGACATAGTTAGAAGCTGAAAAATAGGCAGGCAGAAGACTAAAATTCCCAGTGGACATGATATTGTCTTTCATGTCATTCCCCTTCATTTGTCTTCCTCTTCCCCTTTGTAATGTTTAGCCTTTATTGCCCGGTGAAAATAGACTGGTCCACTTTCTTCTTTTTACTAACTTGTCTTTGTTCTTGGCCCACAATTTGAAAAAGTAAACTCACTGCTGCTCATCTGGCAACTCTGTGTTCCTAAGAAAAATCTCAGAAGGACCTTCCAATTTCTATCAGTTGTATTTGGCATTGTGCTGTAATGAAGGCAAGGGACACGCCTGATAGAGGTTGTATCTTTCACACCCCATTGCTTTTTGTACTTTCTCAAAGTAGACACAGCCCATAGCTATTTAGATGATAATGTAAATTATATTGGTCACAGTATTTGAGCTAAATAGTGATTACTACAATAGGTAGAATGGTGAATATTTCATTAATACAACTATGTCTCTAATACAGACTTCCTTTCTGTTGTATGGTGAGCATGTTGAAAAGCACAACTCACATTTTCCTCTTAATAACTCAGTCTTATATTTAATGTGTGCTTAATTTTTAGTCATTTTAATTGTTCTTTGTGCAGGAATCCTTCATAGCCACAAAATCTGAGGTTAAGACAATGAACAAGTTAGTATAGAACTAAGAGTAAGTGTTAAAAAATTATATGAGAAAGTTATACAGTGACACTTTCTGCATGCCTTTGTGTTGATATTTCCTGCATTGTACATGATTATATAGTATAAAGAAAGAATAAAAGAATGTGTGAATCTCTCACAAATGAAATCTACAATATTAAACTGTGCTCAACTTTGATTCAGGAGATCGGAAATATGACTTTGTATTTGGACGAGCACACTCAAATATATATTTCTTATGTCCTAATGTTAGGGAAAAGTAAGCAATTTTCATGGAGTCTTAAAGAGATAAGAGATTGATAGAATCTTTGTTGCTTCTAATGACTGTTTTCCAAGATTTAAAAAATGTTCTCTCTGCTAAAAATATTAAATTACATGATGAAATGAAGAATGAAGGAACACAGGAAATACTTTATAAAAGCATTGACTTCTGTAATTCACAGTATGTAGCATATTTTGAAGGAGTAACCTAGGGACTGTCTGCTTATGAAATTATCATTCTAAGGTCCCTCTAGCATTAGCTTGTTGAAACAGCATGTATATGGGGAGCTCCAGCCGTGAGTCCAACCCTTCTTTCCTAAGTGATGTTTTGGGCTGATCTAAGCTCTTCCTAGTTTTTCAAATTCACCTGATCCATGTAACCTACCCAGGCAGGAAGGACCTAGAAAGCAAGCTATATACTGTAGTGTGTGCTTTTGACAATTATTCTGGTCTCCTTTCTGCTTTATTTTTCTTTTTTTTCTCTTGTACTTTCTTCCTTCATTCTTGGATTGCAATCCTTACTCCCTTGAAGCTTTCATTTAAGAACTGTTACAATCTGTCACAGACTGTTCTGTCATCCATTTGCCAAGACTTTCCTTTCCTTTTTGATGTTAGCTCTGGTTTTAGTTTCAGCTTGTGTATTTTCCACAAGGAAGAATCCTGTTTCCTTAAGTAGGCATATTTTTCAAATCTACTCTTACCTTACCATGGGCTTACATCTGTGTTCACAGTTCTATGTACCTAGATAGCAATCTACTTTGTAGGTGAGAGTTCAGGCCAAGGGTTAAAGGCACCAGAGGAAGAGAGGGGTTGATGATAGGTAGATATAAAGACAAAATTATAGATATGTTGAAGGACAATTGCAAATACAGTTGACTATTTCCAGAAGTAATAATCCTTTTTATCTCCTTTTTTTCTTGCTTCTTTTAAGATCAACTTGACTTATGTGATGTTTCAGTTGAAGTTTAGGTCTTTTTTAAGAATACCCTCAAAGTCAGTGAAGTAATAATTTTATGTGTTTTCTATTTTTTTTTTGAAACTTTAAGACCTGACTTCTCAGACGTTTCCAATAACTATAGTATTCTTAAAATTAATTAAAAGTCACTTGGCTCATTGCCTCTACTGTAAAGTGTTCTTTGGAGCTGACATCAAGGTGAGGTTATAACATCAGGAAGAAATAGGTTTCTTTAGATTAGTTCCTTGAAAATGCACCTTTAATAAACTTATTCATATAATACAAATAATCATATAAATTAGCATATTTTGTCATTCATAATAAGAACTATTTATAATAGTCAATCATCAGAGCATAGACTACAGGAACCTCATGTATAATATGGAGTCCTCAAATGCATCATATGGCTCCAGGATTAAAATCTTGCTCGCTATTCACCCTCCTATAACTTTGATATTTTCTGATTTTTGACTTCCACACTCCTCAACCCATTATACTAATCATTGTTTGTTTATTCTTTCATAACTTCATTTTCTTGCTCAAGTTTCCATGGTGTTTCTGAGTTACTGCTGACTCCTCCATTTAATGTGGGCTTCTCTTCTTGTTTATTCTTAATTTCTATTCCTCCATATTACACGATCATTACAGTGCTACCCTTCGGTTTTCTTCTGTGTCTTTCCTTCTGTTGTTTATTCTGTTTATTGTGTCTTCTCCCTTATACCTTAACTGCATTCTGTACATAATTTTATGTTCAACTCATGTCCTATCTACATAAAGCCTTTTTTTTATTTTTTTTTATTTTTTTTATTTTTTATTTTTTTTAATATTTTATTGTCAAATTAGTTTCCACATAACACTCAGTGCTCATCCCCACAAGTGTCCTCCTACATAAAGCCTTTTTTGAGAAACAAGCTCACTCTGATCCTTCTCTAATTTCTTATGCATATCATCTTTACTGAAATAACTAGCAATTAATAAGATACTTTTCACTAGTCTGGGTTGTTTCACTAACTTGAGTTGTTTTCTCAACTTGATTATAAATTTCATACAGGTAAGGAATTGAAGTTTTTCCCTACAAACTCCTAAAATACTAGGCATGTATTAACTTCTTAGAAAATGGCTCTTTCTGATGAAAATAAATGTGCTCTTTAGTACATATTAGGAGAACTACAATTAGCTTAACCTCTAAGGATTTGCTTCTTAATATGAAAAAACAATGTAGCTAATGATACTATCTGATTTGATGGTAATATTGTTAATGAACCATTAAAATGTAAAATGTACCATGTCATGCCATTTTAGGACATTGAACATTTAGTTTAAGATGCTATTGTATGTTTTATGTATTTAATTTGATAGCTAGATAGTGGCTCTATTTTACAGTAGATATGTAATGTGTTCTAGTAGAAGACAATGTGACAAAGAAATGAAAGTAGAAAATTAAGAAGGCAAAGCATGCAATCCAAGGGGAGCAGTATTGGCTGGAGACGAAAGCAGAGAAGCCCACATTGGTGAATATTACTTTATGATGTTAGAATTTGATAATTGTCAACAGAAACAGTTAAATCATATGTTTCTGTGTCTTCTAAGAAACTATAATGACTACAAAGCAGTTTTTAGTCCCTGGATATATAATAGAAAAAGTAAGGTAAATAATTATAAACTAAAGGGTAATTCAACATATACAGAAGGAAACTAAGTTACCTAAAAGGATCCTAGACAATGTAAGGTATTCTAGTAATTTCTTATTTCTAGTATAAAATGTTACCATAAATTTAGTGACTCAATATACCACAATTTATTACTTTTCTGGTACTGGATGTCATAAATCTAAAATTGGTCTACAAGGATGTGTTTCTACAGGAGGCTCAAGGAAAGAACCAATTTTATTGGCTTTTCTAGTTGTTGGAAGGTGTATACATTCCTTGGCTTGTGGTTGGACATAACTCTGACCTTTGCCTCTGTTGTCCTGTCTCCTTCTCTCACTCTGACTCTCCTGCCTCTTTCTTATAAGGACACTGTGATAATACTGGGTATGCCTGGATAATCTAAGATAACCTCTCCATCTCAAGGTATTTCACTTAATCATATCTTCAGAACCCCCATATAAGGTAACATGAATTCATAGATTTCAGGAATTCAGATGTGGACATCTGTATGGGGACATTATTCTGGCTACCATAAGTACTAGGGTATTAGGATCATAACTCATCATATTCCTACTTGAAGTAATGGAAAAGAGTAACACAAAAAAAATGCTTAAATCTGGAATTTTTAGACCATTTTATTAGTAAGTTATTACCATATAAAGTGAAATACTTTTCTCCAAGTGAATTTAGGTTGAGCATTTTCATGAGGCAAAACTTTCTGATGTATTATTCCTCATTTTCACCATTTCTTTGTGTACATGCTGATGAAAAAATGTTCAGATATTCATTGTTCACTGAATATGCTATTTTCATTCATATCCCACAAGCTTGTATGAAAGGCAAAGACATATATTCTGTAAATATATTCCATGTATTTAAATACAGATCTGGAATTGCTTTATCTTTGTAGAATTTGGCAGATTTTCTAACGGGGTATAGAGGTAATATATCAACAAAAGGTTGCAGTGATATTCAATGGCCATTTTTTTAATAATGCAAGTCCATCCCATGGAAAATAGATCATGGAAATTTCAGTTATTTTTTAATTACTGAGAGAAACTATTCAGATGCTATGGTGACTTTAAAAGCATGGTCACAATCAGGTAAAATTAGCAAGATTATCTAAAAATAAATTCATCAACATTGATTGTCCGCTTGTGTTTAGCATAATCTTAAGCCTTCCAGGGAGTACAAAATGAATGTAAGCATGATCTACTTTACCAATCTATTTAATACCAATCTATGTAATATATACCGATCTACATATATTTATGTAAACTAAATGTCATTAGAAATTGGGAGATGAGCATAATTGTCTTAGGTTAGAGGAGTCAGGAATCTTTTCTGGAGGATACTATTTTATTTTTTTTAATGTCTATTATTTATTTTTGAGAGAGAGAAACAGACACAGCATGACAGGAGAGGGGCAGAGAGAGAGAGGGGGGCACACAGAATCTGAAGCAGGCTCCAGGATCCAGCACAGAGCCTGATGCAGGGCTCAAACCCACAGACCATGAAATCACGACCTGAGCTAAAGTCGGACACGTAACCGAATGAGCCACCCAGGTACCCCTGGAGGATACTATTTTAAATTGAGCCATACAGGTGCATTGGATAGGCAAAAATGACACCGTGGGCCAACCCCTGAAATTGATCAAAAAGACTAATGTGAAGAGAAAACTAGGGTAAAATGGGATGATATAACAGGGTCTGTTTTAGATAGATCTAGTGGGGCCAGATTAACACATCCTTTAAAGACAAGTAGAGGAATTTAGCCTTGATAATACACAGGGGATTTAAAAATCAAACACACAAAATCCTAGAATATAATGTCTCTCCCACATGACACAGAAAATATGCCTTGGGATATTGAGGGGTGAAGATGGGGATTTCTGTCTGTTTTCTTTGCGCTGATATACCAAATGCTCAGTCAGAACAGTGTCTGATATATATTTATTGAATTTTATTAAATAAATGAATCACTTGAATTCATTTTCTATGTGATTTTTTATAAAAATAAACTTTAAAAATAATGTTTTAGTGTAAATGAGACAGCATTGATTTGATGCTCTATGGGATTAAGTCTTTTCTTTATCTCTAGATGTACTGAGAGTACCAGAGCTGGGTTTCATGTTTTCTATAGCAGAGACCTAAGAGTAGGGAGGCTGTGAGACACTGAACTCACCACTCAGCATTAGAAAGATGACCCTGTTCAGGTTCTACTATAAGACCAAGCCAAGTTCAGACTCTAGGGCGGACAGAAACCTTTTATAGATAAAAGCCTGTGTCTTAAACTAAAAAGCAGAATATTCTAAGTGTGCCTGGGTGGCTCAGTCAGTTAAGCACCTACTTCAACTTAGGTCATGACCTTGTGATTCATGAGTTCCAGCCCCTCGTTGGGCTCCCTGTGTTGATGGTATGGAGCCTGCTTGGGATTCTTGCTCTCTCTCTCTCTGCTCCCCAACCTCACACTCAATGCTTTCCATCTCTCTCAAAATAAATAAATAAACTTTAAAAATATTTTTAAAAGATCAGAAAATTCTAATAATTTTACAACATATACCTGTGAATTTATCCTCTTTTTAAAATTTATTTTATCCTTTGAAATGTCAAGAATACTCAATCAGTGAATTAGCTATACACAGAGAAAGTGAAATTTTCAGTTAAGTTCGTATGCAAAATACTGAGTTGCTAATAATAAGTTACTTTAAAGAGCTAACTAAAATTGCAACTGATGTAAAGATCTGAAATAGTAGCACTGCCAGGACTGAGTTCAGTAATTCAGACCCAGGGGGTTTTTGTAACTTATCTATTAAATAAGCCCACTTAGAAATAGTATTTGTGGTGATTTTTTATACCATTTGAAAATTTCCTGCTTGTACCCATCCAATGTAATGAACCCCAAACAGATTGACAATCATAGATATTATGCTACTTATAGAATGTTTTATATGACAGCAGAAATTTTTGGTTACCTTATTTCTTTCCTGTAACATCTACTCTCCAGTTAGTGACCTAAAATAGCTCATAAGTTTTCATGACAAAGAACCCGAGGAAGAAATATGGCCAATAACCAGGAGTTCAGAGAACATTAGGAGAAAACCAGACATTTTTATGAAAGTAGAGAGAACATATGAGACTTTTTATTCTTAGGGGTAGAGGCTAATGTAGAAATCAGAGAGGCAGGCTATATACTTGAGACAGCTTTTGTGAGTGTTGCTTATGCATGTAGGACAATATTTTGTATTTTAGCTGTACATCTAGAGCTATATCACAAATAAATTGGCTTATAGAGAGGAAAGGAAGAGCCAGAAACCTGTGCTTGGAGTCCCATGGATATTAATAATTGATACAACTGCTTTTATGATTTTTACCTTCTAGCTGCATCTAATCACTTTAGATGGCTACTGCTCCTTGAAAGACCAGAATCAACCAAATTGTCATGGATGTCTGTGAACATGAGACACAATGGAAAAGTAGGAGTAATCCTGGATTTCTAGTCAAGTGATAACATGTTCTCGTTGTATCTATGCCTCTAGTTAATAGGACTTTGAACAGATTATGTTATGGGTATTCCCTCAGTCCCCAAGTATCGCAAGTTAGATTTTCTGGAGCAGGTGTTAAGCTGAGTTTGGGGTTTGTTGTGTTTCCTAGACATCAACACTTGAAAGAGAGAGACAGACAGACAGAGAGAGAGAGAGAGAGAGACTGCAGTGCAGACCCAACCCAACACAGCTTTGGCTGACCAGGCTGAAAGCTCAGGGTAAAATGCTGCGATCAGAGTACACTACCAACTGGCTACAATCCTTATGCCTTCAACCCCCTCCTTCCTTGCGTCCTTAGTTGCTGGATGTGATTGTCCCCGAAGGGGCATCCCATCAGGCAAGGTGGCTTTCTGTAGCTGAAGCAGAAACTTCTGTAGATGTACATCTGGAGACCATCTATGGATCCCATGCACCCCAGCTGGGTGAACCTTTCCTTCCAGGGCAACATATTTACCTATCTGCCACCCCGACTCAGTAAATGGTAGATTGTAGTGAAAGATTAGGGTAGGCATTATGTATGAACAGTAATGGGTGAATCATAAGATGGATATAAGATTTACCATTGTATAAAGCTATGATTGTGGCCATGTGAAGCACAGGGTCAAATTTTCAGAAAGACTCTAGAGACAAAGCAAGGACAGAGGTGTGGTTTAAAACACCATAAGCACCTAACTTGCTGAACACACATGTCAGCATATCCATTGGTAGGTTTCCAAGTTCTGTTTGTCTAGAATCTGAAACACTTTCTTCTTAAGGACAGAACACTGATTTTATTTTGGAAAACTCCTGTTCTCGTCAAGTGCTCTGCTGACATGTGGCCTAGAAGTAGGCACCTAAGATCTCAACTGATGGGGTACATTTTCCCTAGCACTTGAATTTTGAGAGGAGTGACAAATGTGGGAAAGAAATGGCTGAGGCTGATTGCCATAAACTGCCTTAAGAGATTGCCGTCGAGCCTCAGTGCTGCCCTGGCTCTTGCCCTGCTTGAGATCTAAGTATTACAGCTTTGCTTTTTAAAAAATTTTTAAAATGTTTATTTACTTTTGAGAGAGAGAGAGAGAGTGATAGAGGGTAAGGGATGGGAGAGGGGCGTCAAGTCAGAGGGAGAGGGAGGCAAAGAATCCATAGCAGGCTCCAGGCTCTGAGCTGTTAGCACAGAGCACCACATGGGGCTTGAACTCATGAACCCCAAAATTATGACCAGAGCTGAAGTCTGACGCTAAACCAAGTGAGCCACCGAGGTCCCCCACTTTGCTTTGATTCTGTGACCTATGTAATAGTATTCTAATAAATTACTTATTTCTGTCTCTTAGTTAGCCAGAGTTACTTTGAGTTGCTTACAAAGTAACCCTCTACAGATGGCACCCGGGCTGATCTAAAATAATAATAATAGTTATTAGGATTATTATAATGTACTATAAGCTGAATTCCTAGATGAGGATGCTGATAGAATCAATGTATCCGTTTTGGCTTTTTGAAGGAGCACTCTCCACCAAATAAATACAGTTCCACATTGGAAAGGGTTGATGGTGGGTGGTGTAGAATGCAAAGGAATTAGTGAGTGGAAACAACGAGAAAGCTAATTTGAGAGGAAATAATTTTAATTCATTATAAATTTGAATTTTCAATCAAAAGAACTGTCCAAAATAGATCTGGGGAGGTGATGAGTTTTTCCTTATTATTCCTATGGGGAGGAAAAAAAATAGAGGAGAAAAGTGTCTTACTTGCATGACTGTTGGTGAGGCTGGATTCCCCTTCAATTTTTCCCATCACTATATATTTCATGAACACTGTACAACTACTTGTGAGGAAATGACCTTTATGAATCTCACTGCCTGGCTAATAATTCACCTGTTCCTTCAGCTCAAAAAATTTTCAGGAGCTACTGACTTGTCAACAGAGGTAGCATGAAGTTAGGAAGCTGCCCAAGAGGTTTATAGGGCAGTTGCTTTACCATCTTGATGTACATCTTAACAGAAATTACAGTCATACAGAGAAACGCTGTCTTATCCAGAAAGGCATGTTTCTAGAAGAGCTGGATATGAAGGGTATTGTTGAAACCCATGACTAATTTCTTTCCTTCACGATTTTATACTACAGCATTTTGGGAATGACTTCCAAATTGGCCATGGTGGATTTGATGACTTTTTTAGGCCAGTGATCATGTGGAACATTACAGCTTCACAGATAACTTCACAAAGTCAGGCTGCAATTTATGAAAGATGTAATATAAATCAATAGAAAATAAATATTTTAACACGCTGTTTTATTGTTTACGACAAGAAATACAACAGCTTTTATGGAGAAAGTGTTTCTAGTTTAACTACCCCTTCACATTAAATTTCGTGTACAGTATATTTGACTTTGACCAAAAAGTAAACACAGAAGAAAGTTCTGTGGCTTACGAAACATAATATGGAAAGAAATCAACAGGTTTTACTTTATCTTAGTTACATGAACTATTTCTGATGTAAGTTAACACTTTTAAAACTTGAATCATAAATCATACTTTTGTAGCATTTACTGTATGCCAAGCACTCTTCTAAGTACTTTAAAAGAGTTTACATATATTGAGTCTTCTAGTCATATATTGAATCTTCTAGTCACTGCAACAGTTCTGTGACATAGATACAATTATTATCTTCTTTCATAAATGAGAAAACCGACATATGTAAGTATATTGTTCTTCAGGACAAACCTTTTTCTTCAAAAAAAGGAGGAATGTCTCTGAAAAATCAGTGGTGAAGGGAAATAATCCCATTGGGCAGAATTTGTAGTAGTAGTATATTTTGTTGGTTTTGTCTGGAATGAGAAATACTCAGAAACGTTCCACAGGTACTAAGTAGCAGGGGCACAGTTTATAAGTAGGGAGGGCCATCCAAAATCCAAGCATTTATTGTTTGCTGCTATTAAACATGCACCACTAATTCTAGTCAGATAGTGACGTTTCCTAACTGGTGCTACACCTATCATGTTTACTCCTGCCTCAACTATTGCTCATGTCCCTTCACTTTTACAGTTTCTTGAAATATCCTTTTCTTTCCTTTTACTTAATTCCATTCAGTGCTCATTTCAATCCTAGCTCCTTCACAAAGCCTTTCTTGACAACCATAACTAAGATTGAGTTTGTCCTTCTTTTCACTCTTAAAGCTCACAGTGCTTGTATCTGACTACCACCACTGCTGAACGCCTAACCCTTTTCACAGCAGAGAGTGATACAAGGCTCCAACATGGCACCTTACTCTAGGGGGACCGGCTAGCCTTGTTATTGTTTAGTGATTGCACTGGACACCTTGTAACAGGGAGGAGGCAGTAATTTACCTTCACTGCAACAGGATTCATATTCTGGATACACATTTGCCTTCTCTGCCCAAAATCTTTCTACTAGCACCAACATGTGTGTTACTTTTCTTTTATTCCTAGGACACTTCCTAGGACCAAAGTACTCATTTCACACCACAAGAAGTGTGCTAAAGGGCTCATGCTAGTGGAGTTACCTGGTCTTATTCATGTACTCCATTGAGGTAAAGTCAAGTGGCCTGAAAGAATGAGTGAATGGTCTCTTGAAAACTTAATCACAATGCAGTTTAGAGATGATAGCCTTTAAGAAGGTTGGATTTTTATCTTATAAGATAGCGAATATGTTATGAATCTGTGACCAATGTATCATATCATTTATTTTCTATAGCTTTTTTATGGGTCTGGAAACCAAGGGTCGAACATGGAGAGGTATCACTCACTATTTCACTTTATAATCCATTTGCAGAATTTTTGCCTGCCTTCCCCATAACTGAGACTCTACTGGTTTTCATTTCTTCCTTCCTAAGGGAGAACTACTTCTATCAGGGGACACAATGGTTTCATTGAATTAGAAGGTGAGACTGCCGCCTGGCCATTTTGTGCTTCTCCTGTCAGTGAACTAACCACATTATTGCACTGACTGGCATGATTAATCTTGATACAGAGACGAATTTGGGTCACTACAACTAATGGGAGCTGAAGGAACATGTCAGGGAGCCCAAGAGAGTATCTGCGACACCTTCAAGCCCAGTGGCAAAAGTTAGTGACGCATTGTAGCAACCTGAAAATATTTATATATAGGAGACCACCGAGGATTCAGATTTTTTTAGGAATGAAAATTTCCACACATGCTGCCAGAGACGGGGCATGTGGAATTGATAGTTGGATAAAGAAGTTTAAAAAAAATAACTACAGCTTTGTGACCAGCTACAAAATGACAGCTCCATCAGTATGCATATTTTATTATATATTTGTGTGTGTGAGTATATATGCATGTGTATATGTGCTTGTATTATCTAATCACTGATTTCCTTCCTCCCACCTCATTTCCTTTATGATTTTATTTAAGGCTTACTGGTGGTGGTTTACTTCAAAATTTAGTCTTTAGGTTACAAAATATTCAGATGGGACTGTGACTGAAGGAAAAGAGTAGTGAACATCACTGGAGAGGTATAAACTACTGTTATTAGAGTATATGATGCCTTGGATATTGTACTTCTCTCTCTTTAGGGAGAAGATTAGAGTTATTTATGGAAATATATTTGCAACTTTTTATACAGAAGCATAAAATTGGTACTGTTTCGATGGGATGGTTTGTGATACAAACCCACTCTTAGTACTCTGGAGACGCTGAGCCTGATGTTGGGAAAATTACTTTCTCCTTTGTCAGCTGATTCCTGTGAGTTCATTCAGTGGGGGAAGCTGGAGGGAGGCGGAGAGGCAGGAAGAAGAAATTTCTTCCTGTGAGGATTCAGACCAAGTTCCTAGTGCCCTTCTATGAGTTCCTGATATACTGACATTAGCCAGAGGTATTATTTAGACTTTTCTAGAGAAACATAAATGATGGGATGTGTATACCTCCACGGAGAGATATATTTTAAGTAATTGCTTCTTGTAATTATGGAGGCTTGACAAACCCAAAACCTGATAGAGTAGGCTGATAGTCTGGAGACTCAGGGAAGAAATACAGTTTGATTCCAAAGAAAGTCCCACTGAAAGAATTTCTTCTTCTCAGGGGAGGTTAGTCTTTGTTCTGTTAGAACCTTCAACTGGTTGGAGGAGGCCTCCTCGTCCTGTAAATCTGCTTTACTCAGAGTCCACCAGTTTAAATGTTAATCTCATCCAGAAAGAGTGACTTAGCCGGCTTGGGTGCTATGACAAAAGAACCATAGACTTGGTGGCTTAAACAACAGAAATTTATTTTTTTCACAGGTTTGGAAGACTGGAAGTATAAAATTAAGGTTCTGCCTGATTCAGTTTGTGGGGAGTTCTCTTCCTGGCTTTCAGGTGGCCACCTTCTCTCTGTGTCCTCAGATGTCAGAGAGAGATCCCTTTCTGCTCCTGTTACTATAAGGCTACCAATGCCACCTTATGACTCATTTAACCTTAATTGCCTCCTAACATTATTTGCACAACATGTGATACAGAGACACGAAATGAGCAAATTCTGTTGGGAAAATGGTGGTGGCAGACTTATTCCATGCAAGATTGCCACAAACTTTCAATCTGTAAAAATACAGTATCTGCAAAGTTCAGTAACGTGAAGCACAATTAAATAAATAAATAAATAAATAAATAAATAAATAAATAACAAGAACAAATCCANATATATTAATTGCCAGGGAGGGGGGAAACAATTGATTTTATATGGTATTCCTTGTACCCTCAAAATTCGTATCCTTATCTCATGCAAAATCTATTTATTCCATGCCGACAATCTCCAGTCTTTTTAAAAAATTATTTTAAGTTTCTATTTAAATTTCAGTTAGTTAACATGCAGGGTAATATTAGTTTCAAGTGTACAGTTATAGTGATTTGACCTACAATACCAGTGCTTATCACAAGTACCCTCCTTAATCCCCATCATCTATTTTACTCATCCCCCACCACCCTCCCCTATGGTAACCATCAGTTCGTTCTCTATAGTTAAGAATGTTTCTTGATTAACCTCTCTCTCTCCTTTTTCCCCCTTTGCTCATCTTTTTTGTTTCTTATTTTCCACATATGAGTGAAATTATAAAGTGTTTGTCTTTCTCTGACTGACTTATTTCACTTACCATTATACTCTCTAGCTCCATCCCTGTCATTGCAAATGGCAAGATTTCATACTTTTTATGGCTCAGTAATATTCCATCATATATGATGGAATATATATATACCACCTCTTCTTTATCCATTTATCAGATCGTGCACACTTGGATCACCTATATAATCAACAATATCTATAGTAATTTAGCTATTATAGATAATGCTGAGGTAAACATCAGGGTGCAGGTATCTCTTTGAATTAATAATTTTGTTTCCTTTGGGTAAATACCTAGTAGTACAATTGTTGGATCACAGGATAGTTCTGTTTCTAATGCTTTGAGGAACCTCCATACTGTTTTCTATAGTGGCTATACCAGTTTTCATTCCCACGAACAGTACAAGAGGGTTCCTTTTTCTCCACACCTTTACCAATACCTGTTGTTTCTTGATTTTAGCCATTCTGACAGGTACTAGGTGATATCTCACTGTGGTTTTGATTTGTATTAGCCTGATGATCAGTGATGTTGAGTATCTTCTCATGTATCTGATGGCATCTGTGTGTCTTTTTTTGGAAAATGTATGTTTAAGCTTTGTGCCCAGTTTGTAATTGGATTATTTAGTTTTTTAGTATTGAATTTTGTAAGTTCTTTATATATTTTGGATACTAACCCTTTAACAGATATGTCATTTGCACATATCTTCTCCCTTTCTGTAGGCTGCCTTTTAGTTTTTGCTAATCATTTCCTTTGCTGTGGATAAGGTGTTTTTTTTATTATTATTATTTTGATGAAGTTCTAATAGTTTTTTTTTTTTTAATTTTGTTTCCAGTACCTCTAAGGACATTATCTAGAAGGAAGTTGCTATGGCCAATGTCAAACAGGTTACTGCCTATGTTTTCTTCTAGGAATTTTATGGTTTCAGGTGTCACATTTAGGCATTTTTGCCTAATAAATTTTGAATTTATTTTTGTGTTTGATGTAAGAAAATGGTTTGGTTCATTCTTTTGCATGTTGTTTTCCATTTTTTGTGTTTGATATAAGAAAATGGTCTGGTTCATTCTTTTGCATGTTGTTGTCCAGTCTTTCCATCACCATTTGTTGAAGAAACTCTCTTTTTCCCACTGGGTAGTCTTTTCTGCTTTGTTGAAGATCAACCATATGCTTGTGGTTTTATTTCTGAGTTTTCTATTCTTTTCTATGGATCTGTGTTTCTCTTTTTGTGCCAGTTCCATAGTATTTTTAAAATTTTTTTAATGTTTTATTTATTTTTTTAATATTTTATTTATTTCTGAGAGAGACAGCATGATTGGGGAGGGTCAGAGAGAGGGGAAGATACAGAATCTGAAGCAGACTCCAGGCTCTGAGCTAGCTGTCAGCACAGAGCCTGATGCGGGGCTCAAACCCAGGAACTGTGAGATCATGACCTGAGCCGAAGCCCGATGCTTAACTGACTGAGCCACCCAGGCTCCCCAAGTTACATACTATTTTGATCACTACAGCTTTGTAATGTGATTTTAAGTCCAGAATTGTGATATTCTTAGTTTTTCTTTTCTTTTTCAAGCTTATTGTGGCTATTTGGGTTGTCTGTGTTTCCATAAAAATATTAGGATTATTTGTTCTAGCTCAATGAAAAATGTTATTGGTACTTTGATAAGGATGGAATTAAATGTAAATATTGCTTTGGATAGTATCTACATTTTAACAATATTTATTCTTCAAATCCATGAGCATCTCTGCCTTTCTAGTTAGGTTTATTCCTAGGTATCTTATTGTTTTTGGTGCAATTGTAAATCAGACTGTTTACTTAATTTCTCTTTCTGCTGCTACATTATTGATGTGTAAAAATGAAACAGATTTCTGTAAATTGATTTTGTATTCTGTGACTTTATTCAATTTGTTTATCAGTTCTAGCAGCTTTGGGAGGTGTTTTTGGAGTTTTCAATGTAGAGTGTCATGTTATCTGCAAATAGTGAAAATTTTATATCTTCCTTGCTGATTTAGATGCTTTTTATTTTTTTTGTTGTTGTTGTCTCATTGCTGTGACTAGTACTTCCAATACTATGTTAAGTAACAGTGGTTACAGTGGACATCCCTGTCTTGTTCCCAACTGTAGAGGAAAAGCTCTCAGTTTTTTTTCCCATTGAGGATGATATTAGCTGTGGGTCTTTCATATATGGCCTTTATGATGTTCAGATATGTTCCTTCTAAACCTACTTTGTGGAGAGTTTTTATCATGAATGGAGTTCTACTTTGTCAAAGCTTTTTCTGCATCTGTTGAAAGGATCATACGGTTTTTATCCGTTCCTTTATTAATGTGTTGTATCATGTTGATTGATTTGGGAATATTGAACCACCCTTGCAACCCAGGAATAAATCTCACTTGATTGTGCTGAATGACTTTTTAATGTATTTTTGGATTTGGCTTGCTAGTATTTTGAGAATTTTTGCATCCATGTTTATCAGGAACATTGGCCTGCACTTCTGTTTTTTAGTGGAGCCTTTATCTAGTTTTGCTATCAGGGTAATTTTGGCCTCATAGAATGAATTTGGAAGTTTTATTTCCTTTTCTACTTTTTGGAATAATTAGAGAAAAATGGATGTGAACCGTTTTGATAGATATATATTTATTGCCATTTTATTTCTTGTTTTGTCATTTTTTTTTCTGGAGATTTTCTTTGATCTTCTTTTGTCTTTCTTTTGGTCTATTCTTTGCACTCAAAGAGTCCTCTTTAATATTTCTTGCAGGGGTGGTTTAGTGGTTACAAACTTCTTTAGTTTTTATTTGGGAATCGCTTTATTTCTCTTTCTATTCTGAATGACAACCTTCCTAAATACAACCTTCGTGGCTACAGATTATCCGTGGCACTTTTAATATGTCATGCCACTCCCTTCTGGCTTGCTAAATTTCTGTTGAGAAATCTCCAACTAGCCCCACAGGTTTTCCCTCGCAAGTTAAGGACTTCTTTTGTCTTGCTGCTTTTAAGATATTTTCTTTATCAGTATATTTTGCAGATTTAATTATAATATATCTTGATGTTGGATTGCCTTTGTCGATTTTGTTGGGATTTCTTTGTGCCTCCTGGATCTGGATGTCTGTTTCCTTCCCCAGATCATGGACATTTTCTGCTATTATTTCTTGAAATAAATTTTCTCTCTCTTATTCTGGGACTTCTATCTATAATACAAATACTATTACATTTGATGAAGTCACTGAATACCCTAAGTGTATTCTCATGTTGCATAATTATTTTTTCTCTCTTTTGTTAAGCTTCATTATTTTCCATTATTTTGTCTTCTAGGTCACTAATTCATTCCTCTGCTTCTTCCAGCCTGCTGCTAATTGAATCAAGCATGTTTCCAATCTCATTAATTGCATTCTTCATCTCTGATTGATTCTCTTTTTTAACTCTTTTATCTCTGTGGTAAGGGTCTGACTGATGTCTTCTAATCTCTCTCAAGCCCAGTTAGTATCCTTATGATTATTGCTTTACATTCTCTATTAGGCATGTTACTTATATGTTTTGCTTAGATCTCTGGCCATGGCCGCCACCTTTCATTTAGGATAAATTCTTCCATCTTGGCATTTTGTCTAAGTCTCCACCATCTTGTGTATTAGGAAAGCCAGTTATGTCTCCTGCTCATGACAGTAATGGCCTATGAAGAAGGGAATGCAATGCCTAGGGCCTGGTGGTTCAGGGAGTGTCTGGTGGGTGCTGCATGGGCACTGCTATTGTCTTTTGGCTGTTCTATCCTTTAGCTTGTTATCTGCAGAAGCTCTCCTTGCCTGCTGTGGGAAGTGTTTGGTCCCTGGCCTCAGTGTGGCAAGATTTAACTGGAAATGCTCTGGTCTGCTTGTGAAATGAGACCTGACACCAGCTCCACCAGAACTAAGGCCCTGCAAAAGTCTCTGGTCAGGAGAGAAATGACACCAACCTGCTCCTTTGTTCCCAGAGAGGTATCTCATGAATGCTGTCTCTCAGGGATGTGCTCCAAGAAAAGCAAATAATCTCCCTAATGTGTGCCCCGAAGTTTTTCAGATTGCTGTTTCCATGCTGTCTGCGCAGAGGTTGTTTCCCTGCCCACTTTCCAGAAGCAGTACAGTGCCTTCCAGGCTCTATCCCTGCCAAGCCTGCTGACTTTTAAATCTCTAGGTTTTAAGCCCCAGGGGTTCAAAGGACTCACAAAATTCATCACCTCTCAGGAAACTTTTCTCCTTATTCATTCTCCTGTGTGTTCCTCTTTCTCTCAACCTTCTTGGCAACCATGGCTCCCTCCCCACCCCCACAGCACTCACTGTCTGTTTCTTCCCTAAACCATGTCTCCACACTTTCTGTCTTCTTGGGTGTGGCCTCTTCTCTCCCTTTAGTTGTGGAGTTTGTTCTGCCAGTCTTTAGGTCAATTTCTGGGGTATTTAGGATGACTTGGTAGTTACCTAGTTGTGTTTGTGGGGTAAGAAAAGCCTACTCTTCTCTAACACCATCCTCAAAATTTCCTTGTTGAATCAGCCTCCAAAATCTTAACTCACTCCAGTATCAAGTAAAAAGTCTAAAGTTCAATGTCTCGTTTAAATATCATCTAAGATGTGGATGAGACTTGAGGTATGATTCATCCCTGAGGCAAAATTCTTGTCTAGCTGTGAATGTGTGAAACCATATAAGTTATATGTGCTCTCAAAATGTGATGGTGGTGCAGGCTAGAATAGACAAATATTTTACCAGAAACATCCAGAATAATGTTTGACCAAATAACTGGGCACTAAGGCCCAGACATGTTGACATATGAAATTGTCATGTAAGATATCATACTGCCCTCAAGGATGCAAGTCACAAGCCCTTCTTTTAAACTCCTAAGGTAGTATTATCACCTTGACCTCATACCCTTTTCAAAGGTCTGAGACCTAAATCTGCTGTGACCCTCCTTGAACTTCTGAGCTAACAGCAACATCTAGTTGGTTCCTTTATTCAACAGGGTTTGAATCCCAGTACTAAGGTGACCATCCTGAACTTCTAAGCTTTCTTAGTATCTTTCATTTTATTTCCCCAGCCTGGAAAATGATAGTTGTTTCCTTCGGTAATTATCTTATTTTTTGCTTTTGTTCTCTTTTGCTTTAACAGTTTTCCAACCCAATTATACAAATTCCCTGTTAAGTTTTTCATATTAAAGTACTTGCTACCCTTTCTATTTTATATTTTAAACTGCATGATATACCATAATTACTTTAATTCAGATTGTTATAATAAAGTTCCATGGCTTATAAACAGCAGGAATGTATTGCTCTCTTTCTGGAAGCTGGAAGTCAGCGATGAGGATATGAGCATGGTTAGGCTCTTACTGGTTCACTACTGGCTGTCTATTGCTGTGTCATCACATGACAAAGAGCAGAGAGAGAGGAAGCAAGATCTCTCATGTCTTTTTATAAAGGCACTAATCCCATTTATTTCCATACATCATTATAACATAATCACCTACCAAAGTCCCCACATTCTAATGCCATCACACTGGGGAGTGGGATTTCAATATATACATTTTGGGCAAACACAAGCATTCAGTTCATTGCAGTAATTCTGGTTTTCCTGGGACAGTCCTAATTGATGTTTATTTTTCCAATGTGTTTTAACAGTGCCTCTTTCACTCTCAAATGTATCCTAGTTCGCCAATAAATTATATGATCATAGCAAAAATAAGGAATAGTGCACTAGAAATAAGGACACTTGGGATCTTGTCTTGGGTCTGTAAAACATGTATGTGACCACTAGCAAATCACATAACCTGAGGAGTAGATGAGTATTTCTACCATTTATAACAATTCCAAAACGCTTTGATTTTGTAATCTATGCTGCTATCATATGGTTTGCCTGGAAATACTGAAATGTTTTACCACTGAAATATTGATGTAAATCTGAGTAGCTTTTGAAGGTGCCAGAAATGGCATGAATTTTGAGAAGGGTTATAAGGAAGAGAAAAACGTATGCTTGCCAAAGATCAACTGGGAGAGCCTTTAAATATTGTGTGGCGGGCAATGTTATTATCTCCACTTCAAAGATGAAAGATTCAGACGGGTTAACTAACTTGTGTTACATACATAGCAAGGAAACGGTGATACAGAGAATTGTACCCAGTGGCCTAGCTTCATAATTGCGACACCATAATCTTAATTATCAAGATGCGTATAGCTTTATGTGACATAATGGAGTGATAACTAATGCTATGGCATTAATCATTTTGTAATATATAAGTGTATCAAATCAGTATATTGTGCCCCTTATGCGTTACATTGCACATAGTGTTACATGTCAATGTATCTCAATAAAGTCGGAAAAATGATCAGTACAGCTAGATGTAGAAAGCTGTTATAATTCAAATTTGATTATAGAAAATATACCTAAACTCTGTTAGAAAATATTTAGACTATTCCTTTTCAGAATTACAAGAAAACTGTACTGTTAAAGATCAGAATTTTTGGACTCCATGACCCTAGACTTAGCCTAATATGAATCATCAGATTCTTGAGCCTTAAATTCAGATTTTCTGATTCAGGAGGCCCAGAAATATGCATTTTAATGACAATCCCAGTGAGTGTTTTGAACCCTAAAGTTTCAAAACAACTATAGTTGGCTCTTGAACAAAACAGGTTGTTTTGAACTGGGCAGGTTCTCTTATATGCAGATTATTTTCAACAAATGTGGTACAGTACTGTAAATGTATTTTCTCTTCCTTATGATTTTCTGCATCACATTTTCTTTTCTCTAGCTTACGTTATTGTAAGACAGTATATAATATATATAATATACAAAATATGTGTTAATGACTGCTTATGTTATCATTACGGCTTCTGCTCCATAGTTTGCTGTTAGAAGTTAAGTTTTTAGGAGTCAACAGTTAGACACAGATTTTTGACTGTGTAGGGGGCTGGCAACCCTAGCTCCCACATTGTTTTAAAGCCCATTATATTTTATAGCTTTCAGAATATCAAGAAAGCAATGAGTACCTGACAGACATGCTTTATTAGTTTGCTGGACTGCATAATAAATAACCTGGACTGGGTGGCTTAAGCAATGGAATTTATTCTTTCTCCATTCTGGAAGCCAGAACCTGAGATCAAGGTGTTGACAGATTAGGCTTCTCCTGGGATCTCTGTATTTTGTTTGCCTTCTCACTGGGCCCTCACATGGTCATCCTTTGTGTCTTTGTCCTAATTTTTCTTTTTGTCTGGACTTCAGCCATATTGGATTGGAGTGCACCCATAACAGCCACATTTTAAATTAATTTACCTCTTTAGAGATCCTATGTCTAAATACAGTCAAATTCTGAACTATTGCAGGTCAGGACTTAAATATATGCATTTTGGAAGACACAGCTCAGCCCATAACAATTGCTGACCATACATCCCAGTCTGTTCAGAATAATCCCAATTTACATCTGATGTGTTGGGAGGATGTTTATGAGAGCCTCTTCTCAATCTCAGAAGAGTCCCATTTTGGTTCAGATTTTTGTGGTTTCTCTATTTAAAGGCTACATTACTTTAATAAAAGCACAATCTCTCTTACCTTTTTACTTTGTCCCACTGGTGTGTTGAGGACAATTCTTTCAGTATAGAATATATTAGAAAAGTGAAATTTCAAAAGTTCTATTAAGACAAGTGTGTCTTTTAAATTATATCCATTGAAAATTAAAAACCCAGTGAAAGGATATCAGAAATTAAAGTGCTTCCAATAGATTTGATCACTCTCCTTGTATGCAGTTTTTCTTGATTTTGTTACTTTTGATAGTACTTTTTTATGACTACTCTTTATACTGTTAATATATAACTTAGGGGTACCTGGGTGGCTCAGTAATTTAACTATCTGATTCTTGATTTTTGTCTCAGTGCTTGATTTCACAGTACATAAGATTGAGCCCAGTGTCAGGCTCTGTGATGACAGTGTGGAACCTGCTTGGGATTCTCTCTCTCTCCCTCTCTCTCTACCCCTTCCCCCACTCATTTGCACTCTCTCGCTCTCTATCTCTCCCTCTCAAAATAAATAAGCATTTAAAGAATAAAACTATAAAAATATTAAAAAATGCATTACTACATCACTTAAATCAGGATTTTAATGGTTTTTTTTTTCAAAAGCTGCTAAAAACACAATTAAAATACCATTTCCACCCAGGTTTCAGTCAAAAAGAATATGGCACCTCACCTTTCTGAAGTTATGATAATGCAATTTAGATTATCCCAAGCCAGTTAAATTCTTTCTGTCCTATTTTCCTCACTGTAAAACATGAGTCACAATACCAACCATCCTAGATTTATAAAAATTGTCAAGTTCACATAAATGTTAGAATTCCTCTGTCTCTCCTGCTAGCTCTCCCTGCCTATTCATTTTCACACTGCCTCTCTTGCAGCACTTGTCATACTGCTTTATCCTCTGGGTGTTTTTTTGTTTTTTTTTTTTTTCTGTCCTACCTATTGAGATATTAGCTTGAGGCAAAGGCACTGTGTGGTGTGTTCTTTGTTATACTTTGGACCCTGCAGCATGATAGGCATATAGATAAAAGTAAATATTTGTGGAGGGGAAGAGTAAATTAATGAAACAAGAATGAGTGGATGAAGTGGATAAAGGCAATTTACTTCAACTTTCTCTACTGTAGACAACTACATAAAAAAAATCGCATTAGAGATTTTTCAAGGGCTTGAGTAAACTGTACCTATGCCATTCAAGGATCAAATGCTTAATTCAGAAATGGGCAATCATAAAAAGAGGAGAACTTAGGAGAAAAGAAATGTAGAACTTTTTTCCCCTCCTACTTTAACTGGCAGAAAAAATTTTAAACCTAGGAATTAGTACAAAAGTTCTTTGCTCGTGTATCTTTGGTTGCATGAGTGCATATAATCTGTATTCAAACCAAATGGTAATCTGAAAAATTGGCTCGATCTAGTATCTTATCTTAGAATTTTTATGAAATGAATACATATCAATTCTAGGGCACAATTTTTAATTTAACAAGAATCTATTGAAGTTCTTTCATCTTTCTTTTTTGAAGACAATTTGTTTATTGTTAGTTTCATCTTTGTATATAGTCTGCTCTAAAATTACTCTGTGTACTAATCAACATACCTGCTTCACTTTAGTAGCGGAAAAGCTATTTCTTGCGCTTGTTAGGATCATTTAAAATGAAGTATCAGAATCATGAAACCGTACATAAAAATCGTCTAGATTTCACTTTGAAAACATAAAGTAGGCACTTCTACAACTTAAAATTTGCATTTCATTAGTATAGAACAAGCTCTTCCCTCTTTTAAAAAATTTTTTTCTCACATCAAAGCGTTGCCTGAATATGATATGCAGATTTCCACACTAAACTCTAGTTCCACTGAATGTAACTACTTTGGCCAGTTCCTTGCAAGATTAGTGCTGGCAATTTATTTAACATTGAAATTTCTCTTAGCTCCAAGGCCTAAATTATGAATCCCATTAGGCCTGTCTCATCTGGTGGCCTGTGAAGCATGAAATCCAGCTGGCTGTTGCAACTAACGCTAAGGAGAAGCTAATCACATCAAGTTGTGTTGTCTCATTTTACACGTCAAAGTGTGAAGTCTCATTATAAAAAAGAAGAAAAAGACTAACATTTAAGTTTTTCATAATTTCTCTTTCCTAATCTAGGATGTGTATATAGATCTAGGGATGATTGACAGGACAGCATTTGGATAACTTAAAACTGGCGTTGATTACTCCAAACTGGCTTATTCATCAATGGTTTTTTAGTAATGTTTAACTGCTGTCTGCAATATGCATTCGATTCTCATTTGCAAGAGAATAGGATGCTTCTATTAGAATTCTATTAGAATAGAATAACTAGAATGCTTCTAGAGAATTGCTTCTCTGTTGTCCATTCTCATTTTGCTAGAACGTTCTGCATGATCATAAGGTTAGTCCTCTCCCTTGGAAGACATTTTCATGTATCATTAGAAGTTTATCCAGATACCTGCCCAAGTTTTACTTTGTAAGTGGCACAGTTTTCCTCTTTTAAGGCTCCTTAAAACTTAAATGCCTTAGTGTCAGAGAAATGCAAAGTAAATCCCAAGTGAGATTCTGATACTACTATATACACCACAATTTATAAAATTAAAAAAATGCATACAATGAAGAGTGACAATTCTAAGTGCTTGTGAGGATGTAGAGCATTGAATTATGCAGTATGATGGAAATATAAATTGATGAAACCATTTTGGAAAATGACTAGACAGAATCACTAAAACTGAACATATACATACGCTCTTTCCCAGAAATATCATTTCTTCTTTGTTAAGATTGGTAAGGTTTTTTTTTTAAGTTTATCAATTTATTTTGAGAGAGAGAGAGAGAGAATCCAAAGCCTTCTCTGCACTATCAGAGTGGAGCCTAATACAGGGCTTGAACTCACCAACCATGAAATCATGACCTGAGATGAAATGGAGTCAGATGCTGTAACTGACTGAGCCACCCAGGCGCCCCAGAAATTTCATTTCTATGTATGTGCCCAACAGAGAAGAATATGTGTCAGCCAGAAGACAAGTACAAAAATGCTCTTAGCTGTTTCATCCATCATAGTCCCTAACTGGAAGTAACCAAAATATGCATTAACAATTGATGGATAAATATGTTATATTCATACAATGCAGAAAATAAAACAAAGCAAAACAAAACTACAACTGCTTGCAAAAATGTAAGTGAATCTCACAAAATGTTAAATGAAGGAAGTTAGGCACTAAAACATACATAATGTATGATTCCATCTATAGTACAAAAAGAGACAAAACTAACCTATAGTTATTTGAAGTCAAAATAATGTTTTTCTCTATGGGGCATGTTAACGGAATGTTCTACATCTTGACCTAGGTAATAATTACATAGGCTAATTTGTTAAATGAAACGACGGGTACTTTAAAGTTTTTCTACTTTATGTGTATGATACCTCAGTTAAAAAGTTTAAATGATATTTCATATGACTTTGTTATTTGCATACTGAACTTGAAAGGAGCTCAAAAAAACTCAATATTTTGGACCTAAATACTTGGTATAGGGGAAACTTTGAGAAAGTATTTTTAAATTTAATCATTACCTTTCTTTTTATGTTGGAAATTATTCTCTGTCTTTTATTAGGTAGGGTGCATTTATTAATGTCAGATTTTCTGTTCACATGTTAATTAGCAAGAAAGTAACGCATTATTAACTAACAATTAAACTATACCCCTCAAAATAAGTAGTTACTCTGATTCAGTTTAGTAAATGTCTGTCACACTTATATTCAGTCTTGTCCATCTTATGTCCTACCTAAGTATTCTCTACTTTCATATGAAAATTGATAGATTTTTAAAAAATTCAGTCCCTAAGCTTCTTTGAACTGGTAACAGGTGCAGATTTTCAGAGATAAGTATTTCTTTTGAACATTCTGGATATGTCTCACTGAATCTCTTTTATTTTTTTTTAAAGCATCTTACATTTGTGCTAAATACAAAAAAATAGCATTGTAATGGGTTGATTTAGAAAAATTATCTCCATTGCCAAATAAGTATTTATTGTTAGTTATTAAAGATATAAATGTAAACTAAATATATCTCCTTGGAACTACAGAGTACATTGGGTTACTGAGTTATCTGGCATATTTGGAGAATGTGTTCTCCCATAAGTGAGGTAAATTTGTGGGCCCCTTAGTCCCCAACAAATGCTACATATCTGCATGTCTGGTCTGAATGACTTCATGTATGAACAAAACCTTATATTGTTTTTCCTAATACTCTTCTTTCCCTCTCTCGAATGGGATTAGTCTGCTAGAAAATATTGTCAGGTAAATAGAAAAACAAATTTCGAAGCTTCCAGTCTTTGGCCAACCACAGTTGATTCCCAAGACAAGGTCTTACAGAGTTTATTAGTGATTACAGTCCTGCTTGGGGAGACCAAATTCAGATCCATTGGAAAACAAGAACAGGAAAATTAATTTGTTTCTTTCAGACTTTCAAAAACTCTTTGAGCCTTAGGATGCTGCAGAGTTTGGCTCATGAGTACAAGTTATGGTCATGTTATTTTATATTTGTAGAGGGCTGGGCCAACAATAAATAGGCTCATGGAGACAAAAGTATCTCTGGAAATAAATTTTGTGTACATATGTATCACATTCCTGTTTAATTTCTTTTTCCTCAAGTTTATTACCTTATGAATTATGAATGGAGGTAGGGGAAGTCAGGCAGCATAGCAGAGTGCTTAAGAGGTTGGACTTTAGAGTNCTGTAGAGGGCTGGGCCAACAATAAATAGGCTCATGGAGACAAAGAAGTATCTCTGGAAATAAATTTTGTGTACATATGTATCACATTCCTGTTTAATTTCTTTTTCCTCAAGTTTATTACCTTATGAATTATGAATGGAGGTAGGGGAAGTCAGGCAGCATAGCAGAGTGCTTAAGAGGTTGGACTTTAGAGTGAAACTGTCCAAGGTTGACATGTAGCTCTGGTACCTGCGGGTGGTGTCCCCTTGATCAGGTTTCTAATCCACTCTATGTTTCAGTTTCTTCATCTGAAGTAGTTACACCTAACCCAGTGGGTCCAATGATCAAATGAATTTGTGTTTATAAAGCCATAAGAGGACTTCTTGGCACTTATGCATGCTTCAGTAAATGAAATAAAAAATAAAACCTGGAAATAAAGAAGAGGAAATAACTCATAGCCCCACCTTTCACTTTGTTCTTGTAACTGTGCTCTTTTCTGTCATTGCTCCTTGTTTTAAAAGACTTGTATGCGCATGAATCTGAATGTATTATACTACATTTTCTGAGATATTTTGTCCATGTTATATAGGCACATCCTGCTTCTTTTCCTTAGCTCATGCTGTCTCTTCACTTGTAAGGCTTGTCCTCATCTTTACATGTCCAAAGTCCAGCCAGCCTTGAAGATGTTGCTCAAATATATTGACATCTTCTCCCATTATTCTCAAAAAGAAGATGTTAATTTCTTCCTCCTTTGAAATTATGAAGGAAGCATGGTGTTCTTTTGCAACATTTAAGTGCTTCCTATCTTGTGGTTTGGCTTCTTGAGTACAGCACATCCTCTCCTAGACTGTAGGTCTGGAGATATTATGTAAATCTTTCTATATTCTGTGTATTGAGCATAATTCTTTGGACATAATAGATACACAGCAAATATTTGTTGAATGAATTAGTGAAAACTTAATTGAATACATTTTAACACTAAAATATATTTTTAAGAGTCATGTATTCTAAGAATTTTATTTATTTTTTATTTTCTTAATGTTCATTTATTTTTGAGAGAGAGAGACAATGTGAGTGGGTGTGGGGCAGAAAGAGAGGCAGACACAGAATCTAAAGTAGGCTCCAGGCTCTGAACTGTTAGCACAGGCTTGAACTCACAAACCATGAGATCATGACCTGAGACAAAGTCGGTTGCTTAACTGACTGAGCCACCCAGGCACCCCTGTGAGAATACTTATTAACAAGATGAAGTACTGTTTAATGTTAAGTAATATAAAACTCCATAAGCAGCATGATTCCAATTTTCTAAAATAAAATAAGTATGTATTCACTTCTTATCTATCTGTCTGTCTGTCTATCTATCTATCTATCTATCTAAACTTATCACAGTTGAAAAGACAGGATGAAAACTTCCAAGATGTTAGCAGTATTTATGTCTATATTATAGAATGGTGATTTAAATTTTACTTTTTTGATAAAGTGTGTACAATTTTAACATATCTTTATAATTGTAAAAGTTTAATATTACAACATAAATGCCTATATAAAAATAAGATTGTTAGCCTAGAAATATCTTTGAATAGTTTAACACTAGGTTAAATAGATATAAATAGATTAAATAAATTTATCTTCTGGCTTTTTGCACATTGATCTTTGATTCACTGAAGTGAGACAGCCTCTAAAATAGTGTACTTCTCTCTTATTCTAAGTACAGTAACTAATTTGTAATAAAAATTGGAATGGCAGCTTGAACAAATAAAAAAATAATAATTTTCAATAAGAAGTCTTAAAAGAATCACTAAATATTTTCCATATAGAACTTTTAATTTAGAAAGCAAAATGTAGTTTTAACTTGCTCTACACATGAGAAAACCAGAAAGCATAAAGAGGGAAATTAAGAAAGGGAAGTTGGTGATATATATCTGTAGAAAGGTTTAAATGATTCATTTTTTAAATGGTGTTCATAGTACTTACAAAGGAATAAAGAACGCATATTTTGTTGATTTGAGGGAAAAAAATCAGTTCAAGAAAATAATTAGAAATGAGTTTAACTGACCTTCTAAAATTTATTTTCTAGAGGTTATTATATTAAGTATAATCATTCTTATATGCAGTTAAGCAACCCTGGGTCACCACCAGTGTGTTTTTCAAATACATATTTTACACCTTTGCTCAGAAAGGTCTGTCTTCAAGCCCTCTAAGAGGTACACGTACTTGACATTTTATTTACTTCAGTAATTCCTTGATCCCTGACAAGGTTTTTTCTATTTCTATAGCTCTTCTTAGAATAAGATTTTCTTATGATTTACTTGACTGAGCTGAATTTAACTTTATTGGTGAGTGATTTTTCTCAATAATTGCCCTGAAAGAAAATTTGTTGAAAGAAAAAAAAACTCCACAGTAAGAAAAAGGAAACAAAGGAGTTTGCTCAATGAAGAATGTCTATTGACATGTGTCATTTGGCATTAAAAGCGAGAGTTAATTATTTTCTGTGACCTTGCTTTCTTCAGCTGAAATATCAAATGTAGTTATTTGAATATATTAGAGAGTCACATTTGAAATTCAAATGATATAAAATCAAACACCACTAATTCAGCACCCAAGTCATGAATTGTTCACAGAACTGCAAATTAACAATAGTTGTATGTTAGTAACAGATGGATGAATTGAATTTGTGGAAAAATCTTTCTGTGTTACGGGAAGCCTGACTGCCAGAGATGTTTTGGTAAAGTGCAGCAGGTCAGTGTCATTCAATATACAATAGGCAAAGGAAAACAGTTTTTGTTGTATACAGAAAATTGGCCTGAAATGAAAAAAAAAAACTATAAAACAACAACTTTGTTTTCTGGTTGTTTTGTTCTTTTTGTATGGTATAGAAAATAATATTAAAGTATCTTTTCAAGTGTTCAAGATTACTGAGAATTTTTTCCCAACGTAAAAATTTATTAAATAATTTAGAAGAATAAAACACAGTCCCTTTTTCCTCCAAAAGTTCAATCCTGGCTTTACTGAGAACTAAATAATTCTGATAAATCATAAATTGATTTTTCATTTTCTACGGCATCCCCTTTATATCTTTTTCATTCAACACAGCTGTCATATTCTGAAAAAAAAAAAGAACCTTTGACAACATCCCTGAAGTATGTTTTTTTTCTATTTCTTACCTAATTACAGATCATTACATTGTCTTACTTTGCTCTCTTACAATTCGAAGTCCTTATGAGACAGTTCTGGTAACGGTCAAATTGTTAACTGTTTATAAACACCACCATCCACGATGGTTCTTCTCTTTCCTAGAGACCACTACATATTGCCCTTGGATTGAACACAAAAATATAAAATGAATATAAATTTCCAGATCTACAAGCTTTCTTCTCAGCTGATGACTTAAATCAGCCTAATATAGGCTCATAAACATCTTAAGTCTGATGCGTTGAGAAGACTTTTAGTTTTATCTTTAGGCAAGATCATACTTAAGCTACTCCAAATGAATAAGGGTCTCCTTAATTTCCAAACATCTACAGGAGAATTAGATTCAGTGACAATGAATAGTATCATATACTGTTTAAGAACATTTCCATCAGGCTGTGTTTTTTTTCTTCTCATTTGTATTTCTTAGTATTTTAAACTGATTTAACCTGAGTTTGCTCTCCGTAGAAACAAAGACATTTGCTATCAGTTCTGTTGGAGAAAAGTGCTAAGCCTTTTCAAATTATATGTCTTTTACAATTTGGCATTATTCAAGCTTTACAGGTTTTATTTTCTAAATTGTAGCCAACTTGGTATCTTTTGGTTAAATTCTTTTTACTTTTCATGAGCTTGTGTTTATAAGATGTTCTTACATTGTTCAGATAACACTCCTTAAGAATCTATGTAGTCCTGGAAATTTACCATAAAACACAAAGACATTGTTATCTTTAAGGCTTATTTCTTTCAAGAAGATTCAGTAACTCATTTCACTCAACATATTCCAAAAGTTCAATTAAAAGTTGAAGCTATGGCAAAATGCTTCCAACCCCTGACCCTTCTATCTCTGTCAGCCCGTCTTTCGTCACTAGGACCACAGGCAGTGGTAAGTTCAGAAGTTGGGATCATGGATCATACTCAGAACATAAGGTGGGTAAACGTACCTGGGACCCCACTGAGGGAGGGACAAAGGAGCCACATAACACAGGACTGGCAGTCGACCTTCAGAAAACTGTACCACAACACCACCATTCTTCAAGAATCTGCAAAGCATAGAATAAGGGAAAGTATGGGAGGATTATAAAAGGCCAATGACATGAGCTATTGGAGGCGAAAGCAAAAGAGCCAAGGACAAAGGGCCAAGGAAGCAGCATCAAGGGTCAACAATACTTAGCCTAGCATATCTCTCACCAACCAGGAGAGTTCAATCCTGAGAGTTTTTAATACAATGAATTCTTGCAAGAATGTGAACAAATGAATATCTTGGTATTTACCCTTGAACAGTCCTAACTCCATGTTTCTAGCTGGACCAGGGTGATTATGGTGGTAAAAGAAATCAGATCTTGACCTCACATCTTTTTTTTTTTTTTAATTTTTTAACGCTTATTTATTTCAAAAAAAAATTTTTTTAAATGTTTTAGTTATTTCCAGGAGAGAGAGAGAGAGACANCGAGATCATGACTTAAGCGAAAGTCTGTCGCTTAACCGACTAAGCCACCCAGGCACCCCAACGCTTATTTATTTTTGAGAGACCGAGAGAAAGACAGAGCATGAGAAGGGGAGGGGAAGAAAGAGAGAGACGGAGATACAGAATTGAAGCAGGTTCCAGGCTCTGAGCTATCAGCACAGAGCCCAACATGGGGCTGGAACTCACGAACCGGACCTCACACCATTTCTAACTATACCATATACCATTTCCTAACTGGTGTGGGAGCCAAAAAGTGGTTCTGCCTTTTGAATAACATCTCTATGCCAGATCTGACACATATGATTATCTCATTTTAATTTAATCTTTCTAATAAACTTTCTAAGAAGCTTATGAATTATTGGTCTTTATGCTCATGTTGAAGGCAAAGATACACCCTTACAAAGACTTACTTACCAGGATCACACCCAGTGAGCTGGATTCAAATCAGGTATGTGCTTTTTTCTTAGTGACACATATGTTGCTAGATATAATGTCATACACTTCCTATTAAATGCCATTAAAATGGAGGAGCCCTCAAGACATAGTGCTAAAATCAGTTTTTGGGGTGCCTGGGTGGCTCAGTCAGTTAAGCGTCTGACTCGCCTCAGGTTATGATCTCATGGTTAGTAGGTTTAAGCCCGGCATTGGGTTCTGTGCTGACAGCTCAGAGCCTGGAGCCTGTTTCAGATTCTGTGTCTCCCTCTGTCTCTGCCCCTCTCCCACTCGTGCTTTGTCTCTCTCTGTCTCAAAAATAAATAAAAAAACAAACAAAAAAGTTTTTTAATAAAATAAAATAAAATCAGTTTTCTAGTTCCAGGGCCTTGTTAAATATCTTTGGATATTTTCAGTTTTTAAAACAATTTAGTAAGCTGTTTTGAAAATAAATGCAGTGCTATAATAGAACTTACGTTCCTATTATTTACAGGTCATTAGACTGAGCTACATAATTGGGTGTACTAATAGGAAACATGGAAGTCCTTTAAAATGTATCTTTAAAATCGAAAAAAAAAACCCTGTTTATTTCTAATTTTAAATAACTGATGATACAAATGTGGGTAAAATAAAGTAAAATACAGAGAAAGATACATACTCATAAACTNGTGCTTTGTCTCTCTCTGTCTCAAAAATAAATAAAAAAACAAACAAAAAAGTTTTTTAATAAAATAAAATCAGTTTTCTAGTTCCAGGGCCTTGTTAAATATCTTTGGATATTTTCAGTTTTTAAAACAATTTAGTAAGCTGTTTTGAAAATAAATGCAGTGCTATAATAGAACTTACATTCCTATTATTTACAGGTCATTAGACTGAGCTACATAATTGGGTGTACTAATAGGAAACATGGAAGTCCTTTAAAATGTATCTTTAAAATCGAAAAAAAAAACCCTGTTTATTTCTAANCTTTAAAATCGAAAAAAAAACCCCTGTTTATTTCTAATTTTAAATAATTGATGATACAAATGTGGGTAAAATAAAGTAAAATACAGAGAAAGATACATACTCATAAACTTTCTAATTCAAGATGTTGCCATTTTTATCTCCTTCCCAGTTGTATAGGTAGAATATTGATCTTTCGGTTAACTTGTATTTTTTAGTAAAATATTTTAGATATCTCATATTTTACTTCCTTTATGTGAATTATTTATTTGTATCACTTTCATATTGTGCTGTTACCCTTACCTTTCTTGAAGGACCTTTTCTCCTGTCTCACCAAATCTGGCCAGTGCTAGCCTCTTTCTTCAGTGTTTTCACAACAGATTTTAAGTAAATGAAAAATGTTTTGACATTTGCTTTTCAAATGAAATCAAATTCATGAAAGCATTTGTAAGTCACTGGTAACACCCTGGATTTCTGCTCATGATTTTAGGACGAAATCAATATCATCTCATGGGTCATATGTCAATACAATTTCTTAAGTAAAAAGGAAACAACCTTTTGCTTTAGAAATGTTCATGACCTTGCAACAGCATTTCTCCTTATAGGAAAAAAATATTTAAAAACAAACTCATGTCAGAAGCAAATGAATTTCTCACTGGTCCATACTACAGGAGAGGAGTATTTATTAAGACCAAATTGTTAACAGATATCCATACATAAGTTCCACAGTGATAAGAAAAATAGAAATTGCTACAGAAAGTATTTTATTTTTCTCACAGAGCTTATCTTGAATGGCTAATGCATGTATCTTTGGTTCCTCACTGCTGATTTCTAATGGATTAATTCTCAGTCAATCCACAGACTAACACAAATAAACACTAAATAAATAGTAAATAAAATGACTTTCAGGTTTAAGATTTTTTATTGTCAGAAAGAGGAAAATGTTACAGGCATTTTAATGGGCAAAATCACTCATAATTATCAAGTAAAGTCCATTTCTGAGGATACATTTTTTCCCATCACTTCATTTTTATCGCCAAATCACCTCCCCAAAATCAAACATGCCTGATTTCGACAATCATCTCTTTGGCCCCATTTCCTAACACTCTTCAAGTTCATTTCAGGTGCCTTCATATATTTCTTCACCTCAACTTGCGTTCTTTTAGAACTCATACCATAAAGAATATAACACAGTCAAGAGAATGGTAAGAGAAACCACAGATGGGGTTAAAGTATTTTCAAAAGACATACCTAACAAACTCTTGTATATACAATATACAAAGACTCTTGAAATTCTACAGTAAGAAAATAAATGATCTGGTTTTAAAATGAGCCAAAGGAAAGATACCTCACCAAAGAAGATATAAAGATGGCAACTAATAATATGAAAAGATTTCAACATCATAAATTGCAAATTAAAACAACAAAATACCACCATGCACCTATCAAAATGGCCAAAATCCTGACAGTACCAACACTGACAATATCACATACTGAGGGCGATGGAGAACAGTGGGGACTCTCATTCATGACTGTGGGGATGCGAAACGGTACAGCCACTTTGGAAAACAGTCTGGCAGTTTCTTACAAAACTAAGCACACTCTTAGTATAGGACCTAGGGATTGTCCTCCTTGGTATTTACCCAAAGAAGTTGAAAACATCGTCCACACAAAAACCTCCACACATATATTTATAGCAACTTTTTCAGTATTGCCAAAGCTTGGAAGCAACCAGGATGTCCCTCACTAGGTGAATGGATAAACTGTGGGGCATTCAGGCCATGCAAAGACATGGAAGAACTTCACATGCATCCTACGAAGTGAAAGAAGCCAGTCTGAGAAGTCTACATGTTTTATGACTCCAATAAAACGATATTCTTGTAAAGGTAAAACTGAAAGGCTCACCGGTTGTAGGGGCTCTCAGGGGAGGATGGAGTGGAGGAATTAGTGAAGCACAGAGGACTTTTTTAAGGCGGTGGAACTATTGTATATGATATTGTAATGGTGCGTACATGGCAGTATACCTTTGTCTAAATACAGAAGGTACGGCACCAAGGTGAACCCTAATGTAAATTATGGGCTTTGGGTGACATGTGTCAATGTAGGTTCATCAGTTGTGGTTCAAGGCCCCTCTGGTGGGGGACTTTGATAGCAGCGGGGGGAGCATGTGGGGAATCTCTACCCTCTGGCCAATTTTGCTGTGAACCAAAAATTTCTTTGTAAAATATAATCAATAAAAAGGAATAACATTGTAGCATGACTTGTCTGATAGTGCCATAGAGAATTTAACCCACTTAGTATCGGAGCCTAGTAAGATAAGTTCTGTGATTTGTGGGACTGTCATGAAAACAGGGAGCATACTTCTGGCCATTTGGAGCCATATCCTCAGAACTTCTTTTTCTCTTACTTCCTTTTTTTAAAAATTTCTTGAAATTTATTTCTGAGAGAGAGCAAGGGAGGGTCAGAGAGAGGGAGATACAGAATCTGAAACAGTCCCCAGGCTCTGAGCTAGCTNACTTCTGGCCATTTGGAGCCATATCCGCAGAACTTCTTTTTCTCTTCCTTTTTTTAAAAATTTCTTGAAATTTATTTCTGAGAGAGAGCAAGGGAGGGTCAGAGAGAGGGAGATACAGAATCTGAAACAGTCCCCAGGCTCTGAGCTAGCTGTCAGCAACAGAGCCCGACACGGGGCTCAAACGCTCAAACCATGAGATCATGACCTGAGCCAAAGTCAGATGCTTAACCGACTGAGCCACCCAGGCGCCCCTCTCTTACTTCCTTTTACTTGTGTGGGCTGCTCTCATGTCCTCACAACCTGTGCACCTACTGTCTGTCTTATCTCAGCTTCTGGCCTGTCAGGATTTTTCAATGGTCTTTATTGTGCTAGAGTAGGGTAACTTCCAAATTTGGTGCCAGTTTTCCTTATCTTGGTGTCTAGGTGTAGGGTAAAGAAGGTCACAGGCTCTGAAACCAATGAATTAGGGCCTGGAACACTTTATGGGGGCTCAGTTTTAAAAGACTGTGGGAAACTTACACTAAGTGAAAAAAAGTGAATTCTGCTCTCCTCCTTCCCTGGTTTAGATCATAGTTAAATGCACACATGTCTTCTGGAGATGTCTATGATTTTTCCTGACCCTAGTGTTCAGTCAGCCTCTGAGCTCTGAGCTGCGTGACCTTTCTGAGGCAGTTTACAACAGATTTAGCTCAGCTTCTTATAGAGTTTAGTGGTAAGACAGCTAATTTCCATACTTCATAAACCACCCAGTGAGGTCCTAGAATTAAATACATTATGCCTGGGTTTTTAAAGCAAAAGGTTTTTGATTCAAACTACTGCCTGATTAGGAAATTAAGTAAAAGTCTCTCAGAGGTAGGAAGCACTAACTAATTCTACCAACTAACTATTTAGGGGTCCTATATTTTAGATTGTTCTAAAAACATCCCTAATTTTAATAAATATGGTTCAATAAGCTATGTATTTTTTATTAGTAGACTATTTTTAGAACAGTTTTAGATTTGTAGAAAAATTGAGCAGATACTACAGGTTTCCATATAACCCCTCCCCAAGAGTTTCCCTTGCTATTAAAATCTTATTACACGGGGCACCTAGGTGGCTCAGTCAGTTGAGTGCCTGCCTCTTGATTTCAGCTTGGACCCTGATCCCAGAGTGGTGGGATCCAGTCTCATGTCAGGCTCTTCACTGAGAATGGAGCCTGCTTGGGGCTCTCTCTCTCTCTCTCTCTTTCTCTCTCTCTCTCTTTCTCCCTCACTCTCTCTCACTTTCTCTCTCCCTATGACTCCCTCCCTCCCTCTCCTTGCCCTCTCCCCCCACTCATTCTCTTTCTAAAATAAAATTATAAAATCATATTACATTAATATGATATACTCATTATAATGAATATTGATATATTATTATTAACTGAAGTCCATAGTTTATTCACATTTCCCACATTTCCTTTTTTTTTTTTTAAATCTAATGTCCTTTTTCTGTTCCAGTATCTCATTCAGGATACCACATTACATTTAGTTGTTATGTCTCCTTAGGATTCTCTCGGTACTTATAGTTTTTCAAGCTTTCCTTTTAGATGACCTTGACAGTTTTGAGGTAGAATGCTCCTCTACTATAATTTTTCCTGATACTTTTTTCATAGTGAAACTGAGGTTATGGGTTTAGGGGATGAAGAGCACAGTGATAAAGCTCCATTATTATCACATCATATCAAGGGAGCATATGTTTCCTTTTTTTCCCCAAAACTACCTATGAATTTTCTTAATTTCTTTTTTCCTCTTCTCTACACCCCCTTCTCGTATTTTAATCTTAACATAAGAGCAAAATATACTTTCTGTTCTTTAAATAAAACAAAGCAAGTACCTGTTTAAACACCCTCCTCCCCCCTCATGCATTCCTTTACTCTGAGAATGAAATCTACAGAAACCTCACTTTGTTTTGGGATGCCCCTGCCTATGTCTCCAGCCTTATTTTGGCTCCCCACCCTGCCCCGCTTTGTCCCAGCCATGCTCTTCCTAAAACACACTGTCTCCAACTACTCAACACAGCCATTATGCAGTAGGAACTGAAGGACTCATTAATAATACCGAGTGTGCAGACAGGCCCTAAGTAATGGCGGACACTTACAGGAGACAAACGTGACAGAGGCTGTGAAGGAGAATTGGAGTCTGAGATATGTCTACATCTGAGATCTACTGAGTCTATTCTATGGGGGATTTACTCATTATTCCTTTATCCTTCCCAAAGACTTTAGATATTCTTACTGACTAGTGCTCCACATAAACTTCAGAAACTTAAACAAACACCACTGGTATTTTGATTGATGGCATCTACAAAGTAATTGGAAGTATTTGATATTCTTATGGTATATACCAAATGGTGCATATTTAATTCTCATACTCCAAAAAAAAAAAAAAAAAGCTTTCTGACTTATCAATTCTGCTTCCGTTGTTGTTCTTCTGAAAATAAAGAGAAACTGTTGGGGTGCCTGGGCGACTCAGTCAGTTAAGCATCTGATTTTGGCTCAGCTCATGATCTCACAGTTCATGGGTTCAAGCCCCATATTGGGCTCTGTGCTGACAGTTCAGAGCCTAGAGCTTGCTTCGGATTCTGTGGCTCCCTTTCCCTCTTACCCTCTCCAACTCATACTCTGTCTCCCTCTCAAAAATAAATAAATATTAAAAAATAAAAGTTTAAAGCTTATTAATTTTGCTTTTAATCTTTAACCTTTCCTATATTTTAAGATGTGTCCTCATGTATTGAAACCATTTATATTCATTCTCATTTTTATTATGTTACTAAAGATATTACACCTGTAAAATTTCTGATTTGGGAAGTATTTTTAGGTATTCTTAGTGATGTAATATCTGAGTGATTTTTTATATAAATATTTGACATGTGCTTGAAATGTATTCCTAATAAGATACAGAGCTCTTCTTTTTTTTCTGAATTTAATTCTAATTACCATAAAACCATATACTCTTGTTCTTTTCACTTTCTGGTTATTTTTTTTCTGATTTTGGGAAAGTAGGCATGTGTTAAATTCCATATTGTAACAATTGTATTTTTGTAAATATTTCTTCTTCTAACTGACAGTTTTATTATATGTTTGCATTTAATAGTATATAGAAGAGGGTTAACGTTTTATGACTATTTACAGGTATTCTTCTTCTTACATGCATTGCTTTTTGAAAACATTTGTAAAAGTCAAGCAGTTTCTTTCCCAGAGAGCTTATAAACCCTTAGCGTACAGTAGGGCAGAATTACTTGGGGGAAAGTCTATTTTTTCAAACGATTTTCATAGTTATATTTATTGTGAAAAAATTATCATTACATTCATGAAATTATATTTTACTTAGGATTTGTTTAAAATGTCTATAAAACAAAAGAAAATTAGATCATTAACATTTTAGAAGAGCCTGTAAGAAGTCACTTTTAAATTGATCTTTTCCTAAGTTTTGCTGTCTTTTCTCTCCTACATGGAAAGAATAGAATTGTTTCTACTTACTCTGTAAATTATGTAAAACTGGATTAATAACCTTACAAATATGACTGATTTCTATGAAGGCACAAAGAACAAACTGAAGAATGGAGATCACTCTGCTGCTAGTCCTTCTTGTGCTCATCTGCTTTAATAGCCTACGGTCACCTACTGTGCAAATGTTAAAGAAACATATAATCAGGGAGACTGAAAGGCAAAATTCCAATCAATTAACACTTACTGAGGCCCAGGATATCTTGAGTTCCTGCACTTAGACTGTGGTGACTATTAAAATAAGTGGCAGTAAAGAGGCAACTGGGTGGCTCAGTCAGTTAAGCATCAGACTCTGGATTTCAGCTCAGGTCGTGATCTCATGGTTCCTGTGCATCTGCTCTGTGCTCACTGGGCAAAACCTGCTTTGGATCCTCTGTCTTCCCCTTTCTGGCTCTCTCCCTCCTCCTCTCCCACTCATGCATATGCTCTCTCTCTTTCTCAAAAATAAATAAATGTTAAAATAAAAGTTAAAATATTTTAAAAAACAAATTATAAAGATAAAAAAATAAGTGGCAGTAAGTAATGTCAAAGGGAAAGATACTGGAGCACGTGTCAAGGAAGCAGTAGAATTGGTGTTATGACCGTTTCACTTGTCTAGTGCAAGTGTGGCCATTACAAGGTAGAGCTTAGTTTCTCCTTGATTCACTTCATCTGTATCCAGAGCTAGACATTGACTAGCAGGTTGCACAGGTTACATACCCTAGTTTATAGTGCAAATTGTAGGCTGGAGAATTCCCTGGTCTCTGCCCATGAAAAATGTAAGATTCCACAGAGAGGGTAAGATTGCAAGACTCATTTGTAGGGAAAATAGGAAATGTCCTTGATAAAGGAAGAAGGTTCTAGACATTAGAATATAGCATTTAAAAAGACTTATCATTTATATGATAGGGTCCTACAGCAAGGTATACCCTGATTCAAGGCTAGTGTAGTTTATTTTTATCACAAATTACAGTAGCAACACATCCTTCTTTGGGGACATAAAAAATTAATGAAGAACCCTATAGTCATCAAAAATAGAGAAGTTAATGTCAAGCTCTCCAGCTAATATTGAACATCCTTATGCATGAGCATCCTTCATACAAAACAGAAAACATAAGGTACTTTTAGCACTGTAAGGTGCTTTGACTACTTAAAGAAAGTAAAATAATAAGATCTTCCATCTTTTATTATAACTTTGTAAGTAAAAAAAAAACCAAAGCTTTAATCTTCAAATGTCTCAAAAATCTGTTCAGATACTATTACCAACAGACTGTGTTCCACAAAGAAAACTTACATTTGATTGCAAATTATACTAGAACATCTTAACATCCATGATGCATCATTTATCCAGGAAAAGCCTGTCTGTGACTTGTTTTAAATTATGAGTGGGGGCACCTGGGTGGCTCAGTCAGTTAAGCATCCAACTTCGGCTTAGGTAATGATCTTGCAAGTTTCTGAGCTCCAGCCCCACATAGGGCTGTCTGCTGTCAGCACAGAGCACACTTTGGATCCTCTATCTCCCTCTCTCTCTGCCTCTCCTCTGCTCTTGCTCTCATCATCTCTTTCAAAAATAAGCATTAAAAAAATAAAGTATGAGTTACTTATGTATCTTTTAATTTACATGGTTCTTTATACCTGTCAAAGTATTTGTACATGCTTTATTTCATATGGCATTACCTACAGTGACTTCCTAAATAATTTTTCCTTATTCCTGCAGCATTACATTTTGGTTTCCATGGATTTAGACTAGGGTTAAGGCCACTAGCCAATTTTGAAAATGCTACTGTTGTACTGACAGGCCGTGTGATTTTTTTTGTTCTGTTTTTCTTATTCCACTATAGCAGACAAGAAGAATAAATGTTAGCCGTCTTCATGATCAGTGTGGCTCACCACATAATTGAGTTGAAGCTAAAGGATGATAATAACCAGAAAAATGATCAAAACAATCAAATTAGCCATGTTTAAATCCCCTTCAGAAGCTAGCTCTTGCGGATTTTAAGGATTCTTATATGCAAATGTATTTTTCCACTCTTGTCTGTTCTTGAAAGCAATCCCAAATGTCTCTTCTTTCCCCATCCCATACAGTTCTCTGAATAAACCTACATTTAAAAAGTTGCTGGCTATTTACAGTGTAATTATATAACACTTTTTCATCTTTTCCTTGGTTCAGACGCAGATGAGAGATAATTTCTTGTGTGTCAGTATCTATTCTCTTCTCCGTAAGTAATAGAACCTTTAGTTTTTAGCTGGGCACATGATTTCCTAAAATATTGACTACATTGTCCCTCTCAGCAGCTAAGAGTGACAGTGTATCTAGGTTCTGCCCATGGTTGATAAGCAGAAACGTTCTCGTAAGAAGGAAACCCAGGTTTCTCTCCCATTTTCTTTTTCCTTCTCTTGGCTGAAATGCACTTGTCATGGCTGAATTTGAAACATGGAAAGAATCTGCATTCCTGAAGACTTCATGATGCTGGTCTACCAGCTCTAGACTAAGGAGTTTTTTCCTAAGAGAAGAAATCTCTGTCTTACTTGGACCACCCAGTTAGTGTGCTATGGCTGCCATAACAAAGCACCACAGAGTAGGTGGTTTAAACAGCAGAACTTTACTTTCTCACAACTCTGGAGGCTAGAAGTCTGATATTGAGGTGTTAGCAGGGACAATTTCTTCTGAGGCCTCTCTCCTTGGCTTATAGATGGCCGTCTTCACTGTGCCCTCACACTGTTTTTCCACTGTGTTTGTGTGTTTCCACATTTCCTCTTCTTACATGGAAGCCAGTCATATTGGATTAAGGCCAACCCACATGATCTCACTTTACCTAATGACCTTTCTAAAGCCCTGTCTCCTAAGACAGTCACATTCTAAAGTGCTAGGGGTTAGGACTTCAACATACGAATTTTGGCAGAACATAATTTAGTCCATAGCACACTCTTTCCTTTTTTTTTTCCCCACTTATAGCCAAAGGTACTCCTGACTGATACAATATAGAGGATACCCAAGTGCTGTACTTATGATCAGAGATGGATCATTAGATGACCTGGCTCAGATGTATGGACTTGGTAGGCTTCCTAAACCTTTATCCTCAGTAACACCAACTTCCCACCTGTCTCAGGCACATGCCTCCCTGTGACAGGGAAAACCTGCCCTACTAAGCTTATTGCAGAGAGAGAGCAAATGAAAAATATGCTTCTATGTTCTCGGAAAGAATTCTCAGATATCTAGTATCCACAGGCACTAAACTGTATGTGTGCAGTCGTTTCTCCAAAAGCCACCAAACAGATTATTCATTTACTCCCATCCTCTGAAGAGAAATGATGAAAAGAGAGGGACAAACCTCAGGTCTCTAATTAAAATTCTTCACATGGTTGAATCTTGATCTTGGGGTTGTGAGTCCAAGCTCCACACTGGGAGTAGAGATTACTTTAAAAACATTCTGTGCATAGAAACATGAAACAAGGAGAAATAACATTTCTCTCGGTAATAATGCTAAATAAACTGCCTTACACATGTCCACCATTACTAGTGTTTTTCATGTTATTTTGTATTTAATTTTCTATTAAAGACTGATACCTTAGTGCAAACCAGAAGTCTTAAGCATGTGACAAAAATTTATCATATTTATTATTAATTATTCAAACTCTGTCTCGTAGAGCAAACTTTTCACCAGGCACTTTTAAAGAATAGTATTTGGGAAATCTTGTAATATTTGTAATACTGAGATGTTATATCATAAGAATAAAATGTAATGCACAGGGAAAAGAATATATTGAGAAAATGTCAAGATCGTTGGAAATTGTGTACTCTCAGCACTTAGTTCATTTGCTGGCATGGATCTGAGTTTGGCAAATGATGGCCTATGTTCCAAATCCTGCCCTGGGCCTAGTTTTGCAAATAGTTTTATTGGAATACATTGTTCATATAGCATTTATGGCTGCTTTCTGCTAAAACAACAAAGTTGATTTATTTAAAAGCGATTGTGTTGCCCACAGAGCCTAATTTACTATGTGGCCCTTCCTGAGAATATTTCCTGACCTGGGCCTAGAAGAGAGTCATCGGAAATACTTTCATTTTTACATAACCTAATCTCACACCTAAAGGAACTAGAAAGGCAGCAGCAAAGAAAGCCCAAAGCCAGCATAAGAAGATAAATGAAAAGATTACAGCAGAAATAATGTGGAATAAAAAAAAAAAAAACAGAAGATCAATGAAATCTAAGAGCTATTTTTTTGGAAGAAGAAACAAAATTTGTAAACCCCTAGTCAGACTTCTCAAAAAGAAAAGAGAGAGACCCAAATAGATAAAATCGCTAATGAAAAGAGAGAGACCACAACCAACACCACAGAAATACACAGTTATTAGAAAATACAATGAAAAATTATATGCCAACAAACTGGACAATCTGGAAGAAATGGAGGAATTCTTAGACACCCACACACTACCAAAACTCAAAATAGAAGAAAGGAAAATTTGAACAGACCCATAACCAGCAAAGAAATTGAATTGGTTATCCAAAATCTCCCAACAAATGAGAGTCCTGGGCCAGATGGCATCCTAGGGGAATTCTACCATTTAAAGAAGAGTTAATATCTATTCTTCTCAAGCTGTTCCAAAAAATATAAATAGAAGGAAAGCCTCCAGACTCATTCTGTGAAGCCAGCATTATCTTGATTTCCAAACCAGATAAAGACCCCACTAAAAAAGAAAACTACAGGCCAGTATCCCTGATTGACATGGATGCAAAAATTCTCAACAGTATATTAAAAAAAAGTATTCACTATAAACAAGTGGGATTCATTTCTAAGCTGCAGGACTGGTTCAAAATTCACAAATCACTGTGATACATCACATTAGTAGAAGGATAAGATCCTTATGATTCTGTCAATAGATGCAGAAAAGGCATTTGACAAAATACAACATACTTTCTTAAGGATACTTTAAGGATACTTAAGGATACTGTCACATCACAAAACCATATGTGAAAGGCCTACAGCTAATATCCTCAATGGGAGAAAACTGAGAGCTTGTCCCCTCAGAGCAGGAACACGACAGGGATGTCCACTCTCACCACTGTTGTTTAACACAGCGTTGGAAGTCCTAGCCTCAGCAGTCAGACAAAAAAATGCAATAAAAGGCATCCAGAGTGGCAAAGAAGTAGTCAGATTTTCATTTTTCACAGATGATATGATACTCTACATGGAAAACCTGAAATATTCCATCAAAAAAACTCCTAGAACTGACCCATGAATTAAGCAAAGTCACAGGATATAAAATCAATGTACAGAAATCGGTTGCATTTCTATACGCCAATATTGAAGCAACAGAAAGAGGTATCAAGGAAACAATCCCATTTACAATTGCACCAGGAGCCGTAAAATACCTAGGAATAACCTAATGAAAGAGGTAAAATTTATGTATGCTGAGAAACTATAGAAAGCTTATGAGAGAAATTGAAGAACACATAAAGAAATGGGGAAATATTCCATGCTTGTGGATTGGAAGAACAAATATTGTTAAAATGTTGATACTACCCAAAGCAATCTACATAATCAAAGCAATTCCAATAAAATAGCACCAGAATGCTTCACGAAGCTAGAACAAGCAATTCTAAAAATTCGTATGGAACCACAAAAGACCCCAAATAGCTAAAGTAATGTTGAAAAAGAAAACCAAAGCTGGGGGCATCACAGTTCCAGACTTTAGCCTATATTACAAAGTTGTGATCTTCAAGACACTATGGTATTGGCACAAAAACAGACACATATACCAATGGAATAGAATATAGAACTCAGAAATTGACCCACAGATACATGGCCAACTAATCTTTGACAAAGCAGGAAAGAGTATCCAGTGAAACAAACCATCTCTTTAGCAAATGAGTGGGAGAACTGGACAGTGACATGCAGAAAAATGAAACTGGACCACTCTCTTATGCCATACATAAAAATGAATTCACAATGAATGAAACACCTAAATGTGAGACATGAAACCATCAAAATCCTACAGGGGAAAATGGACAGCAACCTCTTTGACCTCGGCCACGGCAGCTTCTTACTTGACATGTCTCCAGAGGCAAGGGAAATAAAAGCATAATAATAATAGAACTATTGGGACCTCATCAAGATAAAAGATTTCTGCCCGGCAAAGGAAACAATCAATAAAACTAAAAGGCAGCAGACAGAATAGGAGAAGATATTTGCAAAAATATATCAGATAAAGGGTTAGTATCAAAAATCTATAAAGAACTTGCTAAACCTAACACCCAAAAAAACAAATAATCTAGTGAACAAATGGACAGAAGACATGAATAGACATTTTTCCAAAGGAGACATCCAGATGGCAAACACACATGAAAAGAGGCTCAACATCACTCATCATCAGGAAAACACAAATCAAAACCGCATTGAGATACCACCTCATACTGGTCAGAGTGGCTAAAATTAGCAACTCAGAAACAACAGATGTTAACGAAGATGCAGAATAAGTAGAACTCTCTTGCACTGCTGGTGGGAATGCAAACTGGTGCAGCCACTCTGGAAAACAGTAGGGAGGTTCCTTGAAAAATTAAAAATAGTATTACCCTATCACCCAGCAATAACACTACTAAGAATTTATCCAAAGGATGCAGGGGTGCTGATTTTTAGGGACACATGTACCCCTAATGTTTACAGCAGCACTATCAACAATAGCCAAATTATGGAAGAAGCCCAAATGTCCATCCATTAACTGATGAATGGATAAACATGATGTGGTATACACACACATACACACACATGCACACACACACACACAATGGAATACTACTTGGTGATGAAAAAGAATGAAGTCTTGGCATTTGCAACAACATAGATGGTAGTGGAGGGTATTATGCTAAGTGACATAAGTCCGTCAGAGAAAGACATAATCTTATGATTTCACTCATATGTGGAATTTGAGAAATTTAACAGAAGAGCATGGGGAAGGGAAGGAAAAGTAAGATACAAACAGAGAGGGAGGCAAATCATAAGAGACCCTTAAATACAGAGAACAAATTGAGAGCTGATGGGGGTGGGAGGCTAGGGGAGTGCAGCAAATGGGTGCACTTGTTGGAATGAGCACTGAGTGTTGTATGAATCATGGGAATCTATTCCTAAAGCCAAGACTACACTATATGTTAGAGAACTTGACAATAAATAAGTTAATTAATTAATTAGTTTCATTTTTAGCCGTTAGTATGGCTTTTTAAATGCTAAATTATGTAATTGGTTATATATAATTTATTTATAGAACATTTTGATAGATTAACTCAGAGATAAACAAATGAATTCTACATTTGTTTACAAACTGAGGATTTGGTCTTGATATGCTTAGAAAATTGTGATTCTTCTTAACCTAGGTTAAGAACCAGTGTTCTGGTTAAGAAACAATTAAATAATTTTATTTCCAGTGCACCCTAATGAGAGAAATGTATTAATAATTTTTTAAATTGATTTAACAAGGTAGCCAGTGAATTTTTTTCAGTGTGTTTATAAGTTACTTATCCACTAACATGTCTCAGTTTTATTAATTTCAAATACAAGCTAACTCTGAGATAACTGTCTTTTAAATATAGGTAATCAAATGACCTGATTGTTTTCCAGCACATGATAGAAAAACAAAACAAAACAAAAAAACTCCAAAAACTCTGAAGTAATTTAATATGGGCTACCCCATTTTGCTTTCTATGAAATTAAAGTTCTTTAATGCTTCAATATCTATTTAGAGTTCAATCAGTAGTATAATATGGAAGATAAGCCTTTGGTTTTAGCTTATAAATATGAATACAACATCTGACTGAATGTTGGTTAATGAAAGAAAAATGAAATGTAGTGTTATGTCATAAAGCTTACCCCTCCACTGCTGTTGAGCCCACTTCCTTATAGAGGGCAAACATTTTCAATTACAGACATAAAGCTCTTTCTGTCTCCCTTGAAAATATTTTGTACTGTTTCATGGTAATTATAGTATGAGTGTGGATTAAACATGATTATAAGTGTCATTTATATTTACCACAGTAGGATACAACTTATGGGCTTGCAGTGACAGAAATACTTATGTTTGTGGAGATGAAAGATAATGTTAAGCCTCTGAAATCAGAATCCTGGAGTGCTACAAGAGTTTATTATCATCTCATATTCAAACGCTTACTGCTTCTGTTATGTTATTGCTAGTAGTTTTCCATAGTAACCACTACCTGAACACAATTTAATTACATTATTTAGCAATTTAAATTTAATTAAATTAATCTAGAATGGGCTATTTAAAGAAAAATATTATACTACAGTGTATCAGTTTACTCTTATTAAAAGTAATTTTTAAGCCTAGGAGTGCCACAACAAACTATATTATTTGGGGAAATTATAATGTTAAAAAAGAGAAAGTAATGAAGTGTGTTACTGAGTTTCATTTTTTAATGTTATATTATGGCAGAATGAGATAAACTATGGATCCACTGTTTTTGTACTCTCTATTGTCCCTATAGACTAACAATTCTTTACTTAGCATGTGTTAACATGCTGTTTGGTTTTTTTTAACTATATAGCCTTTAAATACATTAACTCTACTTGTAAGAATATGAATGCAAATATTAGATAGAAGAATGCCTATCATGGTGAAAAAAAGTCAGTCTTGGCAAAATAATACATTACAATATATAATATTGTATATATATATGTAATATATATATAATACATTATATAATATATATATANTAATATATAGATAATTATATATCTAACTGTATACAAATAAATAATATGTAAAATTTATAAGCATAGTCACGTTGCTTATGTCATTACTAGAGTGTAGCATTTGCATTATTTTTTTTCTCTTTTATATTTTCCTAATTGTTATTGAATAAGACAACTGGGAAGTACATTCAAAATTGAAAAGTTTTGATCAGTTATGAATTACAAGAACACTTGCTTTGTGTAGGACAGATTTTTTGCTATGATACACCTGGTCAGTTCACACTCTCAAAGATATAGTGAACATATTGCCTAGTCATCTATGTACAATTATCCTTTCAGTTTGAACCAGTGATTGTTAACCTCTGTTCAGATGCAGCAGAAAAGATACATTGTGTTTATAGTGAGCATTTTGTTAGTGTGTCAACCTTTTACAGAAATTTAAACATTTTAAAGTGATGTGCTTTTTCACCCGGCGCGGGGGGGTAGGGGGGGAACTAGTAGAATCAATAAATTCAGTAGCTGGAAGTGATCTTTTCAAAAATCTGTTCTCCCCTTTTTATTTCCAGATGCAGAAGCTGAGAATTGGGGTGGTTATATCTTGTTTGAAGGGACTAACATAACTCAGAACCAAAGACCATGCTTGTGACTTCCCAGAATTTCACTAATGTGTGTGTTAGACCGCATACATAAAGCTGTGTTTTTACTATATGTTTTTCTTTTAACTGAGCACAACTGGTTGGATTTGTTTCAGTCTAAGGTTACCAACCATCTTGGTCTGCTTAGAAACATTGACTTTATCACTGATAATTCTGTATCCTGATCATCCCGTTAATTACCAGTAGATACTGTTGAGATAGGTTATTTACCTTCCATGTATTTACCTTCCATGTATCCAGTCTTGCCATTTGCACTAGAGAGTCATTACATTAAATACACCTGGCTGGAATCCACAGATTTTGGGTCAGTGATCTAATCTTAATTTCTGGTATTTAGTGTGATTGTAGTGAGATGTGCACAGGATGACTCTTTGATAAGTTTTTGCATTCCTTGGCCCACACATCATTGGCTCCCCATTAGTCCTCTAATTCATCAGAGTCATGTAAAGTTGCCTTGTTGGATGTGTTCTCCATTTGGGGTAAATGAAATTCATTGGCTTCTTTTTTATAGCACTTCTTGGCTTTGGCTCTTATGATTTAACACATGCTACTCCATCTTCCCAGAATTCCCATCATCTAATTTACATGCTTAACCTCCTTCCAAACCAGCACAAAATTGTCCACCTACAGGATATGTATATATGATCACAATTCATTGTACTCCACTCAACATTTAATGAATTTGGAATTTTATTGATATGTTTTCCGTGAAAGTATATTTTAGTGTCTAATACATTCTTCATAACAAGCTTATAAGTTTCTTTTTTTCAGGTTTGAGATGTAAGTGACATATAACATTATATAAGTTTAAGATCTACAGCATCATGATTTGATACATGTATATATTACAAAATGTTTAGCACAATAACATTGGACAATACAGCTGTCACATCACATAATTACAATTTTTTGTTGTTGAGGACTTCAAAAACCTACTTTATTAGCAACTTTCAAATATATAATAGAATATTACTAACTGTAATCACCATGTTGTATATGACATCCCCAGAAATTATTCATCTTATACCTGGAAGTTTGTACCCTTTGGCTATCTTCATCCATTTCCCTGTCCCCACCATCCAATGCCGACAGCCGACATCTGTTTTCTATTTCTATTGGTTCATTTTTCTTTTCATTCCACATATCATACAGTATATTTCTTTGGCATATTTCACGTAGCATAATACCTTCAGGGTTCATCCATGATGTTGCAAATAACAAGATGTACCTATTTTTATGCCTGATTCATATTCCATTGTGTGTTGTGTGTGTGTGTGTGTTTGTGTGTGTGTATTCATTCTTTTGTGGAGGCATAGGCTGTTTCTGTGGCTTGGCTAGCGTAAATAATGCTGCAGTGAGTATTGGAGTGCAGATGATTCTTGGAGATAGTGACTTCTTTTTGTTAGGATATATATCTAGAAGTAGAATTGCTGGATTTTGAGGTAGTTCTACTTTTAACTTTTTGAGGAACCTCCATAATGTTTTCCATAGTGGCTGTACTGATTTGCATTCTTATCAACACTTGCACAACAAATCCTTTTTATCCACATCTTTGCCAGCACTTAATATCTCTTACCTTTGATAATAGCCATTCTAAGAGTCCTGTGAGGCGAGTTCTCACTGTGGGTTTGATTTGCATTTCCCTGTGAGTCTTTTTTTTTTTTTAATAGTTTATTGTCAAATTAGTTTCCACATAACACTCAGTGCTCATCCCCACAAGTGTCCTCCTCCATGCCCTCCCCCCCTCCCCCCACATCCATCAGTCCTCAGTTTTTGTCAGCATTCAAGAGTCTCTCATGGTTTGCTTCTCTCCCTTTCCCCCACCATTTCCGCCCTTCTTCTCCCCCTTGTTCCTCCGTCAAGTTCCTCCTAATCCTCCTATACGTGCAAACATATGAGTCTTGAACACTTTTAATGTACCTGTTGGCCATTTGTATGTTGTTTTTTGAAAAAAAAAAAGTCAAGTCAGGCCCTTTGCCCATTTTCTAATTTGATTATTTGGCTTTTTTTTTTTTTTAATATACTGAATTGTATGCTTTTTTTTTACATATTTTGGATTTAAGCTCTTATGAGGTAAGGTATGTTGTTTGCAAATATTTTATCCCTTCTTGTAAATTGTCTTCATTTTGCTCATGATTTTCTTTGTCATGAAGAAGCTTTTTTAGTTTGATGTACTATTTATTTTTTATTTCATTGCTTGTGCTTTTGGTGTCATATATATAAAATCATTGCCAAGACAAATCTTAAGGAGATTTTCCCTATGTTTCTTCCAGGAGATTTATGGAGTTAGGTCTTAAATAAAAGTCTTTAATCCATTTTGAGTTAACTTTCGTGAATGGTAAGATAGGGTTCTAATTTCATTATTTTACACGTGAATGTCTAGTTTTTCCAGCACCATTTATTGAAGGCTGTCTTTTCTCCATTGAACATTCTTGAATCCTGGGCTTTCTGTTCTGTTAAATTGGCCTATGCACGTGTTTTTATGCCAGAACCATGTTTTTTATATGATTATGGCTTTGAAATATAACTTGAAATCAGGAATGGTTATGCCTTCAGCTTTGTTCTTTATTAGGATTGGTTGGGCTATTTGAGGTCTTTGTGGTTCCATATGAATTTTAGGATTGTGTTTTCTTTATCTTTGTGTAAAATATACCATTGGAATCTTGATAGTGATGCCACTGAGTTTATAGATTACTTTGAAAGTATGGACATTTTAATAATATCACCTCTTCAATCTATGAGCATAGAATATCTTTGTATTTATTTGTGTCTTCTACAATTTCTTTCATCAGTGTTTTATAGTTAACAGTGTACAGATTTTTTACCTCCTTGGTTAATTTTTTTCATAAGTATTTAGTTGGGTTTTTTTATGCTATTGTAAGTAAATGGGATATTTTTCTTTATTTTTCAGATAATTTGTAATTACTCTGTAGAATCACAGGTCAGCTGTGATTGTTGATTTTGTATGACACAACCTTACTGAATTCAATTATTATACCTAATAACTTTTTAGTGGAGTTTTTAGGATTTTCTATAAATGATGTGTTATCAGCAAAAAGAGACAAATTACTTGTGTTTGTGGTTTTGTTTGTTTTGTTTTACTTTGCTTTTCTGATTGGGATATATTGTATTTGTTTCTCTTTCCTTATTGCTCTGTCTGGACTTACAGTACTATGTTGAATAAGAGTAGTGAGAGTGGGCATCCTTGTCTTGTTCTTAACCTTAGAGTAAAAACTGTCAACCTTTTATCATTGTATATCATGTTAACTGTGACCTTGTCATATATGGCTATATTATGTTGAGGTATATTGCTTCTATACCCAATTTTTTGAGAGTTTTATCATAAAATGTTGAATTTCATCAAATGCTTTTTCTGCCCCTATTTAGATGATCATGTGATATTGTTAAAAGTTTATTTTAATTCAGTATAATTAGTATACAGTGTTACATTAATTTTCAATGTACAATATAATGATACAACAGTTCTATACCTACACAGTGCTTATCACAGTTAAGGTACTCTTAATCTCCTTCATCTCTTTCATCCATCTCCTTACCCACCTTCCCCCTGGTAACCATCCGTTTGTTCTCTATACTTAAGAGTCTGTCTTTTGTTTGTGTTTTTGTTTGCTTGCTTGTTTGTTTTTTCAATTCCAAGATTATCATGTGATTTTATCTTTTATTCTATTACTATGATGTATCACATTTACTGATTTGCATGTGTTGAACCATTCTTGTATGCCAGGGATAAATTCTACTTGTTTATGGTATATGATCATTTTAATATTCTGTTGAATTCAGTTTGGTAGTATTTTGTTGAGAATATTTGCATTATATTCATCAGGGATATTGGACTGTAGTTTTCTTTTCTTGTAGTGTCCTTATTTAACTTTGGCATCAAGGTAATTATGGCATAAAATGAGTTTGGTAGTGTTTCCTTCTCTTTGATTTTTGGAACAGTTTGGGAAGGATTGGTATTAATTCTTTAAATGTTTGTAGAATTAATGAGGCCATTTGGTCCTGAGCTTTTCTTTATTGGAAGGTTTTGATTATTGATTCAAACTCCTTATGCATTTGTTTGTTCAGATTTTCTATTTCTTCATGATTCAGTCTTAATAGGTTGTATGCTTCTAGGAATGTGACATTTTTTCTAGGTTGTCCAGTTTCTTGGCTTACAGTCATAGTAGTCTCTTATAACCCTTAGTATTTCTATGGTATCCCCTAAATTTGGTATACTTTGTTTCCATTTCCATTTGTTTTATTTTTTAAATTTCCCTTTTGATTTCTTACTTGACCCACTGGTTGTTCAGGAGTCTGTTGTTTAATTGCCATTTATATATTATTTTTTCAGCCTTATTCCTGTTACTGATTCCTAGTTTAACTCCACTGTGATCAGAAAAGGTACTTGATATAATTTCTGTTCTCTTGAATTGGTTGAGACTTGTTTTGTGGCCTGACTTATTACATATCCTAAAAATGTTTCATGTGCACATGAGAAGAATGTATATATAACTGCTATTGGATGGAATGTTCTGTATATATGTGTTAGGGCCATTTGATTTATAGTATTGTTCATATCTGCTGTTTCCTTATTGAACCTTTGTTGAAAGTGAAATATCAAAATCCTCAGCCATCATTGTATTGCTGTTTATTTTTCCTTTAAGTTCTGTTAGTATTTGTTTTATATATTTAGCTGCTCTAATGTTGCGTACATAAATGTTTACAATTAATTACTATATCTTCTTGATAGATCCTTTTATCATTATATAATGACTATTTTTGTCTCTTTGGGTAATTTTAAATTTAAAGTCTTTTTCTCTGATAAACTTATAGTTGCCACTGTTTTCTTTTGATTCCATTTGCTTGAAATATCTCTTTCTATCCTTTTACTCTCAGTCTACCTCAGTTCTTAAAGCTGAAGTGAGTATCTTGTAGGCAGCATATTATAGGGTCTTATTTCTATCCATTCAGCCATTTTGTGTCTTTTAATTGGAAAATTTAGTCCATTTACATTTAAAGTAATTAGTCTTGGGCAAGGACTTATAACTTTCATTTTGTTAAATTTTTCTGTTTTTCAGGTTATTTGTTCTTTGCTTCCTCTATCGCTGTCTTTGTGACTTGATTGCTATTTGTAATGGTATGTTTTCTCTCTATTATTGCAATGTTGTGTATTTTTGCAATTGGATGGGGTCACTATATAGAATCCTTTGTTAGTTGGGGCCACATAATATGCTCTACACTTGGACGTAGCCACTGGCTGGGCTCCTTGCCTGGGCAAGATCACATATTGTTTTCAGCAATTAGACAAGGCTATTGGCTGGTTTCTGTTACATGGCAAGGGTGTAGGCTGGGCTCCATGGCTGAGTTATAATGTAGACTGGGTTCTGAGGCTACCGAAGGTCACTGTTTAGACTTTCTGGTTATATGGGACCAGAAGCTACACTTAAGAACTAGGCAGGGCTGCTGGCTCAATTCTCTGCCTAAAGCACACCTGCAGGATGGGCTAAGGCTGCTTGGATCTCTGGTTGCATGGGTCTGGCAGCTACTCCTAGCAGTGGGTCAGGGCTGTGATTTTGCTTCCATGCCAAGGCAGGGAGTTAGAGCAGGCTCCACAGCAAGTAAGGCGCACTGGTAAGAAACCTGAATGAGGCAGAAACTGCCCACCAAGTTTTAGTCAGGACCAGATGGGCAGAGCTGCTTGCTGTGATTTCTGCTTAGGTGCTGCTTCAAGCATGGCTCTAGGAGGGGCCACATAGCTGCCCACATTCTCTGTCCAAGCTTCCTGGTAAGGTATGACTGGAGGCTATCCTCAGAGGTATGCAGGGATTTGAAATTGCTTCCCTGCCCAGGTGGGATCATAGAGCAGTCTCCATGGCTGGTACAGCCCCATTGACTGGAGATCTGAATCAGAGAGAACTGTCCACCAAGTTCCCTGTCCAGACAGGGCCTTTGGCTCCAATAAACAGATGGGCAGAACCACCGACTTAGAACCGCTAATCACTAACCATCTTTGCTTAGGTGCAGCTTTGAGGAGATAAGCAACTTTTCAACATCAGATCACTTGTTCTCATGCCTCTTCTCCCTTTTCTGTTTTATATCTAATCCTTAGTGGTCAAGCCCCCCTCAGCGATACCTATGAGGCAAGACCGAGGTATGCTTCTTGGGAAGCACCTGCAATGCTGAGAAAGTTGGATGTCCACTTTGGGCTCTTTTTATCCTCACTAACTAAACCGCAGGCCTAGGTGGTTCATCTTGGTGCAACATTGTGTCAGCCTGGGGAAGAGATAATGTGGTCCAATGTAGCTGCTCCTCTTGCCCTTCTAATATAGTCCTCTTCAGTCTCTGTGGTCCAGTAGAGACTTTATCTCTGTATCATTTCTGGATTTGGAGATTTACACAGTCATGTCTTATTTATCAATAGTTCTTAGCTTGTCTTTGTGTAAGGGGACCGAAGTCACAAATGACCTGGGTTGCCATGGGTCTCTCCTATCTTACAAATTTCTAGGTCTTAAAATATGGATTAGCAAATATATTTTCTGTCTCTTTGCCTTTCTCTCTAATGGTGTCAATAGAATATCTTTAATGGATGCAAGAAACATTTGGAATGTCATGGGACATCGTTAATACTGTTGACTGAAACCTTTTATCTATGGCAAGGTGAAATTTCATTTGATACGTGCAAAAATGGTTAGAGGTTTTTGTATTAGCTGCTGATTAAAGTCTTTTGTGTGGGCAGAATGTAGGCTTACTTTTAATCTTCTTAATCTTGTTTACCAAACTATATTACTAAATTAATCCTGTGATATGAGCCATCAAGACTGCGTATCTTCTCATATCCTTGCCATGTACAGGCATCAACTTGTAGTAACATTTGGATAAATGAGAATAAAGTGTATTCTGTGTGGCCAGTTAAGTTGTGATTTTGAAAGGAATGCAACAAATCACAAAGTTGTGATTTTGAGACAAATGCCACATATATATCCCAACACCAATCTCCAGTTTCTTGTTTTATTCTCAAGATACTTCTGTTGGTATTAGAATATAATAGGGGAGCCAGGTGCTAGGAACTCTTGCATGAGAACTGGAGAAATTTCCTGGGATTCAGACTTTCCTAATAACTGATATAGTTTAGTTTGATTTAATGTCTGAATAGGAGAAATGAATCACAAAGGACAGGACAGACTGACCAAATCAAATACAAAATTACAGTTCCAATTCATTACAGCCTGTCAGTTCACCTAATGCTTTTCCCCTTGTACACCATTATTATCTTACTTGATTGAAAATGCAATCTAAAAGCTAAGGTTATTATAGAATGTTCTCATCTCCAAACTTTGTACAAATATCTGTTTGATTGGTTTAGAATGAAATGATTTATTCTTTTATGATATGATCTAAGTACTTTGTTTAGATGGAACATTGACAGACAAATGAGGTAGGCAACATTTCCTAACCTGTATATTTTCCTTCAAAACATTACTAAATTTTATACTGTAAACTATTACTACTTTTACAACTCATTTGTCACCTGTATACTCCCTAGTTTTTCATAAAACTAGCTAGAGTGATACAAACACATACAAAAAACCAGCAAGCTTTAACTGACACATAAAATGTATATTACATTCACTTATGGTTTATTTTGTTGAGAAAGGTGTAAAATAAAGATCTTAGAGACAAATATAGAATTAAAAAATAACATAAAATAGGAGATGCAAATATATAAAATATTTGGTATATATGAGCATAAAATTTAACTCCATTCTTCCAAAAGCAAGGCAAGTATAGACATACAATATGTATGTATTATAACATACGGTATATCAGTTTTTGAAGGAATGCCAATATTTCTGGAATCAAACATAATTAAGGAATTTATCATATGGATCCAAAAACAAGAGTTAAAGACCCTAAGTGATAATATCTTAACAATGGATTTGTAAAAGGTACAGAAAATATTCTTCATAAAAGTATTTTATCTATTGATTTTCAATGAAAGCCAAAAGTAAATGATTACGTTAATACTGACTGAAAGTATGTTGTGAATTTGGTGTGTGCATGCGTGTGTATGTTTTACCTGATATCAGAGTCAAGCTTTAGACACCTGATCTCTAAAGAACAAGGGAGAGTGTGTTCCTTAAATAGTCTCTGTCAAATCCTGACTTTCTTGACTCGGACTTTGACAGGATCAAGCGAGTCATCAATTCAAAGTTTAACTTCCTGTCCCTAGCCTAAGGTACAAACAAGATGCAAAGCTGCTGTAGTGCTGATAAAGTAAGGAACGTGTTATTTGGATTCTAGCCAGATACATAACAAGCTTTCTGTTCTCTCTTCTAGAGCCCCCTCATCTTCATTTTCGTCTTTTGTTTCTTTTCAACCTGACCAATATTCTGAGTCTCCAAGGCAAATCTGAAGCAAAGCCTGGATGCTTCTCAGATTCTCCCTCAATATCCCGTTTTTCTCCCCAGTTGCACATTAAGGCCCAGGAGAGACACTCAATTCTCTGTGAATAGAAGTTGATGGGAAGAGGTGAGTAACAGCCAGTGGTCAAAAAGAAATTCCTCCTGTGGAAGATGGAATGAAGCTATAGCTACTTAACCATTAACACTTTGGTACTAAATAAACCGTCCATAGTTCTAGTGGTTCATAAATGAAATATAGTGATAATGCTCCACGTATCAATAGGATAAATTTAAGCTTTCCATAGACCACCACAGATTTAGCATCTTAATATGTATTTTTGTCTGTCTGAAAGACAGAATAAGTATGAGTTATTAAGCCACATATGTTAACAGGGAAAGAATGGAAAACATTTTTGGGCTTTTCATGTAAGTTAGAAGATCCAATAATAGAGTTTTCTGATGGCAACTAGTGAAGCTGACTACATGACTAGAATATACTATCAACATAAGATATGGATTTAGTCATGCTATTTTAAGGTTGTATTTCCAGAGATCAGACTGAGGAGGCTTTGGTAAATGGGGATCTTCCCACCTAAAGGATTATCTTAAGAATCTAATCATCATGTTAGCCTTCATACACATCACAATTAGGATTCGAAGATGCTCAGAAATAAAGCAATTGTAAATGTTGCCTAAATCTGTGACAGTGTCTTCAGAGATTTTGATTAGACATCATTTACATAGAAAAACTATCCCTATCCCTACTTTCAGCATACATGCTTTCTTAAAATTGTTTATTTCCTATTTTTCTATGATATAACTCAGATTTATATCAAATAATATGCAAATTAAACTTGAGATTGAAGTTAGCTCAATATTGGGATAGCCGTGTTCTATTTCAAAAGTTTAAGTCATTAAGCTTTAGAGAAAAAGTTTAGAAAAGTCATTAAAAGAGCATATTAAGTTTGCTTTAGATTTAGTAGATTGCTCAAATAAATCATTAACTATATTAGTGAATGTCCATATTGGGCACTTAATAATATTTGTTGAATGGGATTGAAAATTATAATAGGCTTGCCATTTAGAATTATTTTTTAAATTTTCTTCACTTTCTTGGTTCAAAATTCAAGCATAATAATGGTCATTATGCCCCACTTTCTTTATCTGTAGTGTTAGAGATACATGCTCCCTCTAATGGATGTTTGTAAGCCTGTTAAGTATCATTATAAGGCACTTAGGAATCGTTTTCCAACATATTTGTTCTAAATCATGAAACAAAATTTTTATTAATGATATCTCTAAAACTCTTAAAATAATTCTAGTAAAGAATTATTGTCAGGCATAATAGTAACAATATTTTTGCTTTTGTAGCAGAGCAGGTTTTAGTTATTTGCTTTCCATAAGCAATGTGAAGTTTAGGAATCATGTATACTAATCCACTGCCTAACTGCGTGTATTTGTTATATGGCAAAATAACCAGCATTGGGAGATTCAAAATGGGTTAAAAAGTGCATGTACACACACAAATACAAACACACATACCAAATATCCAAGATATATATTAACTATTTCTCCACCTGGAGTGGGGCATAGGACTGTTTGGTTCACAGCAGTGGAGGGTGTTCACAAGGTAAGCTGTTGTCTGCTCTTTGTAGATGACACAAGTTATTCTGGTTTCAGTGTTAGCAGCATTCAAGACAGCAAGGGGGAGCTTACTAAGTAGAGAAGTTCTGAAAGCAGGAAACTGAAGTTTACTGATTTCTAGTCTGGCTCCTCAAAGTTCTAGTTCAGCTTTAAAAATTCTGATGCTGCTTATCTTAAAATATTTCTCTTTAATATGTGAATTAAAAATGGTTTAGTTGGTGATTATTTCAGAAATACCTATTTAACTCATTTAAATAAAAGGAGATAAACATAGAATTGTTTAGTTTGCTGTTGTAGTTGAAAATTCTGTCATTATTTTAAATTAATGGATTGGATTTCTTAAACCTAAAATTTCCAGTTAGTACTGAACATAAAATTTATGCAGAATATTTAACAGTCAGTAGAATAACAGAGTTTTTTTTTTCTACATAAGGTTTTAAAATATCTTCCTACTGTGTGATGATTTAAATAAAATATGTGTAGTGATTAAAATGATTGTATTTAAATCTGTCCTATTCAAAAAGGGTAACTCTAGAACATCTGAAGAGCAAAGCACCAGGGACACTAATTCTTTAATACATGGCATGCTTATAATTCCTTAACTGTTTTTCATTTGGCTAATAATATTTTCTGTTCTAAAATTATATGAAAAAAAATAAGTTTAAGGCAAATTCCTACAAATATTTCCCATTTAGAATTTAGCCTTGATATCTTGTAAAACCACTTGGAATCTCAGAGCCCCCCAAAAATACATGCAGAACAAGCTCAATTAATTGTTAGGAAGTTCTGGACATTAGAATGCTCCCTGTTTCTCAGCTTTTGAGAAGAATTATTTTATTATGGGTATGTCAGGACAGTATTAGGATTTAAAGTTGAAGATCCTTAGGAGGGGAGTACATAGAGGAACCTTAATATGAGAAATCTCTACCCTAATGAGGCAGACCCTGAGTGTTAAAAGAAATTCAGCCCCTACGGGAGAAAATGATAGTGAGCATCTCAAATAGACAACCTACAGATTGGGAAAGTCTAATCAGAGAAATGGAATGTTCGATGGGAAACTGAGCTCAGTTGGAGGAAATGCATATTTAGAGATCTGGCACTCCACACAGTAGATATTAGAGAAGATCTTTTATCAGGTAGCAAGACCTATTCTAAAGTAGTAAATGTTTATGTAACATTTATAGCAGTATGTTTCAGTATCCGTGGGTCTTCCCTGAAGTAGCTTATATTTTATATTCTGTTTTGCTTTACATACAGAAGGGGAGAAGTATAAATTAAAAACCAAAAATCGCTCTCCCTGTCGACATAAAAGCTAAACATTTGGGACTCATCGAAATGAGCCTTGCAAGATTATGAGACTTACCTAAATGGCAATGGCCAGAGTCTTCTGGTTCTTCAATTTTGATGATCTAGTAGTTATTAGGAATGATTTTAGAAATGGAGGTCATTGGTAACAGTCTGTAGGGTATGAAGGGAAGAGGTGCATTTGGAAGTATTATTTTGAAGATAATGGGTCGGGGAAGATGACATGCCTCTGAGAAGAGGAGAATGGGACAAATATTGGAGAAGCAGGGCAATAGCCCACACCATGCTATTGCCTTCACTGACTCCCTAAAGTAGGAGAGCTGGTGGAGTCGGAAGCAGTTTTGGAGAACGCAGCTATTCCATATAGCTGGGAATAGGAAAATGATGTTCAGAGGCTGGACAGAGCATTTCATTTGCAGAGGTTAATAATAATATGCCTACTGTGATTCTCAGCTGGGCCCATTCTAGAAACAAAGAGAATCAATTATAATCATTTCCTTTTGATACAAAAAATAAACTACAGTTACTCTCCCAGTCTGTGAATCTGGAATCTGACAGTTTGGTCTTTTCTAGAACAGTACACTGAGAATTTTCTACCTGAGGCTCTTTGTTTAGGCATGAAAAAGGCATTGAAGATGCAATAGGTGGTTTAAACAAATGTATGCAAATTACATTACGGTGAAAATTGTGCCTGTAAGATTTTCTCATTAAGGGAAGGGCCAACAATCAGTAAGTATAAAATACCTCCTGTCTGCAGTTTGATATATTCACTGTTTCAGCACCACTTACGGTACTCTGTGAGCCAGCGATAGCATTCTCTTGGTCTGTGTGATCAACTGTCTGTAATTATGGTATCAAATCACTTGAAAGGATGTGCATTGCCTTCTTAATATTTAAGCAGATTCTTTTTAATTCTTATTCTCTAATGATAATGCTTACATATTACAGCTGCTAGAGCTAATTGAGAGATCCCTGTGGGGTCTAAAGGTGTGCTTGGCATTAACCACGATGGTCTGCTTTGATGTTTCATCAATAATAGCTTTTTGTAGAGCATTGTCGAGTATATCTTAACAGTGCTTTTGACACATGTTACCATCCGTTCCCACAGACTTGTCATTATCCCTTTTTGAGGAGTTATTGGGGGAAATGAAAAATACTAATGAGCAGAGTTTGTTTACTACTGGCAACATTTTTCTGCTCATCCAGCAGTTTTACAGCAGAATTTCTCATTTAAGTGATGCAGTGTAATTTCATTGTCCACATGGAAAAATGGAATTTATCTAATATTAATTTTAAAGAGCTAGAGCTTTTAGACATAAAGACAACATCAGCCAAACACTTGATGTAGAGTTGCACTTTCACTGTTGTTTATTCTGAAGTTCCTGAAATGAGCGCTTCAGTAGAAAGGATAAAGGGGGAGATTATAGATGCCTTGGTTATTCCCATAAATTTTGCAAAACCTCTGAATATCTGAAGTAGAATACAGCAATTGCTCTACAGGGAAGAGAAATGCCATTCCCGCTGTAAATCTTTACTGCCATGCCTTTGAAACCCATTTGTCAGTCTGCGCTTTTCTATAACAAGTTTAACTCTGGAAAAATATCCCCAAGGCTGAAAACTTATTAAAACTCTCTGTGTGGAATAAGTATACTGCCTTGGGTGCTCTATGGAGCTACAAAAAGAGAGCAGGCTGGTCTTACCCCTAGGGGCAGTAAATCTGATGAGAGCCAGAGGCAAATAAAAAGGACTATGTGTACAAGACAGGTGACCAAGTATTAATAAAGACACCAACATTCATAAAATAGGCCGAATGGAAAGTTTGCCACTGGGCTAGTGAGCTGTACTACACCAAGAACTGTAAATACACTAGCCCTACTGCTACTAATAATAGCTACCACGGAACTTTTCTGTATAGTAGACACCTTCTTTACCTTATATTAAATCGCTGCCACAATCTTGTAAGATAGTATAATCATCCGTTGACAGAAGAGAAAGGTAAGCTTTTTTTTTATTATTAAGACTTTATTTTTTAACAGTAGTTTAAGGTTCACAACCAAATTGAGGGGAATGTGCAGAGATTTTCTATATACCCTCTGCCCAACACATGCGTACCCTCCCCCGTTTACAATACCCCCCACCAAAGTGGTTAACTTTGTTACAGTTGATGAACCTGTATCAACACATCGTCACCCAGATTCCATAGTTTACCTTAGAGTTTACTCTTGGTGTTGCACATTCTTTGGGGGTGAGTAATGGCATGTATCCATCATTTTGGTATTATATAGAGTATTTTCACTGCCCTGAAAAGCCCTCTAGGCTCCCTCTATTCCTCCCTCCTTCCTGCTCCGAGCCCCTGGCAACTGTTTATCTTTTTACTATTTCCCTAATTTTACCTCTATCAGAATGTCATACACTTGTAATCATAAGGTATGTAGTCTTCTCATACTGATCTCTTTCACTCAGTAATATGCATTTAAGTTTCCTCCCTGTTGTTTCATGGCTTGACAGGTCCTTCTATTTCAGCACTGAATAATATCCCATTGTCTCACTACATCGAAGATTATTTATCCTTTCAGTTACTGAAGGACATCTTGTTGCTTCTAAGTTTTGGTAATTATGAGTAAAGTAGCTATAAACATCTGTGTGCAGGTGCTTGTGTGTACATAATTTTACAGTTCCTTTGGGTAAATAAAAAGGATCATGATTGCTTGATTGTATGGGAAGAGTATACTCAATATTATAAGAAACTGCCAAATTGTCTTCAAAAGCGGCTGTACCAGTTTGCATTCTGAGAAACAGTGAATGAGAGTTCTGGCTCTTCTGTATCCTTGTCAGCATTTGGTGTTGTCAGTTTTCTGGCTTTGACCATTCTAGTAAGTATATAGTGGTATTTCATTGCTTCAATTTGCATTTCCTCGATGACATATGATGTGGAACACTTTTCATGTGTTTCTTTGCCATATGAATGTCTCCTTTGGTGAGATATCTGTTACAATCTTTGACCCATTTTTTTAAATCAGGTTTTTTTTCATATTGTTGAGTTTTGAGAGTTCTTTGTATATTTGGGGTCACAGTCATTCATTAGATATGTCTTTTGTAAACATTTCCTCCCAAACTTTGGCTTGTCTTATCATTCTCTTGACATTCTCTTTCAGTGAGCTGAAGTTTTTAATTTTGCTTATGAAATCTTTGTTTTGTGGATCATGCCTTTGGTGATGTATTTAAATTGTCACTGCCATAACCAAGGTCATCTGGGTTTTCTCGTATAGTATTGTCTAGGAGTTTTATAGTTTTGCATTTTACATATAAGTCTATGATCAATTTTGAGTTAATTTTTGTGAATGGTTCAAGTTCTGTGCCTAGATTCATTTTGTTTTTTTGCATGTGGATGTCCATTTGCTCCAGTGCGTTTTGTTGAAAAGACTACCTTTGCTGCATTGCATTGCTTTGCTCTTTTGTCAAAGCTCAGTTGACGACGAAAAGTAAGATTTTATGAGGCAAATTTACTTCACAAAAGTAACCCAGCTTCTTTATCACTGTCAAAGCCAGTTTGAGCCTAGGTAATCCATTTATGATGCTTTATTGCTTCCACAGTAGGCATCATTACAATCAGTAAGTATGATTTGGGAGGTTTATACCAATTTGGCATAAATCTGCGCAGTGAACTGAAGGATAGCAAAATGCTGACCAGTGTGTTTTATGGTAGACAGACCCTAACCTGCCATAAATATCTGGCATTGCCTAAACAGTTTTGTTTTTGACATCTTGGAACCATTCTTAAAATTAAATGTCAATGATTAAACCACTCTATTGACATTTAATTATTTGTCCCTTGATACACATGTTTATGATATAATTAACCTCCAAGAACCAGCAGGTCTGTATTCCTTCAGTGTCTGCCATAATACTGAGCACAGGTTAGCTTTCTAACATATGTTAAGCCAAACTGAATTGAAGACAGAATACCTAAACTGGGACTTTTTCATTCATTATGTCAGTTGGAACGTTGATTTTCTATCACATACCTACCCTTGGTTACCTTTCTGTAAGTAATAAATGGCAATCACTATATCAAAAAGATGTTTATGGAATAGATTTAGATCAAAAATAATTAGTGAAGGTTAAAGAGGTCTTTAACCTTCTCTTTATTGTTCATCTTATTACATTTAAGAATACGTTTTTTAAAGAAATAAATCCTGTATATAGGAGTATCATATGTCTGCTTGCCAGTTCTCCCTAAATAAATTCTTTTTTTTTTAATAGTTTATTGTCAAATTAGTTTCCACATAACACTCAGTGCTCATCCCCACAAGTGTCCTCCTCCATGCCCATCCCCCCCTCCCCCCACATCCATCAGTCCTCAGTTTTTGTCAGCATTCAAAAGTCTCTCATGGTTTGCTTCTCTCCCTTTCCCCCACCATTTCCGCCCTAAATAAATTCTTAAATTCAATAGAGAGTAGTCAGAATTCATTCATTCAACAAATATATTTTCAGAGTCTGCTATGTACCAGCCCTTGTTCTGAGCATGAGATTTCGCAGAGCACAAAACTTCATGGAGTTCATTTTCTAGTGAGGTAGAAAGACAATAAAAATTAGTATCAAACACTTATCTATTGGATAAAAACAAATTAGAAGAGAAAGATAAGGATTTCTGGGGAATGGGATCAATGGAGATCTCACTGAGAAGGTGACATTTGAGCAAAGACAAAGAACATGAAAGGAGCAGGTTATGTTGATACTGGAAAACAGACTTCAAGGCTGAGGAAGATCATTGCAAAAGCCCTGACTTGCAGCATGCCTGGTGTGTTTGAAAAATAGCGTAGCTTGAATAGCAACATGGTACATTTTGCTGTTTAGTAAGAAAGAGAAACCTATGGGAAAAGCACACGTGTGTGTGTGTGTGTGTGTGTGTGTGTGTGTACGCACGTTTAGTGGTGGGTGAGATTGGGAGTCTATTTCTAAACTTATTATGTTTGAGCTATTTATTATACATCCCAATGGAGATATCAGGTGTTCAGGAGTATATCTGAATCTAGAAGTCAGGTTGGAGGTCTAGGATATGGACATTTAGGAACCATCCACAATTAGATGATATTTAAAGCAGTGAGACTGTTGATATCAGCCAAGAACTGAGCCCAGGTAAAGAAGAAAGGTGGTCTGAGGAAGAGCCTTGGGGTATTCAAATGTTTAGGAAGGAAAATAAAGTATTGAAAAAGAAGATAGACATGGGGACACTGATATAAGAAGAAAATGAGAGTACTATGTCTTAGCAGTCGGATGAAGAGTGTTTCAAAAACAAGGAGTCATATAAAGTCATGTTTATAAATTAAAAATTTACAGCCAACCATTAAAGTTAACTATGTGGAGTCATTAGTGACATTGATAGGGAAAGTCTTAGTCAAATGGTAGAAGTAAGGGTCTAGATGCAGTTGGATAATTAAATGAGAAAAGAGGAAGTAATTCAAGAAAAGGAAATATGGACAGCTTTTTGATGAATAGGAATCAAACAGGTAGCTGTTAGAGGATAAAGTAGTCTGTGTATTTAATATGAAGAAACTAAACTGTACCTGTACATTAATGGGAAGAGTAAAGTAGGTATAAAAACAGTGATGATGTAGGAAGAAGCAGAAAATTGTTGGAATGATGGTCTAGGTAACAAGAGATGAGTGGTGTTCAAACAGGGCACTAGAGGGCATGAGATACATAGGATCAGGGAAAATTTATCCATAGTAAGAGTAGGAGGATAAATATATGGACACAGCTGCAATTTTGGGGGTAGGTGGAGTGGTGGGAATATCTAGAAGTTCTTATATTTCCTCAGAGCTCTAGGAAGCCAAGTCATAATCTGAGCACAAGGATGGGGAGGAAGTGCTAGAAGAAGGGTGAGGAAAGAGGACCTGTTACAGATACAGTGTGATTGCTGGGTCCACTTGAAATAAGTACACTTAAATGAAGTGGAGACCAGTTACCATGGTTCTTTATTTTTTGTTTGTTTGCTTTGTTTGTTTGTTTTTCCTGCTAGCGTCTTCAGGTAGGCAGGTACTGAGTAGGCATCAAGGTGGAATTTACCAATGTTGGGTTTTTTCCAGACATGAAAAGACATGAGAATGCAAAGACTATGAAGGTGAGTAGATGTAAGTGAGCATAGTGATGGACTTGTGAATTTAAGTTTTATAGGGATAGAGGTGTGTACACAAGTTAGACAAGGGACAGAAAAAGAGAGAATGCTCAGAGAGTTTTATATACCAGTGGGATTGAAGAATTATTGGTGTCAGATACATAAGGCTAGAAAGATGTGAAGTATTAGGCAAAGAGTAAAATGTCTGACCTTGAGATTAGGGATATAAGATAGTTTCTTGAGACAACAAGGTACGTATAGTGTGATTCAGTAGAGGTTGGTCATGATGGAGTGAAAGGATGAGATTAAAAAAAACTTTGAGGCCACTGTGTTTGAATGAGTATATGTGTGGATATTGAAATTATTAAGGTTTATATAAGAGTAGTAGAGAGTGTGAGCAATGAGATGAGAGCTCAAATATTCCAGAAACGAAGGGGAATGGACCAAGGTGAATTGACTTCAGCTGAATTAATAAGGATGGCGTGGTTTGGTGACCTGCACTGTAAAACTGAGGAGTTTTAGGGAGGAGGGCAGGAGAATTATCACTGAGAAGCTCTGAGGAGCATGGGTGACTCTCACCTCCCAACTGTGTGGTACAAGGGCTGTGCAGGAGAAGAGCCATTATTGTATATATAAAAGTAATTTCGCATCTTGTTCAATTATCTTTTTTAGGCACTTGAGAAAGGTAACAATTTTGGATCAGAATAGTACGAGAATAGGAGTCAGGAAGACTGATGCGCCAGCTGTGGCTGGAACAGAGGAGAGAGTAGGAGAGGGGTCAAAAATAAGGCTATTACACACACCCAGGTGAGAAGTGACAAGAATTTTGGAAGGACAGTTTGGGGGAAAACCAAGAAAAATACTGTACGATGAAGGAATTCCAGGAATGTAATTGGCATTCATAGATTCTCAGAAATCCCTAAAAACAATAAGGATGGAAAGCCTTATATTACCATTTACAGACCAGAAAGCTGAAGCACAAAGAAACAAAATGATTAATCCAAATTGCTTGGCTGGTCACTACGAAGCTAGAAGCCAAGTTCAACCTTGCCGTCTGTCAGACAGTGCTATAGAACAAACAAAAAAATCAAATCCCACCTGATTCCTGTAGTTTCTGTTCTTCTTGGTTTTACCATCACTATTACTGTTGTTATAATTAACTACATGCTAATAAACCCTAACTGGAATAGAACAGGAAATTATTCTTGATTCTTTTTCAACACAATATATATTTAACATAAATTCAACAGAAAACAAGACACAATCAAAGAAAAATATGAAAGTGTAATCAGAGAGAAGTGTTTGCACACTATACTTTATGATTGGTTTTAGAAAATCATTTTTATTTCACAAAGAGGTGATTTCACTGCCCAGCAGTATAACTCACAGTGAAGTCATTGAACCACTTTTGCTGGAAATTTTTATTTCCCATTTTCATATGTGTTTATTGTCAGGTAGTGGGGATCATGCCTGTTGGATGACTGAACATTGCAGGCAAATGGAAGGGTCTAAGGTTAGTCCCGAGGGAGGCAGAGGTCATTGCCTGTGCATTACCTGCCTCTAAGTGAAAACTCAGATACTCACTGAGCATGCCCACTGCCAATGTATGCAATTAAAGCATCCACTTATAAGTCAGTAAATTCAAAAGATAAAAACAAAAACTGGCTACCCCAACCCTCAATATGGAACCTTCTTAAAATCAGAAGGTCTTTCACAGCATCAAACAGGAGAGTTACCTAAGTGTCTGGGACAGTAGGCTTAGAGATATAAACCCTCCAAACCATTATCTGTCCTTCCTGCCTCCAACGGCACCATGCGCCTCAGACTTTGTAAGGGCGGTTGCTAACCACAGGAACAATTAACTGTAGAGAAATATGTTTAGCCTCAGTTTTGTTTCAGATTGCAGTTATGTTTAGGTTGAGATTATTGCCTTTCCATAGCAAATATGCTACTTATCATCTGCCAGGCATAACCTTTTGAACCAGTTCATCAAGCACTCAAGAAATGTAGCTATCTCAGGAAAGCAGCTTGTCCTAAAATGATTTATGCCTATTCAGAGCAAAGTTTAATTGGCATTTCAAAGTAAGTAAAGTAGTAGGGTAATAATGAAGCTAAACAATTCCAAGTATCGGTTACCATAATTGCATAAGTAGACATCTTAATCATTTCAACTGCTGGAAACTTTAGTGCTGCAAATTTTCTAGTCATTGCAAATGCATTGTTTGTAGGTGGAATCATATATATGTGCACGTGTATGGATGAGTGTGCTTCTTACCTTTCAGCAAGATGGTTTGAAAGTGACCTCGTATGTACATATCTCCATTCTTACAGGGGGTGACAATGAAATTTATCTCTTCGATAATCTTTGATTCTATAAATCTACATAGCTTGGTACTGAGCACGTTTAGTGTGAGGCCAAGATAATGACTCAGTTTTTACTTTCAATGTACTTAAATACTTATGTGGAGATTTAGACAAATAAATAGACAGCTACAGTATAAAGTGCCAAATGGCTACTCTCAGGATGCTATAATAACATAAAGGAAAATTGCCGAACCAATCCAGCCTTGGAGGAAGGGTTATTCTTACAGTTAGCTGAGTCCTGAAGAATGATGGATGTTGGCCCACTGTCCCTAATAGGAAATAATATTACTTTGTACCTGAGAGTCATTGGTCTTGTAATTCTAAACCACTATCTCAACACTGGTTTGTTTTCTGGGATTATTCAATAAAAAGGAGAAATGGGTGAAACAGTTTAATTGAAGTGTCAAAAGTTAGCATTAATACAAATTATTGAGGAACATCATGAGTGTGCCTGTGCCCTTTGACCAGAGATCAAATTTTGAGTAGATAATCGATTCCTTTTCTGACTGAATTGTTCATGCTGCGTGTGAGCACTTCTCTGACGGTGTTGGGTCCTGGCTGCCTGACATATGGTGGCTCTCTGGTTCACTCTTAACATGTTCTAATGAGGTTCCAGTGAATGTTTCAGGGTTGCTACTAAATGCCCCTTCATCTTGACTTAAAAGAAAATCATTACTATTAATTCATACATTTATTCAAAAGATGCTTATTAAGCTTCAACTATGTGTCAAAGGCTCAGTTACAGTTCCTTAATTTTCCTCATATAAATTTTAGAAATAGTAATTATCTATTGAAAAAGGGAGACAATATTATACCAGTTTTTAATAATTATTTACCCAGGTTCCATTCCTATTTGTATGCTTAATATATTAGAAGATGATTCTCTGTGGGTCTCTTGCATTTCTGCATATCTTGTGAGCAGAGGCACTGTTTGACTTCATTCCAAACTATCTTTTCAGAGATGTTTGTATAGCAGACAGCCATGGAAGATAGAAGTAATGTCTCCATTGAGAGCAAAGGCAGGTTTGTTCACTGTCCAGTGTGATAAAGATAACGTCTCTTTCAGGGCAAAGATCAGGCAAGTTTATGGTCCTTCATAAAAAAACTAGATTCTCTAAGCTCAGAGTCCCTCTCCTGTAATGCAATCCACTGAGTATGCAGATATCATCAGTTCTTCTTTGCATTAACTTGTGGAAATTTGGTTTCAACAAACTGACACAAATGTTAATCCTTTGGCTGTGGCCATTGCTATGAGGAGTAAGGTCATTTGCTTCTGACCTTCGAATCACATGTCTTGTGCCAACAACCATGAAACTGTGTTGGCCAACTAATTCTCTTGCAAATGGTGTAAAATCTCAAGACCCTTTACCATTTCTGACATAATGTTCTCTTCAATTGTTTTTCTTCACCACCATTTTCTTTCCATATAATGAAAAACATAAGTACAAAAATGAATCATTCTTTTTTTCAACAAAACTCAATATAATGTTTTTTATACCTGTATTCTTTATGACAGATACTTACTACATCATGAGAACTCTAGCAGCTTGTATCTTCACAGCTCAAGCAGCAGATTTCTTAACGGGTATTTTTTTTTTAAAGTTCAAACACATTTATTAATTACATGGATACAGTCATAAAGCACTAAAACTGCAGATTTCTAGGTAAAGTCAACATTCATTTCCCCCTTGGTTTCTTCCAGTGAATGTGGCCAACTTCCCTTTCCCATTACCCTCTCTCAAAGCATGTAAGATTAAAAATGTAAGAAAAAGAAGTCTTATCCTAAGGCAACTTGGCCATATTCTCAAGGAGTATTTTTTAATATGTATTTATTTATTTTGAGAGAGGGAATGAGAGTGCCTGTGAGCAAGAGAGCAGAGGAATGGCAGAAAGAGAGATTCCCAAGCAGGCTCCACACTGTCAGCATGGAGCCCAGTATGGGGCATGATCCCATGAACTGTGGGATCAAGACTTGAACTGAAATCAATAGTCAAATCCTTAACCAGCTGAGCTACTCAGGCACCCCGTAAGGAGTATTTTTTAAAACTAAGCTATATAGAGCCTCAGTGGGCCATCTGGTTGGATTATGAACAAGCTTGAAAGGTCTGCTCCCATTTCAAACATAGCATTTCCACTCATATATGTCCTACGTATTACAGGTCTGTCTAAGGTTTTAGGCAGAAATGAAAGAAAAAATGAAGGAAATAATAATGAGGATATGTTTTGAATCACTGCTCTAGATTGTGAATTTAAAAGGTTTCTAGTCTGGGAGAGAACTGGGTAGGACAGTGTTTATGCTTTTTCTCCCTATTTGTTAACATAAAATGTGAAACTGAGTAGGTGAAGAAGTCTGACATTTTTATTTTGAATCTTCTACATGTATAAAATGAAATAGTGAAAATAATAATGGACTCCTCAGCCTATTAGGTTGCTGAGTTTCCCTCAGTTTTTTGTTTGCTGGCTTGCTTTTTCTCTTTGTTTTTAATCTGTAGGGATTGTTTACTGTATGTTTCATTGAAAAAGGAGAGATAGCATTATTTGCTAATTGAGAAATACAAGCAGGACACAATCTTGTACCAATAATTACTTGCTAATAAAAAGAAAGGCCATCATATATGTTATTAATCTTCCCTAGGAAGACGATTATCATGTAATATGTATTAGGAGAGGAAACCAAAAGTGCTGGGCAATTTGTTGGCATGCTTTCTGCAGTAACCTGCTTTGGCTGTATTTGGATTATAGCCCTTAGATGATAAAAGGAATCAATGTTCCACTAATTCACAGTAGTGAACAAGTCAGGAGGAAAGAAATCCAGATCCTTAGGGAACAGTGCAATGTATTATGGGGATGCACTAGAAAGCCCTTGCTTGTCGTGGGCAGTGGTGACAGCTTTTTGTTTTGTTTTGTTTTCTTATATTTTTGTGAGTTGAGAGAATTCATAAATTTCTGTAAGCAAAAGTACTCCTTTGTGAAATGTATTTTGAGGAATAAATGCTGTGGATCTATACCCACTGGAAATACATGTTAATCTTTAAAAATGAGAAAACAAAATACAAACCAGGAACAATAATTAGGAATTTTGGTTTTGTGTTCTTTAGTTAACACTTTCTATTCTAGACTTCCCTCTTACAAATTCATGCATTAAAAGTATTTACCATGGGTGCATGGGTAACTCAGTTGCTTAAGCATCTGGCTCTTGATTTCAGCTCAGGTCATAATCTCACAGTTTGTGGGTTCAAGCCCGGCACCAGGCTCCGTGCTGATGACTCAGAGCCTGCTTGGGATTCTCTGTCTTCCTCTCTCTCTGCACTGACCTGTTCACACTCACTCTCTCTCTCAAACAAAATAAACATATAAAAAATTATTTACAGTATGAGCTAGTAAAGTCATTTATCTCCTTGGGACCTAAGTAAGAAATCAGAAGGACAATTACTCACCGTCTCAGAGTAAAATTTTAATTGCTGTATGTTGCCAAGTGTGCAGAAATAATTATTACTAAAACATATACAACAGAGCTCTCAAAATTGTGACCTGACAAGATATTGGTATCCTTTTCTCTCCTCACATGGTGTCACCTGAGCTTTGAAGCTTGCTTTTGTCTCAGGTGTTTGAAATAGGTTAATTATACTAACTGGTGTAAAGTCAGAAAAATAAAACAAGTATAAACAACAGTAACATATTTCAAACTTGCCTGACACAATTCTCGGAACATTTATGCTTTTGTCAGGTGCTAGTTTCTTCCTATTATTGTATAGGAAGCAAAAAAAGGTCAACTTTGAGATCTAGCGAATAGTTTACCAGTGAAAACAGAGAGCTGGCTTATTCTAGGTTAATGATATTTCCAGAATTTAAATATTATAAATCCAAAAGTATAAAATTATTATAAAAACCAAACCTATTATATCACATAACATATTGACCACCAGTGCAGTAAAAAAATAATAAGTAATAAATATAGAAATAAGCATGTGTCTCTGTCTTATCAGGAAAATAGAAAGTTCTCTGAGTATTTAAATGGAGGGAGGGTAATGGAGGAAGTTGGTTTCACAGATAAGGGAATTCTTCATTCCTTTCTATGTTATGTGTTATAATACCTATTCCTTTCAGATCACTGAATCTTCCACTTCCCTAAAAAACACTAACATCAAAGTTCATTCTATCAAACTGTACTACTTAATACCTCTTTTTGTTACAATCGGTAGGGCATTGATCAATCCTCCTTATTCCTTTCAAATGTTAGCTCCTAGATAGTGATCTTCAAATTGCTCTCACTTCTGTTCAACATTGATATATTTCTTATTTTTTTTGGTAATAACCGATCCTTTCAATTTGTATGTATAATTTCTTTTTCTTTGCCTTTTCCAATATTCTCGTCTCCACCCCAACTAATACATCCCTTCTTATGGCCATTCATTAGACTGGTTCTGGTTAATAGAACTTTGGGCAGTGATGGGACTGTTCTGTACCTGTGCTGTCCAGTATAGTAGCACTATACACTGAATTTTTGTTTTCCCCCCAAAATTCATATGTTGAAACCTAATCCCGAAATGTGATGGTATTTGGAGGTGGGATCTTTGGGAGGTGATTAAGTCCTGAGGGTGGAGCCTTCATCAATGAGATTAGTGCCCTGATAAAAGTGACCTCAGAGAACTCCCTCAATCCCCTCTGCCATGTGAGGATACAGCAAAGAGATGACCATTTTCAAATCAGGATGCAAGTCTTCACCAGACACAGAATCTGTTGATCTTAGATTTCCCAGCCTCCAGAACTGTGAGGAATAAATGACTGCTGTTTATAAACCACCCAGTCAATGGTAGTCTTTTATTCTGAGGGCCTGAACAGAATAAGACAAGAAGCCAGTAGCCACATGTGGCTCTTGGGCACTGAAATGTAGCTAGTGTGACTAGGGAAGTTAATTCTGATTTTATTGATTTTTGAATAAATAGCCACATGCAGCTAGTGGTTGCCATCTTATACAGTGCAGCTTAGACCTTGTCATTAATAATAACTCCACCTACTCCTTAATCTCATTTTCATGTATAATCCTTCTTTCACCATCCTGCTTGTACTTCTAGCTCACTTTTTTTCAGAGCCCATCTGCAACAATTGTTGATCTTACCACTTTTTATTGTCTTTAGCCCATGACCTTCTCATTATCCTCCTTACACAACTCCAATTTCATGATCCATCATTGGAATCACTTCTTCGTACATGCCATTTATCTTGCTTGCCCTTCTTTTCATTCTGGGTATTTTGTAGTAAAACTTCCAAGTCTGGTTAAATCTAATCTTTGCCTACTCTGGGCACTTACTTGTGCCATAAATGTAGCTGGAGAAAAACATGCAAGCCTCTCACATCTCTGTTTAACTTCCTGGCCACTTAACCACAAGCAGACTCCTAAAGCTACTGGAAAATCCTATTTATCTAGCTCATTCATTCTGTCGCTAACCTGATTGGTCATTTCATTACCTTCACCTCTCTGCTGAGAGCCTGAGGTCTCACACATCGTTCCTCTAAACTTATCCTCTTGCTTCATATTTCACCAGAATAGAAGCAATCAAAAGACAACTTCACAAGTCCTTCCACTGTCATCTACCCACGTATTGATCTGTGCCCATATGCTTGACAGTTCTTTTGTTGAGGAGTAAATGTCACACTCTTAGCTAAGGCAATGCTGCAAGTGTGCATTAGATTCAATTCCTTCATCTTACTCAAAGTGGTTGAAGAAGTTCTTTCAGAAATCATCAGTGTTTCCCTTATACTCCATTGTTTCATCAGCATACAAGCATTTTTTAATTACACATTATCTTAATAACAAAAAACCCTCATTACCCTAAAGTTTAGCTATGCCCTATTTTTCTAAAAAAAAAAATTGTCCAGGGGCACCTGGGTGGCTCAGTCAGTTAAGTGTCCAACTTCAGCTCAGATCACGATCTCACAGTTCATGAGTTCAAGCCCCATGTTGGGCTCTGTGGTGACAGCTCAGAGCCTGGATCCTGCTTCATATTCTCTGTGTCCCTTTCTCTCTGCCTCCTCCTGATCCCACGCCCTCTCTCTCTCTCGCTCGCTCTCTCTCTCGCATACATTAAATTTTTAATATTGTACACACTTTCTACTTTCACTTCATGCCTTCCCTTTCTCTCTTAAGCCCACTCAAACAAAGTTCTTCCCTTCATCAAAATTACATTGTCATGATCACCAGTTACCTTCACCATCCAAATTTATTAAGTTTTTGTATTTTTAAAGATAAACTTATTAATTCTGGCACAAAAACATCGGAAATTGTAGCGTATCTTCCTACATTTAAAATATAACAAAATAGCGTATGGTATTTTATGGTAAAATAAAAAACTGTTTTTGATCTGGAGATCATGGTTTGGCAATAATCACTTTCCAGAGAGATGTGTTATAAGGGGATATGCAAAGTGGCATGAGAGGGCGCTACAGTGGTCAGAGTCACCAGCTCGAAATTTATATCTTTTGGTCTATAAAATGTATTAGAAAAGGGAATCAGGATCAGAATATGATTCTTATTGCACATGAGCGATGACCAAATGCCGATGAGGAAATACTCAAGCGATTTGGGGACTAAGTTCTGAGAAATTTGATCAGGACCCCTCTGGTCAATCCTTATTATCCTTACCTTTTTTATTCTACCATGTTACATATATTTATTGGAATACATTTGGCTGTACTACATGGTGATGAGACTATATCAAAGAATATGAAACAGTTCCTGTTCTAATTACATTTATGACTTAGTAGGAACACTTAAGAAAATCCTGTATTATTTAGCTTCTTTCTTAAAGGTGAAGCTTCTGTATTCCCACTACCTGGGTTCAGGTCCTGTTTCCAAGACTATATCTAAACAAGACATTGAATCTTCCTGTGCCTCAGTTTCTTCATCCCTAAAAAGAGATGAAAGACTATATACTTCATGGAATTGCTTTTTTTAAATTAAAGATACAGTTTTTATTATTTACCACAAGAAAGGCTTAAAAACTAACTAAAAGAGTGGCATAATGAATAAATGCTAAGATAAATAAAGAGTGCCTACAAATAATTTTTAAAAAGACTAACAACCAATACAAATTAGGTAAGGACTATTAACAAATGGGTATTAAACATATGGAAAGATGCTACTTCACTGATGATAAGAGAAATGGAAACTAATACTACAGGGGCTAACATTTCTCATCTACCAGACTGTTACGGATCAAACAGTTTGAGAGCACCATGATACAGAGAGAGGGGGCTGAATTCTTAGACTCCTATATTTCTGGTGCGAATATGAACAGGTCCCACATGAGAGATCAGTTGACCATACCCATCATGCCGTAGTCTGCAACCTCTTTGACTTGCCCATTCCTGCTCTGCAGAATCTGTCCTCCACCTTTGCTCATACTTGTGGAAGAGATGTGCTCCAAGGGTGCTTATCACAGCACTGTTTGTTAGGGATGGAGATGACTTCAGCATCCATGGGCAGGAGTCCTGGGCAGCTCCGGTATCTCCTCTATGGGCCTTATTCTCCCTTGCCTGGAATCCATTGACCAGGTTGGCTCAACATGTTCACAGCAGAACTATTACAGTCTTAGATTGAAATTTGAGGTTTGTGGCTAGTCAAGAACCAGCTTTGGCTCCAATAATCTGCCTCCTTATCTCTTCAAGAAGCTGGTGTAACCTAAAGGACCTTAGAGACAACGAGAAGTACACTTAGCAGATGAGAAATGCATGTTTCCCTGTCCAGAGCACATGGCTATTGGCTGTAGTCCTCAGCTGAATAAATAATAAAGCAAGGTAGAAATGCACAGGTGACCATTGGAAATAGGAATCCAGAACTCAAGGAAGAGTTGTGGGTTGAAAAGTTTGGTAATTGAAGATGTCAAAATGGGAAAGTCTTTTAGGCATGAGAATTTTGGGCAGGGGAAGAAGAGGATTTAGGGCAAAAGTTTCAATAACCTTTAGGGGCTCCTGGGCGACTCAGTTGGTTAAGCATCTGACTTTGGCTCAGGTCATGATCTCACTGTTGGTGAATTTGAGCCCTGTGTCTGGCTCTGTGCTAACAGCTGAGAGCCTGGCACCTGCTTTGGATTCTGTGTCTCCCTCTCTCTCTATCCCTCCCCAGCTCATGCTCTGTCTCTCTCTCAAAAATAAACATTAAAAAAATTTTTAAATAACCTTTTATTTTTTTATCTTATTTTTCAAAATGCCTCTTTATCTTATAGGAGGAGACTTCCTTGCACCCCATGCCCAATGTTCTGGGTTCTGAACTCGTTTGCATCAAGGATCTTTTAGATTTACTCCTGCCAAAAGCCTCGTCTTTCCCAAACCCTGAGCATAGAAAGTGCAATATAACTGATACTTTGGAAGTCTGGAATCCTAAGTAATTTCCCTTCACAAAAAGTCTTTAATCCTTCAATTATATTTGCATTTTCTGCATTTTTTTCCTTACACAAACAAAAGAATCTCCAGCCTCATCCTTTTCTGTGTTCACCATATTAAATTCAATCACAGAATTTGCAGGACTGTTGGTAATGTCTCCTCTGCATATATTTTCCTTACAAACTGCCTCATAATAATTTAAATCAGGGGTCCCCCCAAAAAAATTTTATGGGAACACTGTCTGTATTACTTAAAAGCCTTACCACACATTCCTCAGTATATTTTATTTGCTATATTGATTAATAAGCTATATACAGCAAGCTCTATCCTGGATCATTATATTGTGTAAGACTATAAAATGCACATAAAAATAGAAATTAAAAAAAATAAAAACTGAAAAAATATGTATTTTGAAATCTATTATGGTGGTGGTATACCATAATTAGCTAATATTGCAAAGTCCAAATCCCATAGATAGCATGTACCACTGATGATAGGGGACGTGAAGCATATTTCAAATAGTAATCTTACAAATTTTATTGTTATTTGTGACTCCATTTAGGATCTACTTAAGTCATCAGTATTTCACATCTTTAATGTGCCACTGAAGAGTTTTGTATCCCCTTTTATGATTATTTTTATCATGTTTTACTTTGTTGTCTTTAATGTATGGTTTCTTATATGAGGTATCTATAAGCCACTTGTCCAATAAATGAAGGTAGATTTACTAAACTAGAATAAACAATCCTAAAATGCACTGAACAGGGTATGTCTAAACCAAGGGAGGTTGACATATGCTGAGCATAAATGAGCGAGGTAGCCACTGTCCATTCCTCCTCATGAGGGGCACACACTTGCCCTCAAAGAACCTTGCAGAATGTGTGTGACAGACTGAGTGGGGATGCTTGTGCCAGTAATTGCACATTAAAGCTTAGTAAAGCTTAGTTTTCTTTATATTTGCATCTATGTAAATACATATTTTTTCTTCCTAAGTTCTATGCACTGCCTCATTTGCTTATTCTACTTTGGATCCCCAACTGATTTAAACGGAGTATTTTTCCAGACTTATCCCCAAATGTCACTAGCTGCCTAGGAAAGTAACTCACGTTCCTGGAGACTGGGGCATTAGCTTTAAAGTGGCAGTCACTTTCTAAAATGTATGCCATATCTGTCTTCTGGCGTGGGCTAGTGTCTGGATTATAACGATGGTTATGTAAGTTTGAAAAGCAAGTTTAAAGGTTGCGGTTTAGATTAAAGATAAAAGAGATCTCATTAAATGTGTTCAGGGTGATTTGAATTCAGTCATCTCTATGATGATTATGTTTCAATGCCCTGGTGACCCTGGCAATGCCTGTGACCTTCCCAGGTACCAAGGGATCTTGGCACTGGGACTATCAGTAAACACAAGACCCTCAGGGAATGGGGGAAAGGTTCCAGTACTAGTGCTATTTTATTACCTTTTTCTCCATGACTTCTCAGAGGGAAGAGAAGCTAGGGACACTCCATTTTTTAAAATTTATTCATTTAAAAGATTGAGAAAAATGAAAGAATCCTCAAATATGCTCATCAAATACAGTACATTTTAAGATAGAAAGGGGGACAGCCCATATTCATGTGACATTAGAGAAACGTTTATTTCATAATCATTAAGTTTACTTAATATAAACCTCCCTTCTCCTTTCTTTCTGGAAATACATTAATCAGCCATTTGGTCCCCAAATCTTGAGGGATGAGTTATCCCTCTGAGGGCCTCCCCAGCAAACACTTAAGCTGGACCATTCTACAAAGTTACAGTTCCCTGGGCTGTTCCACTAAGTGACTTGGGCACATCTGATGATCAGCCATCAATTTCCTTATTCAGAAAAACAGTTTTCAGATACTATTTGTAAGACCTAATAGATCAAGGATTTACCCATCATTGAATGAGTAAGGAACTATTTCCTTATCCCACTATAATAATTGCAGAGGAAAAGGTCAGTAATCACACTATATGTGATTCAAAGAAATGTCTATTATTATTTTTTAAATGTTTACTTATTTTTGGTAGACAGAGAGAACACTAGCAGGAGAGGAGGAGAGAGAGAGAGAGTGAATGAATCTGCAGTAGGCTCAAGGCTATGTGCTGTCAGCACAGAGCATGATGCAGGACTGGAACCCATAGACCATGAGATCATGGCCTGAGCCAAAGTCGGAGGCTTAAATGACTGAGCCACCCAGGCGCCCCCAAAGACACGTTTATACTTGCACCCACCAAACAAAACATCTATGAGCATCAATTTGTTATTTTGTGATAGATTTATTGAATGCCCCTGTATTTGATGGAGATTGGGGCAGGTAGAGCTCAATGATGGTATAGAGGCTGAATATTTACCAACAGTGAATATTTAGCAACATACTATACATATAATTGCTAGTTTTAGCAAGTTAAAATACAGGACCCCCAGTTAATATTAATGTAAGAAACAAACAATATTTTAGTACAAGCATGCCCCATGAAAAATTTAGGCCATGTTTATACTAAAAAACATTCATTGTTTATCTGAAATTCAAATGTAGCTAAGCATCTTGTGTCTTATCTGGCAATTCTAGCTATAAGCCTCAGGGGGAAAATATCCCAACCATAATATGCTTCTAAAATCTCTAGTATTGGCCCTCAGTATTCTGTTACACAGAGTACAATACCTGAGCATTGTTCAATACCTGAACATAGCATATCTTAAGACACCTTAATTAAGAGTTGGATTGCTTACTGGAAACTTTCAGCAAGTTGAGAGACAATAAAGAATATGGTTAAGAACCCTTAATGACTGGATGATTATGAGCTTTCCTATCTTCATATGTAAAATGGAAAAATACCTCTCTATGTAATTATCCATTTTTAAATAAGGATCAATAATAAATCAACCAGATGGAATTTATTTATAAGTGGAATGGGATGTAATATCATTGTTCTTCTATCAAGAAGATTGAAGGAAAAAGATATTCACATCTAGCTTCCCTTTTTCAATCTCAGCTCAAAAACAATGCTTAATATTTAAAAATACAGAGTTCAGTGCTTTATTGCCTTTCCTACCTTTGCCCATCTTACCTGTGATATGACAAGCACCCATTCCCACGTAGATATCTTTGTAAAGCATTTTGGAATATGTTTTGGTGTTGATTTTTATTAAGCTTAAAACACTCTGAATTTTTAAAAGGTCACACCTATCCATATTCCAGTAGAAGCATCAAAATGCATTCCACAGTTGATTAGGTAAAATATATATGCTGTGGTACACCCTGAAAAGTAGAGAAATGGATTATTTGGATAAAAGCAATAAATGTGACCCACCAGGCCTCAAATTCTCTTGTTACATCTACAGAGCAGGTAGAGATGTGGCCAAGTTCCGGGTGTCAGGAGTGGAATCTCATGGATGTAGCATAACTAAATTCACAAGCGCCTGGGTGGTTCAGTCAATTAAGCCTCCGACTTCAGCTCAGGTCATGATCTCAGAGTTTGTGGGTTCAAGCCCCACATCGGGCTCTATGCTGACACCTCAGAGCCTGGACCCTGCTTCAGATTCCGTGTCTCTCTGTCTCTCTCTGCCCCTCCCCCATTTGTGCTCTGCCTCTTTCTCAAAAATCAACTTAAAAAAATAATAAACTTATTTAAAAATTTTTAAAAACTCCTGAATTCAAACCAGAGTTGCTAACATCTCTGGCACCTTAGTTTGTTTGAATGATGTGGGGTTGACTGTGCCTCCTTTAATATAGTTACTTTCCAATCATTAGGTAATTGTGCTTGTTTCCAGTGATGAGGACCTGTATAGGCAAGAGAAAGGGATAGCGGAGCGGGCAGCTTGTGTATGTGGGACAACCAGAAGTAAGTGACAGTGTGAGATAAAAGTGCTATGGGCTTGGGAACACAGGTGGCTCCCAGGTGCTGAATCGTGTTATCTTTCATCTTCTCTGGAATGCAAAACTGTATTTATGATATTATTTTTTAAATATTTTAATGTGGTAGCAACATTGGACATCTAATACCATAGCAGTGAGAGGAAAAAGAAAACCTATAAAAAAGTGAGCTACCTGTGTTCCTGCATGGGCTCTGTGAGAAGTCCTGAGAGACAGAAGGCAAAATAAGACAATAATTTAGACAACTTCTGTAGAATGATGAAACCTAAAATAAGGAGATTTGTTTATATATTCATAATCCCTTTAATGATATTACAACTGCTTAGCTGACTGAATCGGCAGGTTTCTGCCTGAAGGCAAGAGCCTAGATTAAATAGCTTCTAAGATTCCACCTATACACTGGGACTTGCGAGCTTCCAGGCTGTCTGGGGACTTTATGATAGCCCTCAGTAGTGTAGGGTAGCATTATTGTGTCATCTTTGCTTTGGCAAAAAGAGGTTAAGTGAATTCACTGGTTTAATTATTTCCACCAAGTCCCAGAGACACAATCTTATGTTAATTTCAATGATAATGCTCCTCATAATTGTGGACTCTTTTAAAAGCAGCTTCAAAACCAGATATCTAGAAATTTCCTCTTTCATCTCTGCTCTGTGAAGTACTATATTTCTGCAAATTAAAATGAGAAGTAAGTCTCCTGCCCTGTAGAAAGCAAAAATAAATCAGTAAATAGGATCTGATACTGCAGACAGTACCCACAATTCACTATTTATGTAGCTTTCTTCATGAAGTGACAAAGAAGTTTTTATTTATAGAGGTTTTCACTGGGGTAGACTCATAATCAAGATATTTCATTTTCATGACACTCCCTTCAGGGGATGACAGTCAAGAAACATTAGACTACCATGTTTTCTCGTGTATAAGAGGTAGAATTCCGGCTGCTGTCAGATTTAATAAATAATGCCCAGCCACATGCATTTGACTGTTATTGGTGTTATGTTCCCAAGTAAAGTTCATAGATATGTTTCTGTTCTTAAATCTTTTCTGTATATTCCTAGATAGTACTTCCTATATTTGATATATTCCTTACCTTTTCTCCCACTTGATCCCAGCCAGAATGACTCTGTTTAGCTTTTACTTCTCTTCCCTCTTTCTCATATTCAATCATTTTGTAGATGAGAACCCTGGAGGGTAGAAACNGTATGTTTGTTGGGTAGTTTTATTCCTCACACTTCACAGAGTGAATTGGAAATGTTCTGTGAGTTAAAATGTGCACTTGGATGTGATGAGATCATGAGGTGTGAAGCTGTGGTGATTTCTAGCTCTCCTGTGTCTGTTCCATGCTGTTGCCCATGACAATGTTGGTGTGTTGGCCTCCTCAAGCCGTTTTTTAATCTCTACTTATTTCTGATTTGTTCTGCAGTAAACATATCCCCCTCTTCCTTGAGTGATTCTTTCTGGGGAATGATGGTGGTGCACTCACGTGGGTAGGACAGGACATGAGGCACAGAAGATCAAATGGGAACTCAGGAAGTATGTTGAATGCTTAACAGTTTAAAGTCAAGCTACTGCATTTTAAGTAAATATGTTCTATCCTCCTACACTGAAAAATATAACTTAATAACTAAATCGCTTTTAGAAAATATAAAGCTGAGACGCCTGGCTGGCTCCGTCGGTTAAGCAACCAACTTTGGCTCATGTTATAATCGCACGGTTTGTGGGTTCGAGCTCAACATCAGGCTCTGTGCTTAGAGCCTGGAGTCTGCTTCAGATTCTGCGTTTTCCTCTCTCTCTGCCCCTCCCCTGCTCATGCACTGTCTCTCTCTCACTCTCTCTCAAAAATAAAAATTATAAAATTTTAAAAAAGTATAAAGCTATATTTTTACATAACTACAAATGGACAGAAATTCACACATATATATTAAGTTAATCATAGCTGTTAATGTCTATGTGTGCTTCATAATGCTTCATTAATGGACCAACAATGTTTGGTGGAATAATGCATTAAAAATTTTCCAATTCATATATTATTTTATATTTGTTCAAGAAAAGTTATTTGCATACTTTTATTTCAACAAAACAGTAATTATGTTATTATAATCAATATTTTTAATGTCATTTAGGTTCCTGACAAAATAGTAATCCAAAGGATTGAAAGAGTAAAATGTAACGGTATTCAAAATATAGAAAATGCAAATATATTATAACAGTGTCCATTAATGTAAATGTGATATGTAAAAAAAGTATTTTCATGTAAGTTATTAGGATTTATTTTCTAAATATTTTGTTCTCTATTAACATTAAAAGGTAGATTATAAATTATATTTAGTAAACATCAATATTGAAAGACAGAATTGTTTTGGGGCGCCTGGGTGGCTTAGTCGGTTAAGCGTCCGACTTTCCGACTTTCGCTTAGGTCATGATCTCGCGGTTCCTGGGTTCGAGCCCCGCGTCGGGCTCTGTGCTGACTGCCAGCTCAGAGCCTGGAGCCTGTTTCAGTCTGTGACTCCCTCTCTCTCTGACCCTCCCCTGCTCACACTGTCTCTCTCTCTCTCCTAGAAATAAATAAAACATTTAAAAAAAAAAAAGAAAGAATTGTTTTAAAGGTGAAATTTTTTATTTTATTTATTTTGTTTTTGCAGTTTGGTTCAATTTTTTATGCTTATTTATTTATTTTCCGAGAGAGTGCACAAGCAGATAAGGGGTAGAGAGAGGGACAGGGAGAATCCCAAGAAGGCTCCATGCTGTCAGGGCCTGACGTGGAGCTTGATTCCATGAACCGTGAGATCATGACTTGAGCCAAGATCCAGAATCAGATGCTTAACCAACTGAGCCCCTGGTTCAGTTCTTTTTTTAGGTTTGTATTGAAATCCCAGTTAGTTACCACTGTGATATCAGTTTCAGGTGTACAGTACAGTGATTCAGCTCTTCCATACATCACCCAGTGCTCCTCACAACAAGTGCACCCCCTAAACCCCATCACTGATTTAACCCATTACCCCTCCCATAAAGGGGAAAGTCTTACACTTAAATTTATTTTCTGAAAAAATTTTATTTTATTAAATAATTTTATAAAAATAAAAGTAGTTTCAATTGTAAGTCCATTTGGTTGCTAATATACTGNTTATATATATAGTACATGTATATAGTATCTATATTGATACAAGTATTTATAGTACATATAATATTTATACTGCTATATATATGTTATAATATTTAACAATATTATAAATTGATAATGCAAATTTTTCATTATCTACCACGGGCAACTCGTAAATGCCTTGCTCATTCATCACATCAAGCAGAATGAATTGGAACGTAAAGACAAGCAGGATTTCCAAATACTCCCCATACTATATACACTGCCTTTTACATTCAACTTTTTATTTTAAACACCAAATACACACACGTGCACACACACTCTAACTCTATTATCTAATAAATTTTTGAATTATTAAAATTGCCTGTACTTCTNCATGAAGTTTGTTTTTTTAAGTTATTCCATCCCCTTCCATAGTTTGCTTTTCTAGTAACTATAGTTAACAGTTTAATATGAAACATTTTAGATATTTGCATGTGTAGGTAGCACATATATTTATATGTGTTCCATACACATGTGTGCATGCATGGGCACACTCTATTTTTAAATGTAGGGAATGCTATCTTATATATTAGCTTAAACATGATTGCTTTTTCAATTTATATTTTTTAATTGTTTATTTTGAGGGAGAAATGAGATAGCATGAGTGGGGGAGGGGCAGAGAGAAAGAGGGAGGGAGGGAGAGAGGGAGGGAGGGAGAGAGAGAGAGAGAGAGAGAGAGAGAGAGAATCCCAAGCAGGCTCCATGTTGTCAATGCAGAGCCTGACCTGGGGCTCATTGTCATGAACCATGAGATAATGACCTGAGCTGAAATCAAGAGCCAGACGCTTAACAGACTGAGCCACCCAGGTGCCCCAGTGCTTTTTCACTTTAAGTAATGCATCATGGGCATCAGCCTCCTTCTTTATTTATAATGTAAGATTGATTCAACTGTATTCCACAAAGGCTATAATGATAAATAACTCTTCCATGGAAGTCATGTTTATAGAAATGCCATGTAAATTTAGCTGGGTACAGTTGTGCCACTTGACTATGCTAGTGTCCTAAGCATGCCCATAGTTAAGGATCCCGTCTCCTTGCATCGGCTGTCCAAGTCTGAACCCCAAGACCCTGCATACCTACCCCTGATAGAGAAAGTGCAGAAGTGGTATCTGGCCCACAGACAGTCTCCAGGACTCTGTTACTACATGCTCAATTTTAAGAAAGCTTTTTCTTCATAATAGCTCTTTTTGAGATCACCTGAAAAATGAGTTTCCCTTCTGAAATTCTTCCTTGGTAATTGAATGCTTAATACTGTTTTACTGTGGGAGCAGGTTGACCTGTGTTACCTGTAATTTCTCAGAGGACAGCCATTTTGGATGTCTCCATGTTACAGAGTGCCACACAAAAGAAGGTTCTCACATTTCTATCCAGGTCCAGTCCTGAACACTGCATGGGTGGGAAAGGGACATCCAGGTAGCACCCAGAATAAACTTATCTAATTAGCCTGCAATCGCTGGTACAAAAGGCTGACTTTAGATGGTGTACAGATAACGGTACCTATAATTTACTTCTTAATTCTACATGAACCACAGACTACTGAGGAGAGTTTATTGTGTGTCTTGGGGAAAGAGTCCTTCAGTTTTTTGTTTGTGGAGAAACTTCTATGATTTTTCTCGGCACCCAAGAGAGAAAAGGACTCATAAATCCTCATGCTGCTGCACTCAAGATCATGCCCTCAGTAGTCCTGCCTAAATTCCAGAAGAACAACAGGACAGGATGGGATTGAATCCAAAAAGGGGGTTGAAGCCATCCCAGATCATGATTTTAAAAAGCTTTGGCAGCACAGGATGATGCCCTAAAACCCCCAAGAGACTTCCAAATCCTTAAAATCTAGGCAACCCAGAAGCAGTAGCTTCTTGGTTGACTAGCAGGGCACAATTTCATTCTACTTACTGTCTGAGCACTGTTCAAAACCATAGCAAATACAGATTCATATGGGTGAGCAAATATCCTTCTTTGCTTTTTCTTTTTCTTTTTTAACCAATACCTCCCACTCTGCTGCCTACATCCACTACTACTTGCCTCTCCTTCTTTAATGCTTACCAGAATAAAGAAGCAAACTTGGACTTGGAAAGTATCTGCCAAAAGTGTACGTGACTGCAGGGCATTTAGCAGAATTCCTACAAGTGCTTGCCTAATGAGGTCAAGGAGAAAGAGAGCAAGCAAACGGAGCAGAGCGCTTTGTTCCCTGACAAAGCGGATGCAAGAGAAAAGTGAGAAACATGCAGAGGATCTCTCCACGTAGCTTGAAAAACTTCCTACAAATCCGCATCCGAAAGTATATATTCATCTCCACTTGCATGCCTGCGCATATATGCACACACACGTGCATGCATCCTTTTATGTACATATATGTACATATGTATGCATACATATATGGAGCCCATGGGAAGAGATTTGGCTTCATTCTAAATGCAACCAAATCATGGGAGGCCTTTAAGAAGACAGTGTATGATTTACCTTTTCAAAAGTTAACTGTGCTCTGTGAAGATTATGCTGTAGGAGATCAAGAATACAAGCAGGGAGATCAAGGGTGGTAGCAATGTAAGTAAAACCATATTTTTTAGATATCTAGCATGTAAGAAAGTAAATAGTGAATGGGGGAGAAACACACTTATGAGTCAAGGGTTTGTTTGGGAACATGGTAGACTGAGATGTTGAATGGGGATTTGGATATGTTAATCTACAGATAAGGAGAGTAAGAGGCTGGGGTGGAGATATACTCTGAGAGTATATAGATACTCTTCCAGACAGTGGAAGAGAATATGAAACAGTGATTCTCAACTCCGTCTGTCCATTAGAAAAAAATACCAGTGCCCACATCCAAGTACACCCTAATTGAATAAAAATGTCTGGGATGGGACTGAGGTGATGGTAATTTTTAAAAACTCTGCAGTTGATTCTGATGATAGTTGAGAAACATTTTTTGAAGAAAGAAAGAGGACTACATCCTGGACATGTATGAAGAACAAGATAAATGGTGAACATATTGAGATTAAATCACGGATGCCTCTGTCACTTAAACATTTAAAGAACATTTCTGTAGCAATAAAAAATAACTGATCTTGAGATCACAAGTGATGACAGATAAAAGGAGCTTATAATATAAGGCTGTCATTATCATTCATATAGTACAGTTCTTAACACGGCCTTCATATAGTTAAGCATGGATAATAGCTATGATTCAGATGTATGTGGAGTTCTTACAATATATTTTTGGACTACTTTTTGCTTCCTAGATCTTCAAAGAAATGGTACTAATTAAAGAATAGTTTAGCACAATTAAATTTATGGTGGAATCCATAGTCATTTTATTGTAGCTGATTAATTCATCATCAAACATTTTAGCTTAGCGTTTTGCTCTACATAGTCCTCTCCACTACCAATATTTCTTCTTTGAATTATTTGGAAAGTCTAGCTAGTTAATTTTTCTGACTTAACTAGTGAATTGATGAAAAAATATTGTAGATTGTAGAAAACGATCAACAGTTGAGTGTAACAAAGCAAAAGCTATTACTTTGCATTTCTATCGCCTGTTCTTTTTAATCTTCCTATTTGAAGGGTCAATGTCATGTATTTCCATGATTTCTAATATTACTTCTATACCAGTAGCTATGAAACCTACAACCCTGACCCTGACCCTAATATCAAACCTGTTTCACAGGGATTCTTCAAACTGCTAGCCGAGGAATTTTATATGAAGCTCTGCTGGCATCTCACACTCCAAGCTGACTAGGGAGAATAACTAGGAAGCCATAATCCAAATGAGAGTTGAAGAACCTGAATTAAGTAGTAGTGGGAAACAGAAAGAAGATGCATTCTAAAGTCGATCTTTGTAACCCTCTGGCTGACTAGGTTTGGGGAGGACAGCGAGCACAGATAACATCCACATTTGCAAATTAGGAACCAGAGAGGATGAGAAGTCTTAGCAAAAGTGGAAGGTTTTGGTGACAAAACAATGGAGAGAAGACAAGTTCCATTTTGGACCTAGTAAATCTGCCATTCCTAAAGGACATTGAGGTAAACATACTTGCAGTAGGCTCTTGAGTTTGGATTTGGGGAAAGGAGGTAGGAAAACATTTTTAAATTTGATATTCAAAGTGTCAGTTTTTGCTCTGTAGAGTTTGTTAAGTTTCTGAGCAGTTCTTCACCTTTAAAATGAGGAGATTATGTTTAATAATCTCTTACGTTTTGTTTTTTAATTCCAATTCTAATTATTTTACTTGATAGTTCCTACACGTGTCTTTATGGTTCTGTGTTCTCTCATTCTGTCCTTCTCTTTGCCTGAAATCTACTCTCTTCCTCTTTCCAAAAATCAGTATATTACTCAGCCCTCAAAGGTGTGCAAAATTGCCCCTGCTTGGCACCCCTAGTCAGAATCAGATAATTATTCTTCTGTATCCCAAGCAATATTCCTCACACAAGTAGAATTATCCAGGCCCTGTGGTATTGTCTGCTTAACGGTTTACAAAATCCTAATTAGCTCACTTCACTAAAGATCTTATAGTTTGGTTTAAACATGGAAAAACTGAGTTCAGTTTCCACACATTAGTACCTGCAATAAAAGGGGCAAATAAAGATTTCAACGTTTTATTCAAAGCAAAAGCTTTCCATTCTGTCATTGAACAGGATAGGTGGTGCTATGGAATTTGTGGGTAGTTCTCATTACATGTGTTGAGGGGGAATGTAAGTAAAGGACTGAATTTTCTTTCATATTATGATTTGAATCATCACCAATTTAAGGCTATTTTGGAAGAAATTGTGACAGATTTTTGAGATTTAGTATATTTAGTATATTTTGCTGTTGAGTCTTGCTGAGTTGCTTTTTTTTTTCTTCCATCAGTGATTTTGGTGTTAAAGAGTTCTGAGAAACTCAAAATTGTGGCCCTCCCAGTGAATCACTTGTGTATGTCACAAAGCTACCGGAATATACTTAACTAAAGACTAACTGAAGAAAAAATTTCAGAGTATCACTGTTTTGTTAAAAAAGAAGTGTGGGCATTCAAAGTCAAATTCAACATGTGTGTTGTTAAATAAAATGAGTTCATGCCACCATTATGGATTGTCTTGCAGTGACTAGAATTACAGGAGAAGGTGAATTATAGAGATATTATATAAACACAAAGTCAAAATTTGCAGAGATTCATAAATTTTATTGCATATAAAAGGTACTTCAGATATCTGTGGTTGAAGTGTAGGCCTAAGTGTGTGTGTGAAATGTAGCTGTTTCTTTCCTCTGTACATTTGGATGCATTTCAGGAAGAATAGGTAGAAAACCTTCCTTCAAATATCCCAAAGGCAGGTATATACAGTGCAAATGTTTTCTGGGCATCTCAGTAATCCAAAGCTTCCATTTGTCTAAAAATCTATGCTTGATAAACTTTTATAAACTGAACTTAAGTACCACCCCCGTGCACCAAGAATAAGCTAGACCTTTGAGAAATAACATCTCTGTTGCTTACTTTATTAAATATGACATTTCTCCCTGAGTATTTTCTCAACGTGAGTCCATATCATGGCTGTAGCCACACAACTTTATATTAATAGTGTTGATGTAATTTTTTTAAAGGTAATGCACTTTAATTGCTAGCAGACTGTACTTCACTGAAACATCAGATGTGAGTAGGAAGTACAGGAAAGTATTCTGCCTTTGTGGCCCACTAATGAAAAATGTCAGTCATTTAGATATTCCTTTGTTCATACTTCTTTGGGACTTACAGTATTTGGTGTCCAGAGCTTATGTTACTCACTGGAACTACCATACCAGCTTTTAAAATAGTAGAGTACTTCTACTCCAGTTGGTAAAAACACAGACGTTAGCCTTCTGAGTGCACTCTTACCACGTAGCTGTTCTAGCATCTCCAGTAAGCCAACAACCAAAGCAGTATTTCTATTGCAATTGGTAGCACCCTTTGCATACTGGTTATTAAATACTTGGAATGTCACTCTTTTAGCAATTCTTGCTCTAATGTCTGTATCTATCTCCTTTGCCAGACTAAGATACCCATGAGAAATCAGCCTAGATTTCATGTTTATAGCCTTCCAGTGTCTGAGATGTAGAAGGGAATGTTTCTTCATTGAATTGAATTCTTCTAAATTCTTTAAAAATAAACGTTGAATTAAGGGCGCCTGGGTGGCTCAGTCGGTTGGGCAGCCGTCTTCGGCTCAGGTTATGATCTCATGGTTTGTGGGTTCGAGCCCCACGTCGGGCTCTGTGCTGACAGCTAGCTTAGAGCCTGGAGCCTGTTTCCGATTCTGTCTCCCCCTCTGTCTGACCCTTCCCTTCTCACACTCTCTCTCTCAGAAATACATAAAATGTTAAACATTAAAAAAAAAAAGTGTTGAACCAATATTCAGATTCCAGTTACTGTCTTAGCCCAGAGAGTCTAGAAAAAAGAGGCTGAGGCAAGGCTTACATGCTAATACCCTATTAGGCATACAATCCCAGAGCAGCACAGGCTTACATGCTAATACCCTATTAGGTGTACAATTCCAGAGCAGCACAGGTGAAGGAAAACACTTAAAGATACTGCATTATCTTTCCTCCTGTAGCTTCACAAGAAAACTTGACCCACTGGATTGTACAAAGATGTGCCCAGAGAGAACATGTTACAACCACTATGCCTCAAAACAGCCCATGAGCAGAGAGGGAAGGCAAGGAATTTTTTTGTCGTTTTTTTCTATTTTACGTCTCTCTACAATCTTAGTGTTTTCCACTGAGGTGTTACATCTCACACATTTGGACTGTGTTACCAGGCCACTAAAGGTGGATGTTGGGGAAGCCAGAGCTCCTGTGAACTGTCATCAAGCAAGTAACTCAGGCTGTCAGAGCAGTGGTGGCTCCCACCACCATGAGGACCCTGATAGATGCCATGCCAAAGCCCAACCCTGACCAAAGCCTGACTCCTGAAATGAGTCTGAGATAACCAGAGGTATTGGGAAATGAGACAATAGCAGCAAAAGCCAAAGGGCTGTGATGTGAGCAAATGGCCAAGTCCCAGGGGCTGAAGGAATCTTGATTGACACATAAATAAGAAGCAGTACAGTTTCTAAGATGCTTTTCATTTTGAACACTTAAACTTGCTCCCCTTACCCCATACCTCAACCCCTACTACAATTATGGAGAGTTGTGAACTTGCTAGATAGGAAGCATAAAGAGAAACTTTACTTAGGCTTCGATTTTTTCAGTCTCCTAGAAGGAGATATTGTCAAGTGACCNGTAAGAAGTTGATTATTTTTCTAGTTTCTAGTGAATTCAGTCTTCCCAATATGACTATTATTTTAAACTGTTTTTAATGGTTATTTATTTTCAGGTAGGAAGGGGCAGAAAGAGAGGGAGAGTGAGAATCCCAGGCAAGCAGGCTTCACTGGCACAGAGGCCTACACAAGGCTTGATCTCATGAACCATGAGCCAGAATCAAGAATCAGATGCATAACTGACTGAGCCACCCAGGCATCCCTGACTTTTTTTTTTAATCTTTAAAATATCAATTTCACTTTGAAAGATAGACAGAGAGTCCATGAGGGTGATAGGGCAGAGAGAGGAGACACAGAATCTAAAGCAGGCTTCATGCTCTGAGCTGTCAGCACAGAATTCTACACGAGGCTCAAAGTCAGATGCTTGACCAACTGAGCCATCCAGGTGCCTCCTGACTTTATTATTTTTAAATAGATGCTGAGAAATATCATAACATAGACCACATACATACATGTTTTCTGGTATTCTAGTATGGACTAACTTGAAAGTATATTTCGGGACTCCTGGGTGGCTCAGTTGGTTGAGCATTTAACTTCAGGCTCAGGTCATGATCTCATGGCTCTTGAGTTTGAGCCCTGCATTGGGCTGGAGCCTGCTTTGGATTCTGTGTCTCCCTCTCTCTCTGCCCCTCCCTGGCTTGTTCTCTGTCTCTGTGTGTGTCTTTCTCACTCTCAAAAGTAAATAAACAGTAAAAAAAAAAAAAAAGTATTTTTTAGTAACTTTGTTTGTTTTCTAGTTTTATTGAGGTACAATTGGGAAAAAAATTATATTTTTTAAAGTGTGATGTGATGATTTGATATACATATGTATTGTAAAATAATTACCACAATCTAAGTTAACTAACACATCCATCACCTCAAATAGTTACTTTTGTTTGTGTTTGTATATGGTGAGAAAACCTAATTTACTTGCAGCAAATTTCAAGTGTACAAACAGTATTATTAACTATAGTCACCATGCTGTACATTAGATTCTCATAAATTATTCATCTTATAACTGAAAAGTTGTACCTTTGACCAACATGTCTGTATTTCCTCCACCCCATGCAACCACCAATTTACTCTTTCCACTGAGTTAAATTTCTTTTTTTCTTGAAAATATCTTCAAAATAAAATATGGATTATTTGGCAAAAACCCTTCTTGGAGCACCTGGGTGGCTCAATTGGTTGAGCATCGACTCTTGATTTTGGCTTGGGTTGTGATCCCATGGTTGTGGGATCAGAGCTGCATGAAGTTATCAAGTTCTCCACTAGGTATAGAGCCTGCTTAGGATTCTCTCTCTGATCTTCTTCCCTGTTCATGTGCCTGTGTGCTTGCTCTCTCTGTCTCTCTCTTTCTCTCTCTCTCTCTCAAATAAAAACAAGCAAAGACACTTCTTACATGCAGATAACTTTTAGTTGACCATAGTTATCTTTTATTTAAAGATACAGCCATACTATGATATAATCTCTTCTGATGTAAAAGAAAAGAAGTTACCTGCCATACTACCGATTTATTGTAGCAAAGGCAAGCATGATTTTCAAGTGTTTCTTGCAGTGGATGATTCTTTGTTGAGAGCTGACAGCTCCCAATCAACCATCCAGAGTCCACTTTCGTCTTCTGTTATGGGTACAGATTTACCAGTTTTCAAGAATTTACTTGTGTAGATTTAAATGAAAAATTAAGGATTCTTTGGCATTACATTATAATCAAGTGTTTATAAAGTGTTCTTTGTCTTCCCTTTGGGCAATCAACTTAGTTCTACTTCAAGGTGACACACTTGCTCAGACAGTTCCAGGAAACATTCACTTTATGTGTGATAAAAAGATGGCCAAAACAATGCAAGATACCGAGGGTTATTTTGAATTAATTAATTAATTAATTCAAATTTATTTTACCCTGACATATATAAAATTTAGTGTCTAGTAAGTTAGTGTCTAGTAAAACATTCCATTCTATCAAATGGTTCATTTTATTGTATTATTTCTCTTTTTTTCCCTTTAAGCTGCCTCTTGATCAAATTAATTAATAATAAACTCCATCATCGAATGTCCTTCCTTTCCTAATAAAACTCAATTCTTTTCAACATTATAGGTCATGAAACTAGTCATTTTAATAAACCATGTAAAACAAACTTTTACTGGCATTTGATTTTGCATTACTCATTAACTGATAAACCCTGGGCTCAAGTATTAACAAATGAAGATGTATTTTATAGAACTACATAATAAAGGAATAAACATAACACTTTGGTGTAATGTAAATGAAGATATCAAATGCATATCCTGTGACCATTATGTTTTTTTAACTTTAATGTTTATTTATTTATTATTTTGAGAGAGGGAGAGACTGTGAGCAGGAGACAGGCAGAGGGAGAGAGGAAGAGAGGGAATCTCAACCAGTTTCCATGCTCAGCACGGAGCCTGATGCAGGGCTCAATCTCATGACCATGAGATCTTAACCTGAGCTGAAACCAAGAGTTGGTCACTTAACCAACTGAGCCACCCAGGCACCCCTCTTGTGACCTATCTTCTATGTCTGGTTTTATAGAGTATGTACATATATTTAACATAATAAACCAAATATGATAAATTTATTTTTAAATGTTTATATCTTTCATGAAAATTCACTTATCTATTTTGCCTTTCACACTTACATCTATTTTGTCCCTCTTACTGTGAAGTGCTCCAGAGGGCAAAGACTTGTAAATTTTTTGCATGATCCCCACATTGCACTGTGAACAAGGAGGTATTTAATAAGTAGTTTTGATACTAGGATAGATAGTATTAGACATAAAACCAGTCAAATATTAGTTCCACTATAATAGTCTACCCAAACAATTTTAGTTTTTTCCTGATTATTTCTTTCATGAAACACTTCTAATTGTGCTAGACTTTGTAAAAAAAATTTTGCTGCTTTGTACTGACTTCTCAAATATTATTGTGAATGAGACTTTTCCCATAATACCTAAGAAAAAAAAAGGTACTTTGTTTCTCACATATGAAAACCCATGATTTATGTTTCATTGATTGTTTTATTTGGTTTCAAGCTATCTTAATCTTTCTCCCAGCTAGGATTGGAAAGGCAACAACTCTAGACTACGTTTCTTTTACTTTATTTTTGTATATATATTTAAACGTTTATTTATTTTTGAGAGAGAGATGCAGGGAAGGACAGAGAGAGGGAGAGAGAGAGAATCCCAAGCACACTGTCAGTGCAGAGCCTGATCTGGAGCTTGAACTTATGAACCATGAGATCATGACCTGAGCTGAATCAAGAGTTGGACGCTTACCTGACTGAGCCACCCAGATGCTCCTAGACGGAGTTTAAGTCATCCTATGATGCTTCACTGTAATGTTGAGTGAATGTGACCTTCTCAGTGGGGGAAGAAATTGAGGAAGACATGTACATCTCAGATTTTTGTCATCTAAGTTCATTAATTTTAAATAATATTTCCATACTGCAGTATGTGAAAAATACATAGTACGTCAACAAACAAAACCAAACAAAAAACTTGAGTACTCGGCAGAAATTCAACAAAGCTCTGCTCTATTTTGTCTGTATCCTAAATATAGTTGGACAATGGCAAGAGTAATAGAAAATGGAATGGGTTTGAATGATAAAGCTTTTCAAATAGAAAATGTCTCTGATACATATTCATGAAAATAGTCATTTGGAGCAGGTAGACACTTTAAGCATAGCACAGAAAATTAGAAAAATTCTGTATAGAAAATTGAAAAGTAATTATTTCTATAATGAATCATTATTTTTTCTTATATAATTGTATTTGAACCATGTGGAAATCTTGTTTTGCCAGAAAATTGACTTCTAAATAATGTGAAGTGTTGTTATATGTTGGACCTTTGACTCAGTAACCGGATTCCTAGAATAAGACCAGTATTTAAGTATGTAAATTTATTCGGTTTTGCGTTTCTCTCATATTCAAAGACCATCTTGGGAGAATTCACTGTTTCACAAGATGCCAATTTCCAGTATTATTCCCTGCATTTTGCTTCCAGTTGACTAAGATGTCAACCTGAGATTTTGGGGTACATCGGGCTATGGACAATATATATTAATAACAAGAGAGTCTTGATTTTTATCAGTATAAAATCCGGACAAGGTATTATATAAACTTACCTAAACCATGAAGTGATTCATAAATACAGTGACATAATTTTGTGTGGTATAGAGTAGGCATTTGTTTTATATTATTGAATAGACTTAGTGTTTTTTATCTTAAAAAATAGACTTCCATAATATTCTTTAATAGATGAGAGTGCTCAAAAAAATGCTTTTTTGTTTCAAGATTTTTCTATCCACCTTGTCTCTCAGAAACTATGTGGAGAGAATTTTCAACAGTAGCAACCTATAGTATGTAATTTGTATTTTTATTTGATGGTGAATTCTGGGGTCAAAGAAAGCGAGAGATTAATGGCCCTGAGGCAGATTTTACACCTGTTCTGGAATTGCAGTCTCTCGGGTCAGGGCTTCATTTCTGCAACCTACTGGATGTGCAAAATTGAGATGGTTTGCTCATCATCTGAGCAAATCTGTTGGACTGCTCTTGTTACTGAGATTTACCATTGCCAAAGGTCATTAAGCATCTTTATAACAAATTCTCTAAAGAATACCCTACTATTTATACCTGGCTGCTCAGAAGCCCTAGTTAAGCTTGTAAAAATCCTTCAAGTTATCACAGATCTAGATTATGGTTGGGGGAATAAAGCATGACACCTCAGTGTTCCTGAACTCACTCATGTAATCCCTGAACATGTAATGCCATGTCTTCCTGGTTTTCTTCTACTCTCTAGAAGTCTTTTTTTTTTTTTTTTTTTCCTTTACCTTCAGTAAGCTTGCTCCTTCTAGGCTATTGTTTAAAGCCTCAGACATTTATTATGCATTATGAATTAAATTTTAAGAAGCTGTTTGGCATATTGTAAAGAATCTATTAAATGTTACTGCACAATGTGTACTCAGGAGTATAACAAGGAAAAGTGTTAAGTGAATTAGAGCCTTCTGTCTATTTCACATGACTTTTCATCTCTTCCGGAAAAAACAAAAACAAAAAACATCCTCTGAGGTTGATTGTCATCACACAGGCAATCTTTGGAGGATGTAAAGTCCACCAAAGCCCCTGTTTATTTTATTGTGTCAAAAAACAAAGGTTCCTTTTTTCTTTTATCTGCAGTTCATCATCTTTCTCCATAATGAAACAGAATACATTTTAAATGTCAAACTTGCCTTCAGATGGATCTTCACAGATGCTGTTTTAAAAGTTACTATTCACATATCCAGATTTAGCTCTCATGGAATCAGTTCCAAATTACACATTTGTTTATGTATATGTATGTATATCCTCTTCTCTTTTGTGGTGAAATTAGACAGTGATAGTAGAACTCTGTGAAAGCTCATGATTTTTGATGTATTTAAATTAACTTTTATTTTTCTCTTTTAGCATCAACTGTTGAATAGTTTTCTACAATATATCTTATATCCACTGGTTTGCTGCCACATCTTATTTGTCATTAAGGTAGTTTGCAGTTTTTGTGATATCCTCCACANNNCTCCAAAAAATAGCCTTCTCTCTTTATGATTTTAAGTTTATATATTTTTTTTAAATTTTTAATGTTTATTTATTTTTGGGAGAGAGAGAAAGACAGGGTATGAGTGGGAGAGAGACAGAGAGAGAGGGAGACACAGAATCCAAAGCAGGCTCCATCCAGGCTCTGAGCTGCCAGCACAGAGCCCAACACAGGGCTGGAATTCAGGAGCCTTGAGATCATGACCTGAGCTGAAGTTGGACGCTTAACTGACTGAGCCACCTAGGTGCCCCATCTTTATGATGTTAATTTTAACTTGCATTTTGTAAAAGCATTCTTATACATTTTTGTGTAAACAGTGTCAAGAGTGTTCAGCATTGTTTCACATTGTTTACTTTTCATTAGTATATAGAAAATACTTTATTTTTACTCTCCACATTTCATCTTTATATTTCAATATTCACTGAACATTGTTGAGTATCTGCTGAGTGCTATGATCTGATTTTGGTCCTGTAGATATAAGAGAGTTATCCCTTTCTTGAGTACTCACTTTTTTTTTTAAGTTTACCTATTTATTTTGAGAGAGAAAGAAAGAGAACACAGGCCCATGCAAGTAGGGAGGGGCAGAGAGAGAGAGCGAGAATCCCAAACAGGCTCCGTGCTGTCAACGTGGAGCCCAACGCCAGGCTCGTTCTCACAAATAAGAGACCATGACCTGAGCCAAAATCAAGAGTCAAATGTTTAACTGACTGAGCTACTCAGGCACCCCAGAGCACTGTTAATGTAGGTAGGAAGGCAGACCATGAACAGATAATACAATGAAAAAGGCACTCTGATGGTGGAGTAAAGAAACTACTAGGTTCACACAGATAAGGAAGCAGGTAAATAACCAGACAAAGTATTGTAGGGTTATTTTTGAAGTAGTCTAGTATAGACAGCCTGACAAAATTAAGGAGGGCTCTTACATTGAGCACTGGGTATTACAGGTAAGTGATGAATCACTAAATTCTAGTCCTGAAAACAATTATTGCACTATATGTTAACTAACTAGAATTTAAATAAAATTTTGATAAAGAAAAAAAGGATGAGAGCAGGGTAGAGACATCACAGGTAGATGAATACAGAAGAGATAGCATGGAGACTTGCCAGAAGGATTGGTTTCTCAGAAAAATGATTGAAAAGTAATTTATTGAAAGTTAATAGACCTAAAAAAGAAAGTTAATATCTCTTTTACTGGTTTGCATTTTGGATGTTGGCTTATAATCAGTTAAACTGTGATATTTAAATTGTTATTTATTCATTTTGAGAGAGACAGAGTGCGAGAGAGGGTGAGCTCACGTGTATACATTTGAGCATGAGAAGGGAGGGGGAAAGAGAGAGGGAGACGGAGAATCCTAAGCAGACTCTGGATTGTCCATGTGAAGCCCAATGCAGGGCTTGATCTCATGAACCGAAATCATGACCTAAGCCAAAATTAAGAGACCAATGCTTAAACAGCCAAGCCACCCAGATGTCCCTAAACCATGGTATTTAAAATTTAGATATTCCAGAATATTTATATTAGTGTTTTTAGAATTTGAACAAAGTAATTTCTGGGAATGACAAAGAATAATTTGTGACAAAGCAGAATATTATAAAAAGAAATTCTTGATAGCCAAAATCTATTGGCATTATTAGGTTAAGTGTTCTTGATAAAAGGAGATTGAGTTTCAATAGCATATTCATCATATTTTTGACAGTGAAAATGTAATTGTGATTAGGCCATACACAATAATTTGAATGTTAAAAAAATAAGTACATTTTCCTGTATTATAGATAGTATTGTGTTTAATTAATCTTGCGCATGGAGGGAAATCCACAAATAGGCTTCCATATGTTTAGTATTATAAAATCTTGGGAGAGGGAGGGAGGCAAACCATGAGAGATTCTTTGAATACCTAGAACAAACTGAGGGCTGATGGGGGTGGGAGGGAGAAGGGGGGAGATGGGCATGGAGGAGGGCACTTGTAGGGATGAGTACTGGGTGTTATATGGAAACCAACTTGACAATAAACTATTTTTAAAAAATAAAAGGAAAATGTTCAGGCATCATGTGAAGTTCATCCTGTAAAATCTGAGTGTGGTTCATTAGGATACCCACCTTCATGGAAATCATTTGATGACGTGCTTATTCAAGATCAGAAAAACTATAATGGATTACAAAATCATTACAGTCAGAAATTAAATCCAGGGGTGACTGGGTTGCTCAGCTGGTTGAGTGTCAGACTCTTAATTTCAGCCCAGGTCATGATCTCAGGGTCGTAAGATTGAGCCCCACATCGGGAGCCTGCTTAAGATTTTCTCCCTCTTTCTTCCTCTGCCCCTCCCCTGTGCTTGTGTGCATACACACACTCACTTTCTCAAATAAAAAATATATTTTTAAGTTTATTCATTTATTTTAAGAGAAAGAGAGAAAAAGTGAGGTGGGGAGAATCTCAGTCAGGCTTCGCACTCTCAGTGCAGAGCTGGACTGGGAGCTCAAACCCATGATCCATGAGGTCGGGACCTGAGCTGAAGTCAGACACAACTGACTGAACCATCCAGGTGCCCCAAATATAAACCGTTTTAAAAGAACTTAAGTCCAAATGGCAATGTGTTTTCTCAATAAATCTATATTTAAAATATACTTACTCTTAGGTCAATGGCTTAATGAACTTTTTTATGATAAAAGACATTCCACATCAGAAAAAGTTGGAAACCTGTATTTTTTCAAACATGTTTAAGTGTGCTTAAAAACTACTCAAGAAATCATGTTTTTTTATTTTTTTTTTCGTTGTTACACACTCACACTGTCATGCCCCTGGTAAACAGAATTCTTGAGGAAGTAGACCTGTCTAGTGCATGTAGCAAAACGTACTCTTCAAAAGCATTGATTAACTTCTATGAATTTCACTCTTTCACTAAATTCTCTCAGTCCTCAGAGAAATGGGAGTGGAAACTAGCCTATTTTCCACCCAGTGGAGATTATTTTGTTTGAAACTTTTAGTAAAATCTCTTTGTTCACTTTTTAATTCTATGGAACTAGTCCACATTCTTATGCCAATGTCCTGTAGTTATTTATTTATTTCTCCTAAGAAAGTAAAAATTAACTCCAGTCAGAATTTCTAACTTTATCTACAAACTTTCTCTGTAATAAGTGCCTGGACCATATAATTTAAAACAATCTGTTAGAGTAATTAAGTCATTAGTCTTTGGATATGTGCACTTTTCTACTGGCTATTGATTAGAACCGCATATTGAAATATAGTTTTCACAGACCTGAAAAGTAGAATCCACATTTCAGTTTTTAAAATAAGTTTTAAAAAAATTTTATAATGGTTTTAGATATACAGAAAAATTGTGAACATAATACAGAGTTCCCATATACTCTTTACCCAGTTTTCCTTACTATTCATATCTTTGTTAGTTTGATACATTGTCGCAATTAGTGAACCAATACTAATACATTAAAATTAACTAAAGTCTGTACTTTACTTAGGTTTTCTTCATTTTTAATTAATGTCATTCTTCCAGGACCCCATTCAGGATACAGTACATTTTATACTCATGTCTTCTTAGGTTCTTCTTGGCTGTGACGGTTTCTCATATTTGTCTTGCTTGAGTATCTTGACAGCTTTGAGGATTATTGGTCAGGTATTATGTAGAATTTTCCTCAATTGAGATTTCTCAGATAATTTTTCTGATTGGTGGACTGGGGTTACAGGTTTTAGGGAGGAAGATCCTAGGGGTAAAGTACAATTTTCATTGTATCTATATAATATTGACATGCCTTTTCACTCTTGGTATTGACCTTAATACCCCAGCTAAAATGGGGTTTGTCAGGTATTTCCACTATAAAGTTACTCTTCTTTTCCATCTTTCCATATTGTTCTCTTTGGAAGGAAGTTACGACGTAGGGTCTGTAATGAGCATGGGGAGTTATGTTCCTCCTCAGTCTGTGAGGGTGGTCTGTCCGCATTAGTTATTTAGAATTCTGCTTGAGAGATTTATCTATTCTCCATGTATTTCTTCATTCAGTCATTTATTGCTATCAGTATGAACTCATGGAAATTTATCTTATCCTTTAGGTTACAATCTTATACCACTTTATTTTCTTCTCAGATAGTTCCAGCTTTGGCCCGTGGTATTCTGTTTAGCTTCTGTGTGTCTTTGGGCATACACCCATAATTGTGTTTGGTTTGTTTGTTTTGTTTTGTTTTTCAGTATTTCCTTACTTTTTGTCACTACAAGTTGCTCCAGGCTCATCTTATGCATTCCCTGTCCCAATCCTGGAATCAGCCATTTCTCCAAGCAGCCCTGGTTTCTTTTATTGGAAAATAGTATTAGAAACCAACCTGGGGGGCACCTGGGGGGCTCGGTTGGTTAAGCATCTGACTTCGGCTCAGGTCATGATCTCACGGTTCGTGGGTTGAGCCCCACGTTGGGCTCTGTGCTGATAGCCAGCTCGGAGCCTGGAGCCTGTTTTGGATTCTGTGTCTCCCTCTCTCTCTGACCCTCCCCCACTCGCTCTCTGTCTCTGTCTCAAAGATAAAGGAACATTAAAAAAAATTTAAAAAAGAAAAAAAAAACCAACCTGGGCATTAGGTATAGTCACTGCTTTTGGAGTGTCATTGCTTCTAGACCTTCTTACCTGACAGAGTAAGAAGATGTATGTTTGTATACTAACACATGTATATGCACATACCTATAAATATTTGCATATGTAATCTTATGTGTCTATATATGGTAAACATGAGTTCATACTGATGTGTCCATCTCGAATCCTACTATGGCTCCATTTCTAATGACATGTGATATGTGCCTTCTCTTGCTTATCTGTAACCCGTCACGTGAACGCTGAGAAACCTGGACCCCATTTCTTGCCAACCACTTAATTGTTCAGTGCAGTATACGTGTATAGCGGTATCATAATTGTGAACTCATACCCTCATGGAGAACAATTTTATAAACTAGAGCACTGTGTGCCTATGCACAATATTTTTTCCTTCAATCTTATAGACTTCGCTCATTTCAAAAGTCACTTAGGTCAGCACATTTTCCCTCACTTTCTTCAGGGCAATGGCTTCATATGTTTATTTTTAATTTTTTTTAATTTAAAAAAAAATTTTTTATTTATTTCTGAGAGAGAGAGAGACAGCGTGAGCAGGGGAGGGTCAGAGAGAGAGGGAGATAGAGAATCTGAAACAGGCTCCAGGCTCTGAGCTGGCTGTCAGCACAGAGCCCGACGTGGGGCTCAAACTCATGAACCACGAGATCATGACCTGAGCCGAAGTCGGACGCTTAACTGACTGATCCACTCAGGTGCCCCCATATGTTTATAATATATTTGGATTATGTTTTTCATTTCCATCTTGGGATCATTCAGCCTATTAAATGATAGGATTTAATTGGCATACATTTCAAGATTCATGCTTTATGCTTGGAAGTTCTGTAGATGTCCACAAATGTATAATCTAATGTATCCACTCTTACAGTATCATACAGACTAGTTTCACTGCCCTACCCCCTGTCATTTTACTATTGATATGGTTTTGCCCTTTCCAGACTGTTATAATTGGAATCATACATAACGTAGCCCTTTTCAAACTGACTTCTGTAACATAGCATTATGCATTTAAGATTCACTCATGTCTTTTTATCATTTATTAGCTCATTTCTTTTTATTTCTGACAAATATACCATTATAAGGATGTACCACAATTTGTTTATCTATTCACCATTTGAAGAATATATTGACTGCTGTCTCTTTTTTTAGCAATTATGAATAAAGGTACTATAAACATTTATGTACAGGTTTTTGTGGAAACAGAGGTTCTTAAATTAGTTTGCTAAAAAGCTACAGGTGCACTTGCTGGATTGTATGGTAAGGCTACATTTACCTTTGTAAGAAACTACCAAATTGTCTTCCAAAGTGGCTATTCTGTTTGCATTTCCACCAGTAATCTATAAGCGTTGCTGTTACTTTGCATTCTTGCTACCATTTGATGTTTTCAGTATGTTGGGTTTGAGCCATTCTAACAGATGTTAGATGTTATTGTTTTGATTTGCAATTCCCTAATGACAATGACGGTGAGCATCTTTCATATGGTTACTTGCCATCTGTATATCCTCTTGGTGAGGTGTCTGCTCAGGTGGTCATTTTTACTTGGCTACTTGTTTTCTTATTGTTGATTTTTAAGAGCTCTTTGCATATTTTAGATACAAGTTCCTTATCTAATGTACAATTTTAAAATATTTTCTCCAAGTCTGTGACCTGACTTTTTATTCTCTTAAGAACCTTTCACATAGTAGGGGCTCCTGGGTGGCTCAGTCAGTTAAGTGTCCAGCCTTGGCTCAGGTCATGATTTCGCGGTTCATGGGTTCGAGCCCCTTGTTGGGCTGTGTGCTGACAGCTAGCTCAGAGCCTGGAACCTTTTTCAGATTCTGTATCTTCCTCTCTCTCCGACCCTCCCCTGCTCATGCTGTCTCCCTCTCTGAAATAAATAAAACATTTAATTAAAAAGAAAAAGAAAAAAGAACCTTTCAGAGTAGAAATTTATAATTTTAATAAATTCTAACATCAATGTTTTTCTTACACAGATCATGGTTTTAGTGTTCTATCTAATACTTTATTGCTGAACCCAAAGTTACCTACATTTTATCCTTTGTTTTCTTCCAGAACTTATATACTTTTTCAGTTATGTCTGTGATTGATTTTTAGTTAATTTTGTGGAAGGTGGAAGGTTCTTTGTATGGATTTGATTTTTTACATGTGGCTATCCAGTTTTCTAGAACCATTCATTGGAAAGATTATCTTTTCTCCATTGAATTACTTTTGCTCTTTTTCAAAATTGAATTGACTGTAATTATGAGTCATTTTTTGGGCTTTCTATTCTGTTCCATTGTTTTATGGGGTTTTTTGTTTGTTTGTTTTGCTTTTTTGTCAATACCACACTAACTTGATTAGTATAACAATATTAAATTTTGAAACTGGTAAGCTGAGTCCTTCATGTTTGTTCTTCACTATTGTGTTGGCTATTCTAGGTATTTTGACTTCCTATATAACCTTCAGAATAAGTTTGGTAATATCTAAAAAATAGCTTGATGGGATTTTGATGGGATTGTGCTGAATCTATAGCTCTAGTTATGATAAACTGATGTCTTAACAATATTGAATCTTCCTATATTCATGAATACAGAACATGGCTGCATTAATTTAGATTTCTCTTATTTTTAAAAGCAAACTATTGTAGCTTTCCATAAAGATCCTGTAGCTATTTTCTTAAGACTTAGATCTAACTATTTCTTTTTTTGGTGGTATTGTAAATGGTATTCCTTTTTCTTAATTTCAAATTTCAATTGTTCATTGATGGTATATAAGCATACCGGTATATTGGAAAGTGATTGGCTTCTGTATGTTGACCTTGGATCTTACAAATATTTCTTCTACTTGTTATCTCTTTTTTCTACTTTTGGTATTCCAATTAATACATATGTTTCATCTTTTGAAGTAATCCCACAATTCTTGGATGCTCTGCTTTTATTTATTTTTTTAATTCTTTTTTCTCTTTGCATTTCCTAGGAAACTTCTGTTGTCCTGTCAGAAAATTCATTGATACTTGGGCATGTTCAGTCTACTGATGAGCCTATCAAAGCATTTTTCATTTCTGTTCCAGTGTTTTGATTTCTAGCATTTACATTTGATTCTTTCTTAAAGTTCTCATTTCTCTGCTTATGTTACCCATCTGTTCTTTCATGTTGTCTCCTTTTTCCAGTTACAGCCCTTAGTGTATTAATTATAGATATCATAAATTCTCTATCTGATAATTTCAATATTTGTGTCACACATGATTCTGGTTCTAAAGCTTTATATGTGTCTTCAGATTTTTTTTCTTGCTCTTAGCATGCTTTCTCATTTTTGTGCTGAAAGCCACATATGATGTATCAGGTAATATAAGCTGAAATAAATGTAGCTTTAATGTGTGTTCCTGTTATCCTGGCTAGAAATTGGACCGCATTTAATGTTTGTGATAGCTGTAGCTATCAGATGCTACAGATTCTTCTTGTATCCTTGAGTTTGCCTGTCCTATGGACTTTGAGCCTCCCTAAGTACTCCTCCTCAAAGAGAGCTTGTATCCAGTTTTTTCAGCTGTAATCTACTATGATTGTCCTGAGTCTCTGCTGGTATGATGGTAAGGTACAGTAGATGAGAAGATTTTATATAAAATCATATGATTTTATGATTAAACCTAAGTCTTTTAATGGCTTGTGTTCCTGGGCTCAAGCCTTAACAAGTGTTTCTCAGCTTCCCTCCGCACCTTAGGTGAGGCAAGAAGGCTAGAAAGGCTTGGAGTGGGAGAAATGCCCTTCTTCATTCAGGTAGGTTAATATGACTCCAGATATTTTTCCTGGAAAATAAGTCTTCATTATAGGAGCATTGTGGGGACATTTCACAATGGTTCCTCTTCCCTTTACCCTGCTAGTGCCACAGTGGTGTCTTTCTCAGGTATTTATCACGAGATCTAGGTACGTTTCCTGGTGATAAAACCCAGCCAAGTGTGGCGCCCTCGCTAAGACTGCAGCTTCCAGGAAGTTCTCATTCTCAAGCTAGCCCACACTGTGCCTCCCATAAGAATTTTTGTATGTTACCACTAGTTTATGGTTTCGACAGCTTCTCTTTATGTATTCTGAAATTGGCCATGATTCTCTGTGTTCACTTGTCTCTCCATGTATTTGGGTAGAGGTTTGTTTTACAATTCACTCTCCGATGGTTCCAAGAAAAATAATTGATTTCAAATTTGTTCAGTTTTATCTTTTTGTAGAGATGGGAATGGTGATTTCCAAACTCTCTACATGTCAGAACTTAAAGTGGAAGTCCCTCACATTTCATTTTTTTACGTCCAAAATATTGGCCCAACCTTTGTGTTGAACGTTAAGCGTAGCGTAATCAGTTTCATGAAGACACTTCTTAGCTGTTACTAACAAACAACTCCTCCATCTCTGGTGTGGGTATTTATGTGTGACTTTTTCTCCATCTGCTGGGTCACTGCCCTGTCTATTAACACTGGAGGAATCACTGTCCCTGCAGTTTTCCCAAAATGCCTACCTGAAAGCTACCTCTTCCTCCTGTCTCTGACAGTCTTTAGTATCATTGTTCATATTGCTGCCAAACCTGTGTCTTCAGAAAACTTCTCTGCGCACTGTCTCAGCAAAGGATGCAATGGGAACCCCACTTCCTTTTATTGTGCCATTTCTTTGCTCATCATCAGGCCTTCTCACAAGGCTAGAGGAACTTCTAAGACATCACAGAAACATTGGTGCTTCTAAAAGTAATTGCAAGGTAGAGGAAGAATTGTTAAAAAGAAAACTGTGTACTAAATGTCCTTCCAATAGTTCAAGCAAAAAGCGCTGAAGAATTTAAACCTTTGCTATGAGCCAACTTATAATGTTTCTATTGCCTAACTTTACTCAAAAGAGAGTTCTTCTCCATTTTATTCATTTTATTAGCAATAATTATGTATTGGGCTCTATGTCAGAGTTACACATTGTACAGTACAGCTAGGAACGTCTCTCCATTTGAGGAACCTCACATCCACGTCATAGAGATCAGAAAGCCTTCATGAGACATCTTCGCTTTGTTGCTGGGTGAGCTGGGAAGACTGAGGCCTTGACTTTGCCCATCCCAAAGGTATTGCTGAAGGATCTTGGGTCTTGTCACGAAAAAGACTTCACAGAGGTACACAAAATATAGCAGATGAGCAACACAAGCAAGAAAGTTTACTGAAGCGAAAGCATGCTCTCAAAACGTGAGTGCAGGAGATTTGGGTTTCTATCTTTCATGGGCAATTGTTAGCAAGGGGGTCGAATATTCATTACTTGGGGCAGGGAAGCAGGATTTTATGCTTCTTCCTAATTAGTTCAGGGCTTTCCTGTCATGGCACCGCTATCTTGGGCCTGTCCAGTTTGATCCAACTACTTATGGAATGCTGCCAGGATATGCCTCTGACTGTCCCGACAGCTGGCCAGGACTTCTCACTGCTGGCCTCCAGTTAGAACCTAACTACCTACCTACTCTAACAATTTCATAGCAATAAACTTCACACATATAGGTATCTTCTCTGAGGTCTGTCTGGTCTAAAGACTTCCAAACTTCATCCTTGGCAGGAAGTTTCTGGTGGTCTTTAATATTCCAGGTCTTCAAGAACAATTCATAGTTTTGTGTTGACAACGTTCACACAGGGTTCCAGGGCAGTCACTGGTGTGCATTTTATAGTTTTCTGAGTAGCTAAGGAGTACTCTTGGAAAACACACACACACACACACACACACACACACACACACACACACACACCTGTTTAAGGACCAAATGTTAATTCTCAGAGATATAGCAGTCCAATGAGGAAGGGATGCATGTTCCCACCTGCCCCTTTTCTTCACTTACTTGCAAGTTGTTTCTTTCATAACGGAGATTGACTTCATCATTATTCCAGAGGCAGAAAGTGTTGAAAAATTAAGGTTTTGCATTTCTTACTGACCCTTAAGTAAAGAAATGTGTAGCAAGAACTCTAAAATCCTCAATTGAAAAGTACTTTCAGATCCTTAGATAAGGACTGTGCTCAAGTTCCAAATCTGAGTATGGTTTTCCTTATGGTGTGTGTGTGTGTATGGTGAGGGGAAGCTTTCTCAGTTATATGTATATGGTGAAGAGGGGGAGCATTTGGCTGAGCCCCTAACTATACTGGATAGGATATGGTTGGCAAATTTTAGAAAGGAAATAGTTAAGAAGGTAGAGAAACAAGGTAGATGCAGGCAACTGCATTTTTCTCTGTTGGGAAGATTAAATTATTTTAGGCTGGGGGTACGCTAAGGTAAGTGTAAGAAGTTTCACTGGGAGAAATAAGCAGGGCTTTCTCTCTGCCAGGTTGCATGGCTCCAGGAGCACCATTCACATGGTGTTTTATGGGAAAAGCATCCTTTGAAGCACAGCAACCATTTACATGGATTACGATGTGAATGAGCCTCCCAGAGTTGCACAACGCAGCTAGCAGTGGAGCAAACCTTTGGAATAGTCACAGTTTTAATTGTCAGGTAAACTGTTCATAATTTTATTTTCTTTGGAAAGTCATCTAAAATTGACCTTTTCCTTGAGCTGATACTCAGCCAAGTGTCTTTTCTCAAAGTTTCCATGGTAGTCATTGTACTGCTATCAAAAGCCAGTTTATTTGTTACGTACCCCTCCCAGCTCTAAGCGCTGGATCTCTTTAATCCCTGTACCAATACTTCCAAGCACAGTGTCTGGCACAAAGGGAATATTCAGTAAATGTTTCCTGAATTAAAAGTAAATCATTCTCCCTGAATATGCCCAATTGCCTTGCATTTTTTTCTTCCTAATTTTAATTTGTTGTCAGTTTAGTTCATAGAGAATGCACTGTGCTCCTATTTATTAAATTAAATATCTGCTTGAAGTAGCACATTAAAATTATGCTTAGTTAAATCTCAATTTCCTGTGATCATTATATAAGTTGCTCATTGCTGCATCTCACATTAGCTTGGTTTAATGGTTAGATAGCAATTAACATGAATGCTTAATGACCACTTTCCTATTCTGATCTATTACTAATGATACTTACAGTTTAAAGTGCTTTAGGGTTAATTTTAAATGCTCATAATTTGCCTACCCTTCTGACTGACACTGCATTCTTACAACTAAGACTGTAAGTGCTCCAAACCTGTGTAGGAAGAATGTTGGTCTGCAGAGGCTCAGCAATCCACATTATTAACCCTTCAGTTATCTCAAATCACCTAAACTGTCTCTGGGATTGCTACTTTATCATCAATGATGCAAAAATGATGTCTTTAAAATGAGACCTAGGTGTGAGGGTTCTGTGAAAACAGAAAAGATACTGCTTTGAGCAGCATCAATACCTTATTCACAGGAATTGATGAAATGAGATCTCTCCGTTTTCCCCATCCTCTCCCTCTCAATTTGCCGACAGCCAGGCTGCTTTCAAAGTTCGGCCATTTAAGCTTTGGTTTCTTCCAGTTAGAATTCTTTGATTCTAAAGTAGCTGGCAAAGTCAGTAAATGTTTATTATATAGCATGAGTTGTTAGACAAAATTTCTGTCTCATAGTGTGATGTTTAGTGTCCACAGTAGTGATGCAACCATCATAGGCACCTGCTATATTTTCATATATTCTTAATCCATGTAATAAAAAACTAGATGAAGCTATGGAATTGGATTGTTCTTAGCATTTTATACATTTTAGCTTTCATTATACATATTCCCATGAATACGTTCAAATTAAATGATAAGTTTTGTCATCTTCCACGCCCTAGCCATCTATCATTTCTTTCACCTCTTTCCCACAACTGAGAGTGAAGTGTCCGTGGTGAATATTCCATTATTATTATGAATACATTATTTAGATAAAAACCCTATGTATTTTATTTTGTTGAGTTGCTTAGCCTGCCTAATCATTCTAGAATTAAGATAATAATTGTCACATGCAAAAGAAAATTAGAATGCAGTTGACATTTTGTCACGCTATGTCAGCAAGTACGGCCAAAATTTAATAGCTCTTGCCATGATGACTTGTCAATAGTGGGTCAGCAGAACAGTTCTGAAGGATGATTGGTATGAGCCAGCTTCTGGAAAGACATCGGAGAACAAGAGGTGTAGGCAGTCCCCTTGGAATCAGGCAAATACACGTGCACATCTAACAGAGAGTCAGAATGATCCTAGTTACTTTCAGAAATTAAAATTCTCTGTAATGTTGCACTGAATGCAACTCAAGCTCAACACGAAAATATAGCTCTTCCATGCCTACTTCAGTCCCTACCAAAGAGCAGGGGGTTCATGTTGCCTGAATAAGGAGGAACATAGCTATATGACCACCACTACCACCACGAAAGCATGCTGCAAGTGAAATTAAACAGTTTTATTTAATCTCAAAAGCTGAAGGGGAAATAAGTTGGCTACCTTTAAAAACATATCCCAGAATGGGTACTGATGATACCATAGTTTTGTGGGCCACTTTATTATGCTTTTTATTCATGCATGAATTCAGCATTTTATTATAAGTACCAAAGTGATATTTAATTATAGAGCTAAAAATTTTTAAAGAAGGCAAATGACTTACAAGTAGAACATTTGTTTATACTTGATTAAACTGTTTTGGTCATTATGTATCATTTTCTCCTTGCCTTTGAATAAAGATACTCATTTTCATTTACTCTTAGCACACTTCAAAAAATGTAATTAAAAGCTGATGAGTAACCAAGATACTGTGTACTGGGAATGTGGAAATATTTACTTTCTGTGGAGTATGAATTAGTTGGATATGCAGATTTTGTGTAACACAGATAAGTATTTTCAATAAAACCTCAAGCAGTTGAAAGGTTGAACATTAATAATTTGTTGCTCATCCAAGCAATTGTTTTCAAGCTCCCTCACCATTTCCCTGTGTCTCAGGTGAATGATTCACTCAGAATAATAGTTTTATTAAGAAATCCATTCCATTGAGTATCTTAAACTTAATTTATATGAAAGGTTTTTTTTATTATTGAGGTATAATTGACATATAATATTAGTTTCCGGTATACAACAGAATGATTTGAAATATGCATGTAATATGAAATGATCACAAATCTAGTTTCCCCTCTCACCCTATAATGTAATATGCAAACAATATTATTAACTATATTCACCATGCTGTATGTTATATCTCCATTGAGTTACTTATTTTATGATTGGAAGCTTGTACCTTCTGACTTTTTTTTATCTGCTCCTCAGCTCCCCTTGCCTCCAGCAACCACTAATCTGTTCTCTGGATTTATGAGTTTTGTTTTGCTTATTCATTTATGTTGTTCCTTTTTATTAGACTTCACACTTAAGTGAAATAACACAATATTTGTCTTTGTCTGACTTATTTCACTTAGTGATGCCCTCAAGGTCTATCTATGTTGTCACAAATGTCAAAATTTCATTTTTTAAAAATGTCTCGGTAGTATTCCATTATATGTATATACCACATCTTCTTTACCCATTTAGCCATTGATGGACACTTTGGTTGTTTACGGATCTCTTCAAATTAGTGTTTTCATTTTCTTAAGATAAATACTCAGAATTGTTAGATCATGTAGTAGTTCTGTTTTAACTGCCATACTGGCTTAATAGTGGCTGCACCAGTGTACATTCCTACCAACAGAGCACAAGAGTTCCCTTTTCTCCACATCCTCACTTGTTATTTCTTGTCTTTTTGATAATAGCCATTTGACAGGTGTGAGACGATCTCACTGTGGTTTAGATTTGGGTTTCCCTGATGATTAATGATGTTGAGCATCATTCATGTTTTCGTGAATGTTTTCTTGTGCCTGTTGGCCATTTGTATGTCTTTTTGGGAGAAAGGTCTATTCAGATCCTCTGTTTATTTTTTAATCATTTTGCCGTTGTTGTTGTTGAGTTATACAAATTCTTTATGTTCTTTGGATATTCACCGCCTCATAATAGTATATATGATTTGCAAATATCTTCTCCCATTCAGTGGGTTGCCTTTTTCTTTTGGAGATGGTTTCCTTCACTGTGCAGCTTTTTATTTTGATGTGGTCCACTTAAGTTTTGCTTTTGCTGCCTCTGGCTTTGAAGTCAGATTCAAAAATATACCACCAAAAGTGATGCCATGTTTTCTTCTAGGAGTTCTGTGTTTTCAGGTCTTACATTCAATCCTTCCGTCTATTTTGAGTTAATTTTGTGTATAGTTTAAGATAGTGGTCCAATTTCATTTTTCTTTATATGTGACTGTCAGTTTTCCCATCAACATTTATTCTACAGACTGTCCTTTCTCCATTCTATATTCTTGTCTCATTTATCATAAATTAACTGACTGTATACGCATGAGTTTATTTCTGGGTTCCTTATTCGGTTCCATTGATTTATGTTCCTGGTTTTAGGCCAATACTGTGCTGTTTGATCACTGTAGCTTTGTAATAAGGTTTGAAAACAAGGAGCATGTTGCCTCCAGCTTTGTTGTTTTTTTTTCTCAAGATTGTTTTGGTTATTTGAAATCTTTTGTGGCTCCATACAAATTTTAGGATTACTTGTTCTCCTTCTATGAAAAATGCCATTGGAATTTTGATAGAGATTAGTTACATTGGATCTATAGATTTGTTTGGGTGACATGGACATTTTAGCAATATTCTCCCAATCCTTGAGCATAGATATCTTTACATTTATTTGTATCTTTTTCAGTTTCTTTCATCAGTGTTTCACAGTTTTCAGCATGAAGATCTTTAACCTCCTTGGTTAAATTTATTATGATATATTGTATTCTTTTTGATGCAGTTGTAAATGGGATAGTTTTTTTAATTTCTCTTTTTGATAGTTTGTTATAAGTGGATAAAACAATAGATATTTTTATTGACTTTGTAGATGGCAACTTCACTGAATTTGATTATTCTAAGACTTTTGGTTCAGTCTTTAGGTTTTTCTATGTATAAAATCACCTCACCCACAAATAATGATGATTTTAATTCTTTCTTAACAATTTGAGTGTCTTTTTTTTTTTTTTTCTTGCCTAATTGCTCTGGCTAGGATTTTCAGTACTATGTTGAATACAAATGGTAGAAACGGGCATCCTTGTCCTGTTCCTTATATAGGGGAAAAATTAAAACCTTTTCTACTGAGTGTGATGTGAGCCTGTTATGTATCCTTTATTATGTTGAGGTATATTTCCTATATACCTACTTTGTTGGGAGGTATTTTTTGAGAGTTTTTATTGAACATATATGTTGAATTTTCCCAAATTCTGTTTCTGCATCTATTCAGATAATATATGATTTTTATCCTTCATTTTGTTAATGTTTGATCATGGCGTATGCTCTTTTTAATGTATCATTGAATTTGTTTTGCTGATATTCTGTTTAGAAATTATGCATCTGTGTTCATTAGGGATATTGATATATCTTTTTTTTTTTTTTTTTTTTGTAGTATCCTTCTCCAGTTTTAGTATCAGGGTAATACTGGCCTTGTAAAAATGAGTTTGGAAAGATTCCTTCCTCTTCAGTTTTTGAGGAGAGTGTTAAACAGATAGGTATTAAATCTTCTTTGAATGTTTTGTAGAATTTACCAGTGAGGTCACTCGGTCCTAGACTTTTGTTTGAGGGAAGGTTTTGATTTAATCTCCTTGCTGGTAATTGTTCTATTCAGATTTCCTATTTCTTTATGATTTAGTCTTAGAAGATTTTGTGTTTGTAAGGCTATATACATTTCTTCTAGGTTATCCAATTTCTTGGCATATAATATTTCATAGTCTCTTAGGACTCTTTGTATTTCTTTGAGATCAGTTGTAACTTCTCTTTCATTTCTGACTTTATATGTATGAACTCCCTTCCTTTTTTTCTTGGTGAATCTAGCTGAAGTTTATCAATTTTGTTTTTCTTTTTAAATAACCAGCTCTTCGTTTTATTGATCTTTTCTGTTGTCTTTTTTTTTTTTGTCATTATTTCATTTATTACTGTTCTAGTCTTTATTATTTCCTTCATTCTTCTAACTTTGGGCATCATTTGTCTTTTTCTCTTTTTCTCATTCCTTTACATATAAAATTAGATTGAGAATTTTCATGTTTCTTGAGGTAAGCCTGAATATCTCTCTTAGAACTGCTTGTGCTGCATTCTATAGATTATGGCATGTTGAATTTTTATTTTTGTTTGTTTTAAGGTATTTTTAATTTTTTCTCTGACCCCTATAATGCACATGTTGTTCTGCTTGATATTGTTCCATGGGTCCTTTAAGCTGTCTTTACTTTTTCAACCTTTTTTTTTTTCCTTTTTGTGCTCTGTTTAGGTGAGTTCCATTCCCTGTCTTCCAGGTCACTGATTTTCTCTGCTCTATTAACTAGTCTGCAGTTGAACCCGTCTAGTGTATTTTTTATCATTCGGGTCTGTGAGTTCTTTTTGGTACTTTCTTATACTTTTTAAATCCTAGTTCAATTTCTTGTTCCTTTCAATCATTCTTCTCCCAAGATTGGTGAGTATCTTTATAACAATTATTTTGAAGTTCTTATTAAAAAAATTATTCCATATCACTGGCTTTTTTCCTGGGGTTTAACTTTGTTCTTTCATTTGGAACTTAGTCCTCTGTTCTCTCACTTTGTTTGACTCTCTGTCTCTGTGAATTAAGCTATCTCTCCCTGTCTTCAAGAAGTAGTCACAGAAAAATGGCAACTATTTCAGTGCCATAGGGTGATAGTCTGCCCAAAAGTGTCTTTGATTCTTTAGGTCCCATGGAGGCCAGAAACACAAGCCCCCACGGCCACCAGAACCTGGTGTTCAAGTGGCATCCCCTGAGAAAACTGTATGTACCTATTGCCTTTGATGGGGCCATGGGGGAAGCCCCAGACCAGGCCATGCATGCTCTTTGGGTCTAGCAGTGCAAGACTGTGGGGAAGTACTAGGCTGGAACATGCCCAACTGCTTGGGTGTATCAGTTCAGGGTTGACGGGAAATACCGGGTCGGTATAGGCAGTAATGACAAGGTATAAAGAGAGTGCAAAAATGTCACCCACCAGCACCTTTGATCCTGGAGAGAGTTCTAACATGCCCCTGACCCTCCAGAGATGCTTAAAGATTAGCCAGTAAATCTTTTTCGTGTATTGTCTAACCACTTTTGTACCTACTGCATTTGTGCTGGGTTCCAGGACAAGCAAGCCTCTGCAAGTCCTTTAAGTTTAAAGTTCCACTTTCCTATGGTCCCTTGGGTCTCCTATATATAAGCCTCTTTCGTTTTCAAAGCCAGACTTTTGAGGGCTTATGTCTCTGTGAGGGTCCCAAAGGTTGGGTAATGTGATGTGAGAATCATAATCCTTGTTTCTCAGGGATAATTTTTTTATACGTAGCTGTGGATTTGATGTGTGCATGGGAGGAAGTAACTCCAAGGTCTTCCTAGGCCGCCATCTTTGACCCGCACCCCTAAAGCTTTTTTTTTTTTTTAAATAAAATCCCTATTTACATTGTTCAGATCCATTTAGCTTTAGTATTTTGTCATTTAGAGTAATAACTCATCAATCCGTTAGTGCAACCTTTCTTTATGTTACTTTTCTTAGTGCTGTGAAATGTGCTATTTTGAATCTCTGAAATGTTATAAACCACCAGATTGCTAATTGCTTTGGATGCTGTGAAAAATAATTACTCCACATTATTTTTGATATTTAATTGACAGTGTAATGCATTTAACTAAAGACCTGCAATAAACTATTTCTAATTACTGAGTGTGCTGGAGTGGAAAAGTAGGCTGTAAAACTTTACAAGGGAAACCATGTTTTCTCCATTACGTTAAAAGTCATTGTTGATCATATTTTTTTCAGAGGCAAAAAACAAAAACAAAAATCTCCCCAAATGGAAAATTCTGGAAAGCTAGAAATAGTTGTGGAATACTTTTACTCAGGATACAGTAAGGAAATTTGTTAAATTATTATTTTTGAATAGACTGTACTGGTGATGGATGTGATGCGCTGCCTTTACCATGCTTGCACTAAAATTTCTCCTTCTTGAGTTGGCAGAACTTTATGAGGGAGATAATCATGTCACTGCCAGAATGAGAAATCTTTATCACTGACCTGTGTTCAATTTATTTTGCATCTGTAGGGCACAGCTGAAAAGCTATGCCTAATTTTAGATGTCATTGAAATATGTGGGTATATAGGAACTGGAAATGTTTTTGGCTCCCAAGGTAAGAACTTGTGTCATAAAGTAATTCTTGAAAATAACATTTAGAACTTGATGCAAGGAACTCCCACTGTCCAGAACTGTCACAAATTGGGGTGTAAAAGATGTTAGGCTCTTGAATAGATAATGTGCCGTTTTGATTGCCTGGTATCTAGGATATTATTAATAATCAGCATATTATTCTTTCCCTCCTCATAACCTCTGATTAAAATAAAATGTCTCCATTGGTACATCATTAAATTGCTTATTTAATTTCAATTATGTACATTTTCCAAAAGCAGACAACTAAAATAAGTGACCTGTTTCAGGGAATGTAAATTATTTTCAGAATTTCAGAAATTGAAAAGGGATAAGAGGAAGGAGAAAATGCTGGGCTGGTGTGAAGCGATAGCCCGTAACCCTCACAGAATCCCAAACAACACGCGAACACCCGAGATCTCAGGGGATTTGGCTGATGCCTCACAAACCTCCACATTGGTGAGTCGAAAAGTTATTTTTCCTCAAAATGGCTTGTATGTAAATGGAATGCTAAGGACATGTGGAAAGGGATAAGATTTTAAGTAAACGTTATACTTGGTTAAAATAGTATTTGCATTATAATTGTTCATATAGATTAGGTGTAATTTATATTAATAAAAATATCTAATGTCATATACTCTTAGAGTTTCGTTCAGGATAAACAAGTTCTTTTCCTTTGTCTTTCTTGGACATTGCCCCTCCATTGTTTGAGTGATCTTGAAGAGTTATTTAAAGTTCATATGTTGCATTCTAGACTGTGTAATGGAATCAATGGAGGAAACCAAGTACAGAGTTACCCAAAAGTAATGAAAAATCAGAATCATTCCTTCTGTGTTTTCCTACATATTCTAAATGTGTCTGAAGAGGGGATTAATATTATAATTTTATATCAAATTGTGAATTAAATATTGCAAAAATAATTTGAAGACTGAATCAATAATATACTCTTTCAGTTTTTGTTTTCTGCTTTAAATTCGAGTACTCAGCTTTGGATAGCTATTGTTTTCCAGTGATCAGGAAAAGAGTACTCATTAGCAAAGGGTGTTTTATGTGTTCTTTGTTTAGATTTGACTGCAACATTCTTCATTTTGATTTACAAAGAGGATAAATTCCATTTAGTCTCTAAGTTTCAAATTGATGTGTTAGATATATTTTAATTGTTGTTTTGTCATTTTATATGGACACAAGTGTTTTTCATTAGCCTGATTTATTAGTTGATGACCATATAATTAAATATGAGCAAAGATTTTAGGTATATTTTCTGCTCTTGAATTATTTGATAATTTCCATTATTTTAAATAGAAATAATGATCCTGAGCAAACATTACTGAGTGAATATCAGGAGAAACTATCTGAAGGAATAGACATTCAGTTGACAAAACACAGAAGCAGGAATCCCGCTTAAGTTCTGTCATCTTAGATTGTGAGGAGAGGGCCACGGGTATGAAGAAATGTGTGCAACACAATTAGATTGTCAAAGTTCTGGGAAATAGATTTTTTGAAAATATCATCTGTGCTTTTTCATCTTTCTCAAACACGATCTTTGATAAATTATTATTCTCAATAAAACTGCTTGGCATGAGTTAACCATCTAAAAATGTGTTACACAGTATTTATATATAAAGCTGGACTTTGTCAGGCATCAAGCAAAGGCTAAAAATTTTAAAATAAAAAAATACTATGCTTTTATTAGGAGGGCTTTAGTCTTTAATTTCTATTCCATAGAACCATAGATCCCATATGTTTGCACATATAGGTGGATTAGGAGGAAGCTAACGGAGGACCGTGGGGGAGAAGAAGGNTAACCCTGTTTTAAAAAAAAGAACCATAGATCAAAACCATAAAAAATTCTGAGTAAACATTTAGCCTGGTTTTCTCCTATAATTGGGTAATCTAATATTAGCTTAATTTTCCAGATGTAGACTGTGGGGAAATTAGTTGACTTTTCCAGTGTCACATAGCTAGTAAATGATTAAAAAAAAAAAAAAAAAAAAAAAAAAAAANTTTTCTTCCCATACAGATACTTTTAGTAGAAAGAAAAGCCATAATTTACCAATTTAATAAATCCAGCAATTAATATTTTAATCTCTAATGCTGTATTAGGTGGATAATCTCCAGCCACTGTAACATAATTTCAACACCTTAGCTTTTTAACATAGAAAAATAAAATCTCTCTCTTACGTCATAGGCAATGTGTCTTGGCAGCTTGCCTTCATTGTCAAATGATGATTCAAAGTTACATTCTCCTTTCCTTTTATCTTTTTATGCTGCCTCCTTAAACACATGGCTTCTTAGGTCCCCAAGGAAACCGAAGAGACTATAGGGGCCACTGTGTCTGTGCTCTATGGAGTAGCCTTGAATGTGTGCATATCCTTCCATTGGCCAAACCTAGTGTTATGACGCCCTCTGAACTGCAAGGGAAGCTGGTAAATGTTAGGAAGCTACATGACCAGGAAGAGCAGATGTAATTAGGGCACCTCTAGTCCATCTCTGCCAAAGACCTTCCTTCTGGTTCCTAAATATTCATGTCATGTTTCCACTCTCTCATGAAAAAGGATTATTTTCCAAAAGAAATAGCAAAAGTATTTCAGTCACTGGATTCAGCTCAAGTTCATGATGACTGTTTATTTATTGTTCTCATCAAATGATAATGATGGTGAATCACCTATGAATCAATTATCTGTATTTTGCAACCAGCTCCCAACATGCGTACGTACTGAATACATAGGAGAGGAGTAGGAAGAGGGAAACCACAGTAATACTCATGCTTGAACAAAGAGAACAGATACACGCGGAAATCAGAGGTGAAATCCTGCTGGACAGACATCATAAAGTCTCCCTAACATAGGGATCAGGGAGGATCCTTGAAGAGGCTTTGACCCTGCTCTATGGAACATCTTCTTTGTTTGTGGTTCTCTCTTGTCTCTAGATGTTCTTTCTGAGGTCTTCATTTTCTTTTATTTTCTTTGTCCACATTTAAAGTGCCTAGTTAGGGTTTTATAGCCTTAAAATATTTTGTCCCATTTTGGGAAAATTATGGGAGCATGAGTTGTTTTAAGTCTTAAATATTTTAAGGTTCATATTTCTGAGACCATGGTATTTTGAAACTACAGTTTTCAGAAATCTTCATACAATTCTTATCCATTTGCTCCCTGATAGTTCATGTGCCTAAGAAAGTTCTTTCTCGGATGCCCTTGACTTTTCTCTTCTCACATGTCTCTCTCTCAAGATGATGTTATCTTGAAAATTAGGCTGAAGAATTACATCCTTAACCTGATCTTTGTGCAGAGATACTTTATTCAACTGAGAAGTTTTACTCAGTGTCAGCTCTAAATCTCATATTTGCCTTGAGTGACTTTATACAAATGTAAGTGGTCACTGCATCTTTGTTACTCAACACTTACATCAGCATCATCTATTCCATCGTTTAGGGTTTAGAACAAGCCAGACATTTTGTCCAATAAGCCCCACAAAACTGTGGAGTCTCTCAATTCCCAGTCAAATCAGCTTTTACAAGTAGTTCCTGATCTTATAACACTTCGCTGAATGTAGCCCATCATTGTTAACATACATTATTAAGTTTTGTTTTTCAGTCTATTTTGATGTGCTGCCAGCCCAGCAGTCCCACTGTCTGCTTCTCAGGTTAATTCTATTAAAGAATAATAGCAGTTTTGCCAAGAGTTTTGCCAAAATGTCATGCAGATAGACGGGTTCCTACTTTTGAAATTGATTTCCTTGCCACCCATTGCCTAACCACTAAGTGAGATATTTTAGTATTTTGTTATGGTAGCACAGGTTTTGGCTACCAATTCCTGTATCTGAGTAGTTGTAAAAACTGGGGTGCAGTAAGGGGAATAGGCAACTTTAATTCTAACAAAGAATGTAATATGAACATTTATTTAATCAGCTCTTGGAAGACTGAAAAAGTAAAAACAAAAGCAAAAAAAAAAAAAAAGGGATGCATGTTTAGTAACTGCAAGAAGTAATAAATACCCACACAGAGAGCTAACATTGGGACAAGGCAGGAGTTATTTGAACCTAAGAAATTGAAGGAGAGGCCCCTCAGAACTGCCCCTTAGACTTTGAGGATGAATACTTTTCAGCTGATGCAGGGAGCTTGAGTTTAGGGGAGAGGCTCTGAGGATCTTAGACCTAGACTATGAAGGAGATATTCTTCTCAGTCCTTATATATTTAAGTAGGAGGAAGGGATGGGGGGTTGTGTAATAAGAATAGTTCCTTGAGTGTGAAGAAAATGTAGAAACTGGACCCACCTTCTACTGCTGACTTAAAAAGTCACTGCTGAGATGACACTAGCAGAAACAGGGTAGGCAAGAAGTGAATACGATTTCTCTCCCTGTCTTCCAGTTTCCATTAACACGAGTATTGGCAGAACCAGACCAAGTGGTAATGTCAAAGGAGAAATCTGGTCCGAAAGCCCCTACCTCCAGCAACTTGAAGTGGAATAGAGAAGAATTCATTTAGACCTAACTGGTATTAGTTTAGTAATCAGTAAAAAATTAAGAATAGGATCTTTAACAAATAAACTCAAAAATTTCGAAGGCTTAGCATGATAGAGGTTTGCTTTTGCTCATGAGTCACTCTGATAAAGGACATTTGACTCTCCAGCAGTGAATGCCAAAATCCCTTCCCTTCCACCTCTTGGGGCTACTATCTTAAACAAAGGATGTCTGAGTCTATCATATAAGGGAAAAAATATGAGTAGGTGACCATGAAAATATCTGGTTTAGTTTGGAAGTGATATGCATCACTTCCATTCTGATGCCCTTGGCTGGACATCAATGACATACTCCAGTGTATCTGTCAGAATGATAGGAAATACAGTTTTCCTATAGGACTAGAATAAGGAAATGGAGAGCGTTCAGCCAGACTCTACCACAAATGCATTTCTCTGAGAGGTAGCAGTTTTGTCCTATATTTCCATTTTGTATACCCATGCTTTTTATTCCTCTACTGTTATCCAGAGTAATGAAGCTTTCCTGTACAAATCATATCCCATCTAAAGATGATGATAATTAAGAGGAAAAGGAGGAGGCAGAGGGAGATGGCTGATTATTAAGTGCCAGGAATTTTCTAAATATTCTCATTTTTAAGGCTTACAAGAATCTGATGATGTAGGTATAATCACTATACTTATTTTATAGATGAGGAAACTGAGGCATAGAGAAATCTAAAAACCTGCCCAAAGTGACCTAGGCAATATTGGTGAAAATAGGATTCCAGCAATCCAAGCAGTCTAAATCTGGTGGGCCACTCTATCATGTCATTATTTGAATTGTATACATGTAGCTAAACACAAAGACTGTGAATGAGATAATACATTGTAGTGTAGCATAAAGACAAATAAGGTCTTTTCTTTATAATCTCATGATTGCATGTGATGAGTTATTCTCTGCACTATGCGGACATATAAATATGGCCAATTGTATAGCCATTTTCACCACTGTGTCATCAATAACTGAGCTAATTGAAAAGAATAGAGTTTTTTAAATATCTATAAAGCAATTCAAGATGCCTGGTTTTTAAATTCAGAAAATATTTATTTAGCTTAAATCTTTCAAATTGAATACAGACATTGAGGGGTTTGAGAGATTATGCTTTTTAAGCAGCCATCTTCACAAGAGCACCCAAAGGCTGGGAGAGCCCCTTTGGGAAGAAATCTATCTTTTAAATTGATTTCAGCAGTTTACACATTAAAAATAAAAACAAAACACCCTATACTGACTGTACCCATAAGCAATATCCTGAATCAAATCAGAGTTTCAATATTAAACTTTAAAATGAGGGCAAAGGAGATCATAATAATCAGAAATAAGAAAGCGAGCAATTTTGTGAGGAGCGGAGTTGAGAAAAGTGTATGGAAGTCAAAATAGGGAGATCAAAAATGCCACCTTAGATAGTCAGCAAGGACTCCAAAGAAAATTAATTTTCTGTAATCAATAAATGAGTCTTTGAGGCCATAAGTGGACTATCGTTAGGTAGAGAAAAGAACAAAGTGTCACTTAGTGTTTGATGAGGTGAATCGCCACTTCCAAACACATATGCATCATCTCAGGGCATATTTTGCATCCTTCTGTGTGCATGGTTCAGGAGGAGGGGCCTTCAACTTTAGAACAGATGAAAAAGGAGACACTAGATAAGTAAGCTTCCAAGGAGAAGTATGTAATACAGATACATACATTCAAATGAAAAAAAAAAAAAAAAGGATTTGCAATAAGATATATACCTATATAGCTTTATAATTTCCAAAGCATTGTTTCATGTGCATTGTTTCTTTTCTTTTTTTTCTTAATGTTTTATTTATTTCTAGGAGAGAGAGAGAGAGAGAGAGAGACAGCGTGAGCAGGGGAGGGTCAGAGAGAGAGGGAGTCACAGACTGAAACAGGCTCCAGGCTCTGAGCTGGCAGTCAGCACAGAGCCCGATGCGGGGCTTGAACCCACGAACTGCGAGATCATGACCTAAGCGAAAGTCGGACGCTTAACAGACTAAGCCTTCAGGGCGCCCCTCATGTGCATTGTTTCATTACGGTTCACAACCATACTGAGATGAACGTGATCCAAATTTAATTATTCAAATGGGTAATGATATGGTGATGTTCTTAAGAGTTTTAGGCAAATCACTCCAAATCATAGGCCGCAGGTGTTCTAATTTCTGGGTTATTTACATACAACACCCATTATGAGAAGTTAATACTATTGTTTGCATTATACAAGTGAAAATACTCTAACTCAGAAAGGTCAAATAATTCCTTTCAGTAGCAAGTAAGAAGGGAGAAATGGTAACTGATTTCTGCCTGATTTTAAGCCTTAAGATTTTTCCTATTTGCTCTAAAGTTTCTCTTAGAATAAGACATAACTTACTGATAATACACATTTACAAAATCTAATTGTAGTACCTTCTTACACAGTCCTGTGTTTTTTAATAAAACGTCATTGAAAAACATTCATGTTTCATTGTGTTATAATCTTTTGTTTTCAAAATAGAACAGTTATGTTGAATGTTAGAGTTCCATACTTATTGGACTTTTGAAAAATCAGAAATGAGAATATTGTACCTTTATTTTTACTTCTTTTAGAAGCATGTAAGTGGGTTGTATGTTTTAGTTGAAGAATCATATCGTTATCACCTTTCTGTTATTCTTATTGCTCATAGGCTGTACTATTATTTCCTTGGTTTTATATTAAACTGGACCACTTGGATATTTGTGTAATATAGAAAAAAATCAGCACCTGAACTTGAGACTTTTTTGTTTAGGATCCCATTCTTTATCATTGATGAATATTGACATCCCCTGGGCATCATACAGAAAATGAATAAATGCATAGAATTTGTATCACTTTAATTACAAGTGATCTCACCATTTAAATAAACAATAATATCACAAAAGAGCAATATTTGATGAAAACAAAGGAAATAAGTCAGGTACAGTTTTTGCTATAGATAGATGAATATAACGTTTTTGCCTTATTCTATGCCATAACTTGTAAAAATAATGTGGAGTAGATATCATTTGCTATGCATAGCCATATCCAAGTCTAGTAGTTTGAAGTATTTTGTGATAAAATTCACAAAATGTTTTGAATTGTGTGCCTTCTATTCATACCATTCAGCAGTGGAATTGGTTGAGCTGGTTAGAGTATGTTGTATTGAGACTAATATATAATCTTGAATGACCAAATGGGGCGAAGAGTTACATCCTTTTGATTATTGACCATAAATTTTGATCCAAGTTGACTGTTTCTACACAGATGTTAACATATCAAACTGAGGAAGAAAGTAATCTGCTTCATCAATTAGTAATTGGGAGATTATGTTTATTATATAATTTAAGGAGATGAGAATGAGGGTCATATATGCATTCTTCATAGATCTAAATTATACACTTAAAAATTTCTTTTTCTAGATCTTTCCATGGTTAGCTTTTTCGTTTGGACCTTAGCATATCTATCCTAACAACCTTGACTAGAGTTGCTCCTAGTATGACACCCAATTATGCCTCACCCATTCATTATTCCAGTTCTGTGTTGTTTTTATTCACAGACTTTANCACTTTAATTTAATTTAATTATCTCACCATTTAAATAAACAATAATATCACAAAAGAGCAATATTTGATGAAAACAAAGGAAATAAGTCAGGTACAGTTTTTGCTATAGATAGATGAATATAACGTTTTTGCCTTATTCTATGCCATAACTTGTAAAAATAATGTGGAGTAGATATCATTTGCTATGCATAGCCATATCCAAGTCTAGTAGTTTGAAGTATTTTGTGATAAAATTCACAAAATGTTTTGAATTGTGTGCCTTCTATTCATACCATTCAGCAGTGGAATTGGTTGAGCTGGTTAGAGTATGTTGTATTGAGACTAATATATAATCTTGAATGACCAAATGGGGCGAAGAGTTACATCCTTTTGATTATTGACCATAAATTTTGATCCAAGTTGACTGTTTCTACACAGATGTTAACATATCAAACTGAGGAAGAAAGTAATCTGCTTCATCAATTAGTAATTGGGAGATTATGTTTATTATATAATTTAAGGAGATGAGAATGAGGGTCATATATGCATTCTTCATAGATCTAAATTATACACTTAAAAATTTCTTTTTCTAGATCTTTCCATGGTTAGCTTTTTCGTTTGGACCTTAGCATATCTATCCTAACAACCTTGACTAGAGTTGCTCCTAGTATGACACCCAATTATGCCTCACCCATTCATTATTCCAGTTCTGTGTTGTTTTTATTCACAGACTTTACCTGAAAATATTTATATAAATATGAATGCATTGTGGCTTATTTTCTGTTTCTCTACACTTGGACATAAGATGAAAAAGGGAAGATCTGTCTTATTTACCTCTGTACCTGGTTTTGGAACATAATAGGAACTTAATATAATTTGTGGAATGGATAAACAGCTTGAGCAGAGAGCATGAACTGAGTGAAACCGAGTTTTGTTTATTTATAAAGCTCTAATAAGTGTAATATCTCATATATTAAATCAGTTCTTCTTATTAGAAATGCCATCTGCTTTAAGATATGGAAGACCTCATCTTAAAGATCAAACAATTCTGAGATGGTTTCTATGACCACAATATACAGTTAAGTTTGGAAACTAAAAGTATGATTATAAAAAGTATATTCTGCTGAAATGAGATTCTGCCTTTAGTAAAAAGTTAGTATGGGAGGTAGTTTACTCAGTGCATAAGACAGTGAAATGCAAATTTGTCCTTATTAAGAAATCACAGTTGCCAATTAATATTTGCCAGTCATTGTCCTCACTCTTCCCAGTTGTGCCCATCGCTCACTTTTAGTCTTACCAGGCTAAAGGAAATCAGACACCTAACCATAGAAAATGAATTGCTATTGCCTCATAAACATTACCTCTCTTAGAAACCAAATAAAAGGGAAGTAGAAACAGGAATTTGAGTATATTAGATTTCTCATTAAACCCAGTGCCTTATTTTCAACAGACTCACCCTTATTTCTCTGAGCACATGGGCCAGTTGCTTATTGTGTAGTGGTCTTTATGGATTCTGAAAATAACTTATGTCAGGGCTGATAGAATTTGCAGAGTTTTTTCAACCTCATTGTCTTTTCCCTTTTAATTCTTTCTTATTTGATCATTTATCAGTTATTGTTTTTAATCGCTATTACAAAGCCCTTACTAAGTACTGCCAAAGGCAATAGTGAATGAAATCTAAAATTTTATTAGAATAACTATAAAACACCAATGAGAGAAATTAAATAAAGGACATTATGCCTTTCAAGAGCTTTGATTTTTGTAAGAAAGTAAAATCATTAAAAATATATCCCAGTGGTTGTTATGGAAACAGATTGAGTTGAAGAATGCAAAGAGGGGAGACTGGTGCTTCAAACATCACACTAGGAAGAAAAATTACATTCACTGTGCAGCTTAAAGTAGTGTGTTAACTTTAATTGTATAGTTACTGAACAGTGTCAAAACATGATCATTTACAATAGTAATAATTGATCTAAAAGCGCTCCTCACATGAAGAGATCTTTTCCTCCAAGGAGTAAATCACAAGATCATGTTCAATCTGCTTGTTATCAAAATGTGTCATGTCTGTCGTTTAATTTAGATATAAATTAAATTGTGAGCTCATCAAAAAGATGTGTAATTCCCAGTAGTTATTGAATTCTACTCTCTGTATGATATTGAGAGCACACTGATTTTCAGATATTTTAATTTCATTACCTGAGGACCAATGAGCAGAGTTGCATATAACCAGATAGAGAGGTCTCCTGTGTGTGCGGAATTGAGGCACATTGTTTTTCTCCGCTCACAAGTGACACTGATGGCAAAGATTTCTCTTTGTCCTTGCTTTTGTGGTAGTATTTTGTGCTTTATACAGAGGGAACAGGTTGGATAAATTGCCTTGATATTTGTCAGATCAGCTTGTTTTTGCCTCAGAATAAAAACTGTACCTAGAAATAAGTGGACCATGTCAGAATAGTTAAATATTCATTTAACTAGTCTCTATTGAGAGTCAGCTCTGTACCAAGCACTATACTATGCAATAATTGTATATTATTGGGGGGAAAAAGACACAGTGCATAACCTCAAGAACCTAGTGAAGAAAGCCAGTAATGCCTGGGTCAAGAGTAGAATGGGGTGTACACAGGGTATTATAGGAGCCCTTAGATGGGTACCTAATCCAGCTGTGGAGGTTAGAGTGTTCCCCTTAGACCACTAAGAGTTGGTGATATAAAGAGGATAGTGGTGTGGGAAGAAGAGGAAGGGGCATTTTATGAGTCTATATAAATATTTATCACGGAAAAATTAAGCCTCTGTATGCTGTTTGCTTTTAAAGACTTATCAGCTATTTGGTGTAGTAAGTAAACAGAATCGTCTTTAAGAACAAAGTTAGAGAAGTACATTTAAACTAAATACTAAAGATTGTACTTTCTATGGGTAGTGAAATCAAACAAAATATTATATATAATTTATTCAGCCTTAATATCCAACATATAGTCTTTAAAAAAATTTTTTTAATATTTGTTTTTGAGAGAGAGTCAGAGGATGATTAGTCAGGTGGGAGAGGGGAGGGCAGAGAGAGAGGGAGACACAGAATCCGAAGCAGGCTTCAGGCTCTGAGCTGCCAGCACAGAGCCCATAAGGGGCTCAAACTCGCTGACAAGAGAAGTCACAGTGACCAAGAGGTCATGACCTGAGCTGAAGTCAGACAATTAAAGGACTGAGCCATCCAGACACCTCCCAAAACATAGTCTTAAATATTAGGCTCTTAGCAGCACCGCCATTAATTTAGTGGCCACATAAAGGGTAGGCTCCATTGAGAGAACAGAGAGTCTTCCCAGTGAACTGGGCAGAGGAGCCACATGTCAAAATGCCTTCTCTGGGAAGGAAATATGTAGTGAAAATGTATATAGATTTGCTCACTTGACAAAAGATACAGTGAGAAAATAATACAATAAAAATTAACATAGATTAGATACATACTATGTACCAGGCACTGTTTTGAGTATCTGACATGTTAACAACTCATTTAATCCTTGCTACAGGATGGTGTGAAATGTATGAAATCTCCATTTTCCTAGCAAAGAGGTAACTTGCCAAGTTTACCCTGCTAGGAAATCTCATTCTAGAATCCATGTTCCACTTTAGTATGCCACAAAGAATATGCCCAGGGAAAGATAAAAACACTGATTTTATTAGAAGTAAGTTTAATTGAGATTCACATTTAAATCTGAATTTGTTGCACATCTTGTAGAATACATTATATGTATTATATTGCACATATTACATTGTGTGTATGTAATGTGTATATATGTTGTGAATAGATTGCATATTATACTGTATATATGTACACCTTGTGTGTATGTGTATATATGTAATGTATATACCTTGTATATATATAATATGTGCACATTACATATTAATATATATTTTTAATTCTTATAAGACCTCTATAATATAGATATCATATTTCCCATTTTACAGATGGGAAAACTTAGGTTTTGGCTAAATATTTGCCAAGGGGATTTATCTGGATTGAAAATAGGTCAGTTTAGTGCATGTATAGGAGTGGTAATCTCTTCTGAGATTTTTATTTGCACCTTTAAATGTTAAAGTGCAAATGAAATACAGTTTTAAATAGTGCTTTAAATGAATTTGGAGATGAGAAACACACTTTCTGGATTTATGTTTGAAACAATTGATTGGTTGATTATCCCCTTGGATACTAATAATTATCAACTACATTTCCAGGGAAAGGGATAAGCTTGTTTAAATATTCTCTCATGTTGGCTTAATTTGTTTTAACTATTTAGCACAGTATCATCCAGTAAAATGTCTGTTCAACATATGAAGCAAATCCCTTAGGTTAAAAGCAACCTTTTAGTTGATGGCCTGTTAAATTATTTTTATGTCACCATAGTAATTGTCAACTGTAATTATTAGGTGGAAAAATTCATGAGTACAGCTTTGTAACTCCACATTAGGAAACCAGCAACTCAAATACAGATATGGGAACTTAGACAACTGGTTTCTATGTGTTCGATGCAGCCTACAGGAATAAAATTTAATTTAACGATCCAGTAATTCTTTAAAGATAAAAAATGAAATAGCTTTCACACTGCAGTTACCAACTTGTCAACTTTCACAGATACATCATCACACCAACCAAATTTTATTACACATATTGCGATGACGGCAAACAAAAATTGGTTGTCTTGTTTTCATGGGTTGAGTAATTTCACATATGGAAATTAGACAGACTGGTGCTATTCAGTGTGCATGGCATTGTTGATGTTGTTATTGCCTCTTCACTATGTAAGAATAAACTTAAAATTAGTGCAGTTATGTGCATAGTGTTTGAAATCAAAGCCCAGAACCCCACATTCACTATATTTTCTGAAATGTCTTAGGATTAGGTCCACTGCTACTGGCATGTATTAATTCTTTTACAGAGACATTCTTAAAACTTAGTGAAAAACGTTTAAGAAAATGTTCTTTTACCTAGTTTTTATGCAGTGTGTTTGCTAATCTTTGTACCATTATAATACGTTGATTTTGCTACACACAAGTAAATGCAGAGCAAAGATTAGAAATAAGTCTGCTTCTCTATAAAAAATTGATTTTATTTTACCCTTTTATTTAAAAGGGACAAAGTGATGTTCTCTTATTACATTAAAAATATCTATCTCAGATCACCTGCTTTTCTTTAATGCTTGCCTTTCTATTCAAATGTGTACTTCCCTTTTAGGGTAGTGGTTTACCCCTTTGTCTTCCTGAGGCCCCAAAGAAGGATTACATAAATGTACAAAAAAGAATAAACCCATGACAGTGAAAAGAGATTTCAATAAATTTCAGAAATATGGAAAGAATTTATTTCATTTCTCTATAGTTTTGATTAGTGACGTTTTTCTGGAAATATGTTCATTTCAACCAAATAATACTAGATTCCCAAACTTATTAGCATAAAATTGATGATACTATCTTTTGAAGTTTATTTATTTTTGAGAGAGAGAGAGATAGCAGGGAAGGGGCAGAAAGAGAGGGAGAGAGAATCCCAATCAGGCTTCATGCTGTCATCACAGAGCCCAACATGGGGCTCAATCTCACAAACTATGAGATCATAACCTGAGCTGATATCGAGAGTCGGATGCTTCACTGACGGAGCCACCCAGGCACGCTAGTCATATTACTTTTTAATGCCTGTAAGATCTGTAATGATGTCTTCTTTTCCTTTCGGATATTGATATTTTTGACTAGTCTCCTTATCATGATATTCCTTGCTAGTTATCATATTTAAAATGATAAATTTTATATTTTTCAATTTTTTATTGTATATTTTGTTAGCAACTCTATGGAAGTATATTTTATCTAAAGTGTGCGATTCAACAATATGTAGTATATTTTCAGAGATGTACAACCATCAGAGCAATCTGATTTTAGAACATTGTCGGCATCCTCAAAAGAAGTTTTTACCCGTTATCGGTCACTCACCAACCATCCCTATGAACCCCCAGACTTAGGCAGCTACTAATCTACTTTTGTCTCTGGATATCTCCTACAAATGGAATTATACAATATGTGGCCTTTTGTGACTCATTTATTTTACTTAGCATGATGTTTTTGAGGCTCGGCCATCTTGGAGCATGTAGCAGTACTTCATTCATTTCTAGTGCCAAGTGGTAGTCCATTGTATGAATACGCATTTTGTTATTCATTCATCAGTTGATTTGGGTTGTTTCCACTTCTTTTTTTAAATTTTTTAATGTTTTATTTATTTCTGAGAGAGGGAGAGAGACAGTGTGAGCAGTAGAGGGTCAGAGAGAGAGGGAGATACAGAATCTGAAGCAGGCTCCCGGCTCTGAGCTAGCTATCAGCAGAAAACCCAACACGGGCCTCGAACCCATGAACCATGAGATCATGACCTAAGCCATCCAGGTGCCCTGGGTGGTTTCCACTTCTTGACTATTGGTCAAGATGTTATGGGCATTCATGTACAAATATTCATATGAACATATATTTTCATTTTCTTCATTAGATACTTACAAATACAATCAAGAGGTCATATGGTAACTCTGTATTTAACAATTTGAGGAACTGCCACAGTATTTTCCATAATGGCTGTACCATTTTAAATTTTCACCAGGAATGTCTGAGGGTTTCAGTTTTTCTACATTCTCTCCAACATTTGTTATTTTCTTTTTAATTTTAACCATCCTAATGGGTATGAGGTAGTCATTGTGATTTTGATTTTTAACTTGCCTAAAGCCTAGCAATGGTAAGCATGTTTTCAGGTATTTATTTCTACCCATAACCCATATATCTTTGAAAAAACTGTCTATTCAATTATCTTTTTATTACTGAGTTATCAGAGTTATTTGTATGTTCTGGATACAATTCCCTATTTAATATACATATGTGTGTATGTATATATATTTAATATACATACACACATATATAATATATATGTGTGTATGTATATATATTTATATACATACACACATATATATTATATATGTGTGTATGTATATATATATATATACTTTTTATTTTTTTTTTTGTA
>NW_027527957.1:2138791-2189969 GCF_008692635.1 Crocuta crocuta
TATGACATCTTTTTTTGCATTATTATTTTTATTTTTCTCTATCATATTTAAATTGTGCCTCTTTTTTTAAAGTTTTTTTTTTTGAGAGAGAGAGAGAGAGAGACAGTGCAAGTGGGGAAGGGGCAAAGAGAAAGGGGATAGAGGATCTGAAGCAGGTTCTGTACTGACAGCAGAGAGCCTGACATGGGGCTCACACTCAGCCGAAGGCAGACACTTAACCCACTGAGCCACCCAGGTGCCTCTAAGTTATGCTCATATATATATATCCTAAACTATATATACATATACACATGTATATGTACATGTATATGTGTGTGTGTATATATATATATGTATAGTACCTTTTTATTTACGTGGAAAATATTTCCTTCTTAATTGAGTTTAATCTGTTTACTTCTAATTTTGCTATTTAAATCTACTATCTCGCTATTTTTGTATGTTTACCAAATGTTTCCTTGTTCCTATTGCATTAATCTGAATCATAGTTCTGCCACTTCCTACTTGTGTAATCATGGGCAAGGCTCAGAATATTTAACTAATTTGACCAAGACTAATAGCCCTGGATGAGAATTCAGGCCTCCAGCTCCTAAGGCTTCCTCTGCCTAGGATTTATGGTGTTTTCAGTTCTGAATCTGCCATGTGTTAGTCGTGCACCTTTAAATAGGATACTTAATTTCCCTGTGATTGTAGGCATATGGTGCTTCTAATGTCCCTACACACACACACACACACACACACACACATTCTTTTCTCTACAAAACCATCTTAGAGTAGTATATTTAGAGCAATTATTGAAACCCATATTAGAATGATTTGCTTCAACTTTGTCACCTAAAATTCAATGTCTTCAAATTGTTCTCTAGTTACTCTGAGTTTTCCAGGGGCTAATTCTTATGATCTCAAAAATAATTTTCTCATACTCTTCTATTATAGCCCGGTGATCAGGCAGTCTCTCTGCTTTTTGCTGCCAGTGGTCCACTTGATATCACTGTTTGGGAGGACACCGTTTCCCTCTTCTGTTAACTACTGTTTGCACCACTCTGTTAACTTTGGCCAAAAGGACCCTTCTTATTTCTTGTCTTTGTTCACCTTATTCCAAAGGTGGAACTTTATTCCCGATAGCAGAGGGACCAAAGGGCATCTTTTTTTGCTTTAGGTTTTTTATTTATTTTTATTTATTTTGAGAGAAAGAACGTGAGGGAGGGACAGAGAGGAGAGAGAGAATCCCAATGTGGGGCTCGCACTCACAAACCATGAGGTCATGACATGAGCTGAAATCAAGAGTCAGATGCTTAATCGACTGAGCTATCCAGTCGCCACTAAGGTACATCTTTTAACAAGCCAGGAAGTGCAGGGAGTAAGTGTGGATCCGAAAATAAATTACAACTGTCATGTAGGCATGGTTCTGAAGATGGATCCCTATAAAGCCAGTTCCTCCCAATTACATGAAAACTTCTCACTGGAAATATTCTAGAGATCTTTATGCTAACTCCTGACACTAGGAAAAGGAATAAATATTTCACTCAACCTTGCTTAAGACTATCATATGTTGCACATCACCCGCCTATTCCAAGGGGAAGTATACCACTCTAAGTCCAGTTCATTTTTATTTTTTCTTCCAAGAGACACTTTACTATATTATTTATTTCCATGTCATATATGGGGACTCTGAGATGAAGACATTTCAAGCAAATTTTCCCTTGTTACTAAGCCAGGTGATAATTTAAAAAAGAAACTTCTAGATATATTCTTTATATTAACTAATTATGAGAAATACATGTGAGATCCTCAAGTTTGAGATGCATAGTAAAATCCATAAATGAACTGCATTACTCATCTGCCTACCTGTCTAGAAGGATTTCTGACTGGGATTTTAAGAACTCTGGATATCTGCTCCTGTACATTTATTATAAATGATGAGAAGAATGTCATCGTGGCTATTATATTGGACTTTATTTACTGTAAGTATAATTGATATAAATATTTATATGATTTTCCAATAATAATAAGGTCTACCTATTTAGAAACTACACTGATCTAAGTATTTGCCTAATGAGGAAAGGTATACCTATAAAGAGACTGACTTAAGATTCAATATGTGAAAGCAGTCATATTTTCTCATAACACTTATAGAAATTGAACACACATAATAAATCATGTATGTCCTATTTTACTAGCATATATATTACAAAAATTACTTGGAAGAACATAGAGCGGTCTGTATAATTTCTCAATTAGTAGGGTTACTTGACAGGTTTTTGTCTTGTGTCCAATTCCTATTACTATTCTCTTAAGGTTACACCTTTTGTGTGCATAAAGCAAGATTGCTTTTCACATGCTTTTATTTCTGTATCAACATGAAATTAACTCAGGTGCTGGTTTTCGAGTAAAATTTTTTGTTGTGTTCTTGGTAAAGACAGTATGTGAAATACAAAAACATGTTGGCAACCTCTTTTTTATGTTTATTTATTTTGAGAGAGAGAGAGAGAGAGAAAGTGCATGTGAGTTGGCGGAGGGACAGAGAAAGAGGGAAGAAAAGAGAGAATCCCAAGCAGGCTCCACACTGTCAGCACTAAGCCTAATGTGGGGCTCAAATTCACAAACTGTGAAATCATGACCTGAGCTAAAATCAAGAATTGGATGCTTTACCAACTGAGACATCCAAGTGCCCTTGCAACTTCTTCTTTTTATGTAACAAAAAAGCACATACAATTGCTTGTATCTATCACCTTTTGCTTGCCAGAATGGTTGAAAAATGACGACAGGGTTCCCAGGGGTTCCCTTTGCTAGCTTGTGGACATGGACCTGACAATGAAATTACAGTTCACCGTGTTTTCCTTCTAATTGCTTCAGGGAAGTTTTGATTGATGTTACACAAGGGTATTCACAGTAAACTGAAACACGTTATTCCACAGGAATTGTCTCCATTTCCAATGAAATCTCTGAATTATGTCCACTTTATTCAGTTGTCATTCTAAATAAAATAACATGTTCCATATCATGTTATTCTTTTTTTTCACATGAAAGCAGCCCAGATCACCAGTCTGAAGGAAAAATAATAAATAATATTTCAGATCAAACTTTCAGCTGAGCTAGATGAAGGAAATCAAATAAACGTTTTCATATTTGGGAAGATTTTACTAGACCTTTCCATATCTAGTTTTGCCAAATGACTTATAATAATCAGAAAAAAAACTTATTTTTTTATGTCACTATAACATTAGCTCATTTTATTCTGACATCCATTACATGTATTGTAGAGGACAGGTATCACCTTCTCCATTATACAAACGAGAGCTTGAAGATTAAGGGATTGATTCAGGGTCACACAACTCATCAAGGGCAAAATCAGCCCTGGAATCCTATAATCCTGGCTTTCTACCTTGCTGAGTCCTAAATTCTTCTTTATTTCCATGAATTCTGTACCATTCTATATCTTTATGGAAGGCATTACAGTTTATCCATTTGCCCAAATTAGAAAGTACATTTTTTTCCTGTCATGTACCTCCAGGTCCTTAGCCAATGCCTTGAATAATCTATCTCAGATATGTCTTTTCAGTTTGACCTTTCCTCAGTTCATGCCTCCATATCTGCCCTGGAATATTTCACTGGTCTCTTAATTTGTCTCCCTACTTCCAGGTAATACTGTATTTAATCTGTTTTGAACTTTGCTTGAGGGTTGTCTTTCCAAAGTGTGGAAGGAACCCAGTGTTCTAAAACCATCAATGGTCCAGTACTGTCTATATCACGCTCCAAACGTGTTAGTGTGTACGAATGAGGACCCTTGCATTCAACCTCTGTCATTACAAACATGAATTCCTTAAATGTTTCAAACTCTGCCACACCAAGAAATTGCCCCGAGACCTTTGATTTGGCAGTTTGGCATTTTATTTTCCTTTACTTCTGTTTGTATTTGGATTTAGTAAGATAGCCTGACTTTGGACTTTAGGCTCAGTTTTAACCTAGTAACTTCTTTGGGTGTTATGCCTAGAAAAATTCCTCAGTTCTAAGAATAGAAAATTCTGTTGAGAGCAGAGCATCTGGCTTTCATTCCCTTTATAAGCCAAGGTTCAGTATAGGAAAAAACTACTCTAGGAGGTCAATTAAGATTGGGATTAAGTTATTGGAAGGGCTGAAGAATTTTTCAGCCGAGCTTCTTGGAAACACTCCGAGAACTATATACCATTTGGCTCACCGAGGAGAATGCCAAGTCTGAGATCCCTATTTGTCCTAGACTGTGCTTGAGTAAGAACCCCCACCCACAATCACAACTGTCTCTCTGCATCTACAAAACCAGTAACAGGTGCTTTACTGCTGCTGCTGAGGAACCTTAACATTTTTACAGCCTTGGCTGAAAGCAGCAACTGGCACACAGACACCAGAAAGAAGACCTCATTTCAACTTTCCTAAATCTCAAGACGGTATGTAATTGATGGACCTAATTTGCATGAGAGCCCTAGCTGCACAAGAATCTGGGAAAAGCAGTTTTTAGTTTTCTAAATCTGGAAGGATGGAAGTAGAGAGGTTGGGTGAGCATCCTTCTGGCTCTAATTCCTGTACATCGCTCAGCACATTCCCTTCCTCTCCTCTCTAGACTTTGTTTCAGGTATAGTCCAACTTCTTTAGTCCAACTTGTCACCTCAGTTTTCTCTGATTTCCCTGATATATACAGTGATGAGCAGAAAAAGACAAGAGGAAATATTCTTAGATGATCCCTAAAAACTTTGGAGTCTTTCAGGCATTGTTAGATCTAGTCTGCAGTTACCGTCCAAACAGTAAAATAGGTAAGAACCTGAAGCCACGTATAAAACGAATCCCATTCTGGATTTCTCAAACATTTTGCATTATACTTTTGGAGGCTCTAATTAAAATGTTCACAATTTGAATTTACCCACAAAATCCTGACATTTTACCATTGCCCCAGGCTATAAGCACCATGCTTTAGAAACTCAGCCAAAAACTGGTCTGGCCAGATAAGAATCTATCTGCTATTTGAAAAATTAGTTTCAGAAAATTAGGAAGCAGGCAAGGCCAAGTTATTAACCTGTCCGCTGGAAAAGGTGAGAAGGTTATCTCCTGTGTGTAGTGGGACCTGTGGTCCAATTGTTTATCTAATTAATTTACACACAAACATAGCTGTTTGCGTTCTCCTCGGTACGGACCTGTAAGGAAAATTTGAAATTCATAATAGAAGATTGCGTTTCCAACAGCAATGCGGGCAGACACAGAAGTCTGGGTTTCTGATGCTGGTGTATATGTGATCACCATCCAGTCCAGGGAGAAGGACTGACAGTCTGTGTTCCTCCTTGCCATGACTCTGGGCCTATGTGGGGTCCTTAACGTCCAGGGGAGGGCCACTGCGTGGTGCGGAAAGAGCAGCGAGAGTGGCAACTTCTCAGTATTGAAGTTTCTCACCCTGTGGGTGATTAAAAGTGGTGTGCATGAAAATATGTACGTCAAAAAGGAAAGTTACAAATATGCTAGTGACACAGAGTGTCTGTGATAGATTTGATGAAATGATATTCTAGTGGCTTGAATTTGGGTTTGTAGATGAACCAAAGCAGGTACTCTGGTCTTTCTATGCCTCTGTGTTACAGAGTAAGGATGGAAACGTTCTCCTCATCTGCTTTCAAGATCTGATGGTGTTTCCCAAACTGTTCTGCGTGTGTCTGAGGAAAGTGAGTTCTTTGGAAATCCACAGCAGATAGGCACTGAGTGAGGAAATATGCATGTATTGGTCAGAAACGCAGATACAAAAATGTATCTTCCTTCTCTAGTGTTCTTTCCTCTTGCTTTTTGGGGTGTGAAAGGGTTCTGACTGTGCTATCCAGCACCTCACACTTGGGAGTTGATTCAGCTGCTCAACCTGCTGGTCAGGGGTCCCTTCGCCCAACTCTGTTCTTTGTGCCTCTCTCCTGAACCTGTGTGTTCATCCAAAGAGAATGACCTGAACAGGATGAGAAGCCCAGCTTTTGTTGTTCAGTCAAATACACAAGCAGCTGTATGTTCCCTGTCTAGAACCATAAAGACTGTCGTCTGCTTTTGCTTAACAGGAAATTCAAGATGTGGAAATTATATCTCTGATGAATTTGCCCTTAAAAAAAAATCTAGAGCCAATAGCACTTGTTTTTTGACTTATTTTTTCCCTAAGGTATAACATAGATTCTCACAAACAGAATATCCGCTGTTCGGGACTAAGGGAGAAATTAAAATGCAGTTTTATTACACACAGTGAATTGTTTTACCAAACATGTTTTTTCCTTGTAAGTTTTTTTTCGAGGACTTTTGTGTGCATGCACTGAATACTTCCTTTTCTCTTTTTAATGGAAATACCCCCTTCTCTCTCTCTCTCTCCATCAATTTTGCTTCCCTTACCAAAAGAACTCTAAGCACGTCAATAAGAAATGTTTTAGCTTCTTAAAAATATTCATTTTAATCCCTTGAAATGTGCCTCCATTCAGCTGCATTACTTAAAAGTCATGTTTATTTAAGAAAAATACCCACAGGACAAAATTCTGTAATGGGTGAAGCCCTGGAGTTTATTGAAAAATGAGAAAAATAAGAATGATAGGAAATGTGAAAGCAACTCAATTTTTTTAGTCTTTCTCATGCTTTATTTGACTCTTCCAGTATCATTCAAGATGCTTTTGTAAAGTTAAGAGCAATATTGAAGAAACAGGAACATTTAGAAAGTCAACCAAAAGCCAAAGTTGTTAGTGGGTATCAGGATCCTCAGAAGTCTGTGTGGATGCGCATGTGCGTGGGTGTGGCTGTTTGCTGGAGGTAGAATGTCCCTTGTTGTGCCTCATCTCAGATCTCCGAATCGACACCAGTGGCATGCATTCCAGTAAACACACACCAGAGCCTGATTTTAGTTTAGATTTGTGCTTGTTTAGCTTTATTGGTTTAAATCTGCAGTCAAGAAAAAGGTCTTATTTTCATTGGCATCATGTCTAATTGCACGGTTCATTGTATTTCAATTTTGCAAAATTGCAAAAGAGGTTCAATTATGCATAGAGCACAAAGAGTTAACAATATTACTTGTAACTTTCAAAATATCCCTGAACCATATCCACGGTTAACTTCATTGGTCAGAACGAGTAGAAAGCGATTTCTATGTTAAGCCATGTCTTATTGAATGTTAACCATGGGACAGGCATTGGGCTAAGCTGAGGGGCACTCTGCTTTTGTGAAACCTCTTACCTTAAAGCAACTTTCAATCTAAAAGGAAACTTTTTTTTTCAAAAAAAAAATTAATGCTTATTTTGGAGAGAGCATGAGCAAGGGAGGGGCAGAGAAAAAGAGGGAGACACAGAATCCAAAGCAGTCCCCAGGCTCTGTACTGTCAGCACAGAGCCTGATGCGGGGCTTGAACTCACCAACCATGAGATCATGACCTGAGCTAAAGTCGAACACTTAACCAACTAAGCCACCCAGGTGCCCATAAAGGGACACATTTAATTCAGTGTCAGAAATAATTCACTAATCAGTTTCAACCAACTCATTAATTCAATGGATTTATAAATCATGTCAATNAACCATGGGACAGGCATTGGGCTAAGCTGAGGGGCACTCTGCTTTTGTGAAACCTCTTACCTTAAAGCAACTTTCAATCTAAAAGGAAACTTTTTTTTTCAAAAAAAAAATTAATGCTTATTTTGGAGAGAGCATGAGCAAGGGAGGGGCAGAGAAAAAGAGGGAGACACAGAATCCAAAGCAGTCCCCGGGCTCTGTACTGTCAGCACAGAGCCTGATGCGGGGCTTGAACTCACCAACCATGAGATCATGACCTGAGCTAAAGTCGAACACTTAACCAACTAAGCCACCCAGGTGCCCATAAAGGGACACATTTAATTCAGTGTCAGAAATAATTCACTAATCAGTTTCAACCAACTCATTAATTCAATGGATTTATAAATCATGTCAATTAAAGTACAAATTTAATCCAGCTATTACACAGACATTCATTTGACCTAGGTTCATATTTTTAATAAAGCCCCTGATTAGAATAATCCCTTACATAAGTGCCATGTGTTATCATCTTTAGCTAGTTTTTGATCCCTATAATGGCTACTTCTCTCCCCAAAAGACTTTCCTAATCCAGTGGAGAAAAAGTCAATATACTGGTAAAAAATCTGGTTTTAGAAAGAGAATTGAAGCTCCATGAACCATCAGGATGCCCAGAAGAGGTTCAGAAGTAAACACTTATATTCCAGTACATATCTTGTATCCAGTCTAAGCTGAATAAATATAAGGAGACATTCATTACTATCTGCTTCTCAGAGCTGGTGTAAGAATGAATATAATATGAATACTTTTAGTTTTTATTGGGACTGGCCGAAGAAAAAAGTTTTTGTTACTGATTCCCTTTTTGAGTCTAAAAAATGAAAATGTTCATATTTTCTGTATGCACAGGAAACATAAGTTTACCTCATCTTAGACTGTAAAACATATTTTGTAGTCATTAATTCTGAAGAGACAAGCTTGAGGAGCTCATTAATTGTACCCAGTTTTTCTTTGTGGGAGTGGATGGAAAATACCTCAATATTGTCATCTCTAAGTTAGGTTTGCTAATATTATTTTCCTATTGTGCCTCTTTTGATCATGTTGTTATCTTTGTTGAGAACAACCTCGTACACTTCCTGCCTGCACCCTGAATTATCCATGGACTTATGGAGCTAAACATAAATATTATATTCTCATAGCAGCCTCTTAGCCTTTGAAAGTCAGTCCTTTGTTTTCTGTCCGATACCTGTTGTTTCCTCACAGTGCTTATTATGTTTTCTAATTATTTAACCAACATGTTTGTTTATTTATATTTGTCTTTTTCCTGTGAACTCTATGAACCAAGGTATATGTTGGTTTTGCTAAATATTGTACCCTAGTGCCTAATACAGCACATATTTAGAATCTCAATAAAGATTTATTAAATCTCTAAATACCACTTGAATATTCTGTATAGTACCATGAAATATATGTTTAGGTACAACTTTAGGTACTATTCATATCTATATAAGTTTGGAGAATCACTTTGTAAGATGTTTTTAAATTTTCCACCAAGAAGGGCTATCAAAAAGTAAAGTTTCAAAAGTGAAATTTTTATATAATTAATTGTGTTTTTTTTTTATGTTGCCTTTTACCTAAACCATAGAAAGATGAAATGTCTTCATTGATGCTTGTTAGGCATTAATACTTTCTAAAGATACATTTATAACTGTTGGATCCATAATGTACAAGTTCATTGCCACTGCCAGATTGCACTAAAAATTATAAATTTTTGTGGGAGTTGGTGGAAATGTTGTTACATCACTAGGCAATAAACGAGAGAATTTAATAAGGTACAGTAATAAATTAGGTAGAGAATAAAATATTTCATCAGTTATTTTTAACATCTCATAAAACCTTACTATTTGCCATTTATCAATATTTGATATCTGTGAAAGTGTCATGATACACCAAAGGCCAAAACTTACTCACTCACTGAGGATAGTTTCACAAAAGTAATTTCACTCCTATGTTATATGACAATAGCCACTTCACTCCCATGATCTCCACTGGAGGGATATAGGAGAGTACATTCAGCATCTGGATAGCTATTCATAATTAGCTTCAGTAAAGCCTCTGTTCATAAGAGGTGAAAGACTGATCACCAAGAACTGATCCACATTATTATTTCATTGAAATTTAAATCAGTGATCAAACCTTAAGAGGAATATATTTTGGTGAGGAATAATTGATTTAAAAGATGAATTATTGTGTATATATGAAGTTCTATGTAGGCATTTATATTCATTACAGATTTTTTTTTAATGTTTATTTTGAGAGAGAGAGAGCACAAGTTGAGAGGGGCACAAGTATTTAGTATTGCTAAAAAGTGGAAAAAGAAAAGTACAAATATACAGACGCTGAGAGCATATAATACCAAAAGGATATCAGGTCAAATGTTATTTTTTTCTCATACAACAAGTTTTAGCCTTTGACACCTAATTTGGGACAAGTGTTCATTGTACAAACCACACAGCCTTTGTTTAGTCCCTACCATGAACATATTTATAATTCACTACCAGCTCCACCTAATGATCTGATGGAAAAGAAAGTGCTGAATCAATATAGCAGAGAAGTTATCAGTGAGAGTTCCTGAGAAGGAATGACAGAAGAACAAAGGGACATAGAGAAGTTCATAGAGAAAACTGTCCTGAATGGGAAAAATAGCCTTTTCTCCAAGAAAGACTTCTATGGAATCTTAATTTTAAAAAAATAGGTATAGAACCTTAAATATATATATATATAATACTTTCATTATATATATTTATACTTATATATATGAATTTATATATATAAATGTGAAAGAAATACATACTATCAATATAAAATCACAAGGGAAAGACAAAGACCATATGATTTCATTTATATGTGAAATCTAAAATAACAAAATGAACAAACAAAACAAAACAGAAACAGATTCATGGATACAGAAAACAAGCTGGTGGTTGCCAGAGGGTAGGGCGGTGGAGGAGGAATCAGAGTCAGTGAACTTGATAAAGGGGATTCAGAGGTATAAACTTCCAGTTATATTTTTAGTGTATATGCTGCCGAAGCAAGCACATAAACTTCCACTTATAAAATAAAGTCATAGGGATGTAATGTGCAGTGTAATGAATATAGTCAGTGATATTGTAGTAACCTGGTGTAGTGGCAAAAGGTAACTCGAATATCAAGGTATTCATTTAGTAATGTATAAAAATATCGAATCACTGTGTTATACACCTGAAACTAATATAATGTGTTTCAATTATAATTCAATTAAAACGTGTGAATAAAAATGATTTTATGTTTTAATTTCTATAAAAAGGGAATATGGTAATTAATGTTGTTTTCTCCATTTCTATTGCTAAATCTTTAAAATAACCTAATATTAAATATATTTTTGGTTCACAGCACATTGATTATATTTCATTAAATTTAGAAAACTGAATTATAATTTTCTGGAGGCTTGACATTATTTGATCATCCTTATCATTAGTTTTGTCTAGGTTATATTATTTCAACATACTTTAATTATCTTTTCTGATCATTCTGCTTTGTAAATGTTTATTCTGTAGCAGTCATAATGATAAAATAGTTGAATCAGAATGAAAACTATCAACTTAGTTAATCATCTAAGACTAATTTAATGACCACTGATAGGGTTTTCAAAACAACGATGGTTTACATTTGATGATGACCTGGATTTGGATGGGAAATTGTTTTTGCTGTAAAGTTAGAAAACTAATAGCTCTCTTAAATCTCTGCTGTCCTAATACATACCTTTTATCTTTTATTAGATAGAATTCAAACGGTAATCAGAGCAGCGTGTTTAGAGTTTATTAGATTTGGGTGCAGATTCTGCTTCTCCCACTTATCAATTACCTAATGCAGGCCAACTTTTTTTTTTTAATGTTTTTTTATTTATTTCTAGGAGAGAGAGAGAGAGAGAGAGACAGCATGAGCAGGGGAGGGTCAGAGAGAGAGGGAGTCACAGACTGAAACAGGCTCCAGGCTCTGAGCTGGCAGTCAGCACAGAGCCGGACGCGGGGCTCGAACCCACGAACCGCGAGATCATGACCTAAGCGAAAGTCGGATGCTTAACTGACTAAGCCACCCAGGCGCCCCAGGCCAACTTATTTTAAACTGTCTGATACTCAGTTTCTTCATCTGTAACATGAAAGTAATACCTTCCTTGTAGCGTAGCTGTGAGATCTTCTATACAAAGCTGGTGGCAAACATTTAGCATTGTAATTTTTTCATGGCCAGACACCAGAATACTTCTGGAGGGCTAAGTTAATATGGACATACGAAGGAAATTCTTCATCCTTTCCCTTACTCCTTGGTGGCCTAAAATTCTATTTTGTAACTGAGATGCCATAAGACTAAAGAAAATAAAGTGACACCACTATGTGTTATAGCAGCACAATGCATTTAACAGCAGGTGAAAAGGCAGAAAGGACTACGAGTGGTTACAGTCATATAGTCCACAGTTTATAATACGTTTTCTCCACCCAGATCCATGAATGGAACTCAGAGGACTATGAATCACCTGAGGCTTAAAATTCTATGTGAAGTGTACTTTTCTGGAGGAAGGAGTCCCAAGTGCTGTCATATTCCCAAAGCCATCTGGGACCTCCACACCTCAAACAGATGTAAAATCTAGGACCTCTTCTTTCCTTGCCTTACTGTTTGAATGATTGACAAATAAATAGATGCCAGTGCTGTTTTTAAATAATTACTTTTACATTTTCCCAGTTGTGTCTGCATGTTGCGGACAGCAGAAATAATTATAAGGCAGGTGGCTTTTAGAATGGAATCTCAACAGAGAAGGAATGAACCTTCTTTGCAATAAAACAAAAACTATGGAATCCAAGGCACAGAGTAGATGTTCATGATAAGAAATGCAAACCATTTGTCTGTCCAGCTACGGATTCCTTTAGAGTGCCAACTTAGAAATTGAACAACAAATGATTTGTACCTAAGAAATTCAGAAGTGAGAACATGGTGAAAAAAGAGAGGGTAAATGAAAACTAATTGACTCTGCCAAGTTTATAAAAAATTATGTAAATTTATGCTTTTATTAATTTTGTCTAATGACACTATGTTATAACCCCACCAGTTTCTTTGCATGTCTGCTGGCAGCGGCAGTATGAGGCGGTAGAGCTATTGAGGGCATCTTGCTCTGTGCTTTCTTTTGCCAGAGGATTATCTATTTTGTGATACCAGAGGCACAGATGGTGCTTTCCCAAGGTGGGATTGTAACTGAATAGTTCTATTTTCTGAACTAGTAGCAGAGAAGCTATTTCTCCCAGGGTCTTGGCAATCAGTGAGAGATTCAGAATTTCAAGTTGCAACTTTCCCCTTTTATGGTCTTTTGTCTACAGAGGACAGCCTTTCCTTGATTTGTTACCTTAGTTACTTCTCAGTTAAACTGGAAGAGAAATGAAAAACTGGAGAGAACCCGAACGTTGATTTAAGGCAGCCACTTTCTGCTCCTGCTAACAAAATTTTCATGATAAATTCTTAGGTTACCTTCTTGGAACTTTGAAATTTTTGTCCAATAGTGGTGTTTGATTTGCATCATAGTGTCAGTGATTTAATTTAACACAAATTTATCAGCCTGTAGGATTGATATTATTTATATTTATATTTAACATTATTCTACAAATATTTATTGAATACCTACTATTGTCAGCTCTATACCGGACATTGCTCAGACATGCTTCTTGACTTTATGGTTCACACGGAAAAATAGCCACTAATTAAATGACAAGGCACACACAAAATGTGAAATTGAAATTGTGACAGGGTGCTGCGTGGCTTAGTCAGTTGAGCGTCCAACAATTTCAGCTCAGGTCATGATCTCATGGTCAATGGGATCGAGCCCCAAATTGGGCTCCATGCAGAGTGTCAAGCCTGCTTAAGATTTGCTCTCCCTTTCCCCCTGCCCTTCTCCCCCCACCCAGGCTCACACACACACACTCTCTCTCTCGCTAATTAAAAAAATAAAAGAAAGAAATTGTGATGCCAGAGAAGAGTGGTAATTGTGTGAAAGTGCATATAATTAGAAAGGAAGGCTGCCTGGAAGAAGCAACACTTGTGTGGGACCTGAAGGGTAAGATCATGGAATGAAGAAGAGAGGAACGCGGTGCCCAGACTGAGGAAACCACATGCAAGCACCCGTGGTAAAAAGATCATGGTGTGTCTGAAGACCTAGAAGGCCAGCGAGATTGGAGCAGAAAGAACTGGTCAAGGACCTTACAAGCTGAAGCTGGAGAGATTGGGTAGGGCCATGCTGGACAGCAGAGGCTAGATTGATGACCATTCTTTTTATCGTAAGAGCCTAAAACATTTTAAGCAGTTAGGTGGCATAATTACATTATACTTCTATGTTATATTTTAAAAAGCTTTGCCTGCCATGTGGAAAATGAAGTTGGACAAGTGTAGATAGGGATAGAGATGATGAAAGCACAGACAAATTCATGGGAAGTGGTATTTAGAGGTAGAAAGAAGTGATGTGTGTGAAATTTATACAGTCAACTTCATAGGATTCAGTGATGGGTTAAACACACAATGGGAAGATGAGAAAAATGCAGCCTAGCCTTCCAGCTCATAGAATATGATGAATGTGTTCCTATTATTAGAAAACACTGGGACAGAGTGGGTTTGGGTAGGCTATGGGGAAGATAGTAAAATTCATGTTAGCTATTATGAATTCAAGAGCCTTTGAATGTCTTAAATGAGGTGTCAGTAGACTGTGAATGAAAGATTTGCAGCCTAAAGAGTGGTCTGAGCTAGAGATATATATTGGTATGTCATTGAGTCTATGAGCAGGAATGATTTTCTCAGTGAGAAAGGATAAAAAGAGAAGAAAGAATGGCCTGGAATAGAGTGTGGGAAATTGTAAATTATAATGGCCAGATAGTGAAGGATAGACCTGTAGAGGAGGCAGAGAAGGAGCAGCTGGAGTTACAACAATTAGCCGAGGGTTGTGATGTGAAAGTTTATAAATGGGAGTGCTTCGAAAGGATGGCTGAGGTTGGCATTAGAGAATGCTAGAGAGAGAGCAGGAAAAAGTGAAGAGTGTCTGTTGTATTTGATGATGCATGTGTCAGCAGTGGCCTTACCAAGAGCTTTGTCAGTGGAGTATTAGGAATGAAGCCATATTGGCATAGACTAGAGAGTAAGTGAAAGGTAAGAAAATGGAGACGGTGGGTACAGAAAACTCCTTTGGAAAGTTTGACTGAGAAGGAAACAGAGCCTTAGCTGGAGAAGAACTCAGGTAGGGTCACTTTACAGTTTTCCTTTCCTAATTATTTAAAAATATTTTCTTTTTTAAAAAATATTAATGTTTTAATTTTATTTTTGAGAGAGAGACAGAGTGTGAGCAGGGGAGGGCAGAGAGAGGGGGGGAGACACAGAATCTGAAGCAGGCTCCAGGCTCTGAGCTGTTGGCACAGAACCTGACACACAGCTCGAACTCGTGAACCGTGAGATCATGACCTGAGCTAAAGTCAGATGCTTAACCGACTGAGCCATCCAGGCGCCCCTATATTTTCCATTTTGTTTTTTGATTGTGCAGACTTATGCCAGTTTTAAGGAAGATGGGAAGATTTCAGGTGAGAGGGAAAGGCTGGATATAAAAATCAGCAAATAAATCATCCAGTTTCTGGTTTCCAGAAGGCAAGAGGGAATGAAAGTTGTAGCACAAGTAGAAGGAATGGCCTGAAGTAGAGAAAAGTACAGGTTCTCCATTGTAACAGGGAAATCACAGAAAGGGTAGGTGCCTTTGCAGGTTGGTTTATGTGATTGGTGTCATGAATATCAACGGGGTTTGGGGAAGATGAAGAAATGTCTGTCTTGAGATTTCTAGTTTCTTTATAAAGTAGGAAGTGAGATCATTTCTGAATATGAGGGATTTGGAGAGGTGGGAGGTTATCACAGATGTGATGAGATTCAAAAAGTTTTGAAATGGTTTGGCAAACTCAAGAGAAAGTTTTCAGACAGACAGAGTGAGGTTTCACAGAAGGCATTTCAGGGCATTTTTGAGCTTGGTAATCATTAATTTATACTGGAATAATCTGACCTGTTGTGAAATTCTCAAGTAGCGCTCTGCTGCTCTGGGAAGGCCATAGAGAACTCAGGTGTTCATTATTTCATTCAGACCTGTAGTTCTACCATCAAGTGCAATGGAAAAAAAAAAAAACAGTGGGGAAAGGACACCAGAAAGTATGTATAAATTTAAGAAAAAAAAACTATAGATTATCAACTTGATGAGAAAGGAAGTGAAGACTAAGGAGAAGACAGAGTAATGGCATGACCAGCTGTGGTTTAAAGACAGTTGTAGTGGGCATGGTTAAATAACAAAGATGGATTTGGAAGTGCATTCATTAGAGATGATAGCAAACCCGAGCTGTGACGCTAGGATGATGGATGCAGTGGGAAAGGAGAGAAGAACATTGGGGAATAAAGAGAAGAACATTGGACAGAAGAGGTCATGGTGATATCCGATCATTAGGTTGAATATTGTCATTAGATAAATATCAGCCTCTGGACCAGGAAAGAAGGCTGTGAGCCTGGTGCCAGAATCTTCAATGAAAGAGGAGAAGTGAACAGGATGTCTGTACCATTTACAATGAGAAGATGGTCAGTGTGATAGCTTGTGCTTCCAGAAAACAAGAAACTGTAAGGGAGTGTAATAGGGAACAAGAAGAATGCCAATTTCTCTTCTTGGCCATAAAGTTCATGACATAAAAAGAAAATAGCCAACATTGCAAAACTGGTATCTTCAGAGGCAAACCAGACTCAGTTAATACATGGAAAGGATATAGGTGCTTTTCAGGTTTTATAGGGACATTTCCAGAGGGTGACATGGAAGGATTGGGGTGGAAGGGAAAGGATTAATGGCTTGAGTTGGGGACAAAGAAGGCCAGAGAAATCTGGGAACAATATACTTTATATGAAATGTTTCTTTCTTATCAAGAGATGTCAGGAAAAGATTTTCTAACCAAAAGGAAATATTAATTCACTTTGATTAGAAAAAGATAAATATTATGACATGCATCCCTTATATCTATCAGGATTCATGAAACGTGGACAAAAGGATATTGTGCAAAACCCCAAGGGATCAACTAATAGAGACTCTTTTATTATCTTTCCTTTAAAAGAGCAGATTAAAACATAACAATGAAAGAAGAAACAGTTGCAATATTAGTAAATGAAGCAATGTAAAACTAATTATAACACCTAAGTAACAGTTTTACTATAGGTACGTTTTCCAGTTGGTTCCAAAAATCATGTGAACTGTTGACAGAAATGCCTCCAAGTCCTGACTGATGTGCAAATTTTATTTTTAATTCAACTGAATGTGCATACTATATGGGTGCTGTAATGTTAGACATATGAGCGCAAGAGATGATGAAGTGTGGTCTACAATTGTTGGAGAGTAGTTCCTAATAGAGTGAAGAGGTATAGGGTAGGAACCATTTTACTCCAAGGAAAGATAATGTGCTCTCTGAAATATGCATATATGTATGTCTATGTTATATACATGTATATGTATATATGTATGTACACATACACATATGGATATATGCATATATGTGTGTATTTATAGAAAAACAGTGTGGTCAGGAGAGCAGCCAGAATTGAAGAGTCACAAAGTAACAGTGATATAATTGGGGAGACATTGTTTTGTGATAATTTTGAGTGAATTGTACTTGTTGAAGACGTGCCTAGCACTGTTTTTCATCTTATGACTGTTTCCGATGTATTCCAAAATATTCTGGCACTTGAAATCATGTCACTAATGTAAAACTGCTGAAAAATTAGTGGACAAAAGCAAAGCATGGTATGGAGACTAGGTTTGAAGTCAGAAAGACCCGAGTTCTCCTCTATCTTTACCACTTAGTAGCGGTGAATCTTCTCCAAGTTAGTTCTTCTGAACGTCAGTTTCCTCATTTGTAAAATAGAGATTGTCCTGGCCGCTGTAAGGGTTACTGGCAGGGTTATGTGAAATTCTGTACATAGGGTGACAAAGTTCCTGACACACAGGAGCTGCCCAGTCACCTCTCCTTGAGGTTGTGCAGGGTAGTCACTGACCATGGGCTTGAAACCCAGATACCAGATCCCAGCCGTGCTACTTACTGGCTGTGTAACTTTGGCCAAGTCACTTACCCTCACTGCAACTCAGTGCTCTCATCTGTAAACAGACATAATAACACCACTTATCTCCAAGGGCTGTTGTCAGAATTAAACATATTTATGTCTCTTTGAATACAGCCTGACATGTAGTAAGTATCCAATAAATATTTATTTGTGACAATCTTATTAAAAGTAATTAGTTATAAAATGGTATTAACTCATTAGAAATCTTTATTTATAGGATCATTAAGTACCTTTCGCTAGGGCATCCAATTAAGAAGAGGAAAATGTATGAAAGCAAATAGTTTTAGTTGAACCATATGTTAATTTTAAAAACCACACTAAGGTTAGGCACCTGGGTGGCTCAGTTGGTTAAGCGTCCAACTTTGGCTCAGGTCAAGATCTCACAGCTCGTGAGTTTAAACCTCACGTTGGGCTCTGTGCTGACAGCTCAGAGCCTGAAGCCTGCTTCCAATTCTATCTCCCTCTCTCTGCCCCAACCCCACTTGCACTATGTCTCTCTCTCTTGAAAATAAACAAACATTCAAAAAAAATTTTTAAATCACACTAAGGTATTTCACTCATGTGATGTGGTCTCTATGCTTTTTGAAGATTAGTATAATTCACGCTAATGATTTGCCAAAAAGGACATTGGACTACATAGAAAATAGTCTCCTGTTCATTGATCAAGCTCAGGCTTTACTCCATTTTCTTGGCCAATTTTTCAATGCCTTTGCAGCAGTTTAGATGTAATTACAAACACCTGGTCCCACTGACGTCCCCTTAGTTTTACAATGTTATTGCTCAAGCTCCAGACATTCTTTTTCAAAACACCATTTTATTGTTCATTTAGTAGAAATGAGGCAACTCTGAGTGCAATATGGTTGCAGTGAAATAAGTAATTTCTGGCAACCCGTAGAGACAAAGTTTACTACTTTGTTCTTGGTAAATACATGAGCATTTCCCATGAACATATTACTTGCAGACAGTATTTACTTTTTTCTAGCCACAAAAATGGGAAATGAAGGGAGCTAAGATGATTGAAAAAGATGTATGTTATTTTTATTGTGATTCGGTTGGCTTGTTTCCTCACATTTTTGCATTAATTATTAAGCAGATAGTTCTCACAATCTTTTTATGAGGAAATGACTAGTACTTTTCTGGAATGTCTCTTGCAATCTTCTGGTATCTTATACAATTTACATAGACCAGGCATAAAAATTATGAGAATTCTTGGAAGATTTTGGTAGCCCTAAGTAATTTGAGCTCTATGAAGAAAAAGGTCTGACTGAATGGAACAATAAAAATACAAAAAGATCAACTGTGGCACAATGCAGAGAAACTAGGCCATGGGGGCTGGTAGGTAAGGGTTAGAATCTCAGCCCTTTCACTAGGCAACTGCGTAATCATTACTGAGGTATTTCCTTTCCCTGATCCTCTATAAAGTAGGGCTAATAATACCTGTCAGAGAGTTTTGCTAAGATTTAATGCCATCATGTGGATTATTCAACCAGTACTGTGTGTTCCCCATCATAAATGCTGTGTTAAATTTCTTCCTTTCCTTATCGATATGTACATGTAGCATACAGTTTTACTTAACAGTGTTCTAGATCTGCCACAAAAGAAGTTTCTTCACAATTGTAATATGGTTTCTTAGGTATTAAAGAAATAAAGACTAAGGCCATTCGATTTATAAATATGTTCATACGTTCAGTATCAGTAGGATCTCTGGGAGTTGTTAAAGGCTTGATTTAAATGGAAAACTCACGGGGCAATAGGGAGGCTCAGTTAGTTAAGCATCTGACACTTGCTTTTGGCTTGGGCCATGATCTTATGGTTCATAGATTCGAGCCCCATATTGGGTTCTATGCAGGCAATGCAAAGCCTGCTTGGGATTCACTCTCTCTCCCTCTCTCCTCCTCTCTCTGCTCCTCCCCCTTCTCAAAATAAATAAACTCTTAAAAAATGGAAAACACTTGAGAACATGTTGTGATAAATATAAAACATATGAGGTTTTTCTTATTGTTTTGAAACAAAAGTCACATATATGATTTCCCCAAAGTCACATATATAAGTGTTTGATCCAGATGGGTCCTAAGTTTTCTGACTTTTAGTCCATCTCTATTTCTATTATATCATGCTGCAAAGTTTTCTTCTCCTAAATAACTTGTAATTATGGCAAGCAATTTTATAGTCATATTAGAATGTTTTTTTTTCAATTATGCTACTTACTAGCTCCTGAGATGTGTGGTGCTTGCAATTAATTTAGTCATTTTGTAGGTTTATTTTTGGCTGCAACTGCTTAATAAAGTAATCTGAATCTTGTATATAACAAAATTAAGTGAATGAAACTAATTTGTATTTTAAAATATGAGTGATTATAATGCAATTTCAGTTTTTGTTCTTTAATCTCTTTTTAGTTAATTTTTCATTTTTATTCCTGTATAGTTAACATACAGTGTTTTATTCTTTAATCTCTTTTTTAAAATATGATTGACCACAAGAAGCTTTGTAGAAGTCAAGTCTGTATAATATTCTAGTACTGCATTCTGTGGGGTTACCTGTAATGAAAGCTATTCACTGTCCTCAGGAAATGTGAGGGCAGAATCATCTTATGACTAATAATGTTTATTTACAGGGGCACCTGGATGGCTCAATTGGTTGAGCCTCCGACTTTGGCCCAAGTCATGATCTCACAGTTTGTGAGTTTGAGCCCTGCATCGGGCTCTGTGCTGATTTCTTGAAGCCTGGAACCTACTTCGGATTCTGTGTCTCCTTCTCTCTCTGCCCCTCCCCCACTTGTGCTCTGTCTCTCAAAAATAAATAAATGTAAATAATAATAATGATGATAATAATAATAATAATGCTTATTTACAGATGACCAACCAGGGTTATAAGGTAGTTTAACAGAATTGAGGTAAGATATCAGGCAACATGAAAAGAAGCTGACAGAAGGGTCTGAGGGTAGAATCAATATTTTGGAGTCAGACAAATAGGGGTTTGAATTCCAGCCCTCCCACCAGTTACCTCTGTGATGGGTGTGGTGAGGCTACTTAAACACTCAGATGCTTGGATTCCTCTTTATTTGAACTCACCGAAAGAGGTGTTATAGTAGCAAGTGCATAAGCTTAGACATCAGCTTGACAGTCTAGACTCCAGTCCATCGATGACCAGTCATGTAACTTCTAGCATGTGCTAAGTCTACAATCCCAAACCCGTAAACCTCTGAAATCCCAGTGATTGTAATAGCTTGTTTAACTGCAATATACCTCCTCTGCTGACATGAACTGTTTATAATCTTTACTTACCAGACTTAGCGGGAAGGGTCTGTGTGTTGCTACTGGTATCACTCTATACTCTATCATGATGTTACAAAATTTAGGCTTCATGTATCATGTCACCTTCTAGAATGGAATAAACAGCAAAGTGATGATTTCCAAACCTACTCAGTGAAAAAAGCTTTTAAGCAGATACTGCGAACCTATATGCCTAATATCTCAAAGCCTTGGTCAGCTTCCTCATCTATGCAATGAGGATGAAAACCATACCTGAATCACTGAATTGTGGAGACTAAATGACATAAGGAAACTATTAAAGTTCCCTTGCGTCCTTTCATTTTGTTTTAGTTTTGTTTTCTAGCAAAAGTCCTTAAGATGAGCTCTACCCTCTTAAAAAATCTGCAAGTGCACAATACCTTATTGTTATGTATAGACACTATGTTGCACAGTGAATCTGACACTCATCTTGCATAACTGTAACTTTATACCCAAAACCTGCTTATCTTTGGATAGAAATTTGAATTTGCTACTTTTGTAAAAGAACATTGAAGACCAAAAAACAAAAAAAACAAAAAAAAACAAAAAAAACAAAAAACAAAACCCAACCATCATGGAAATGTTCAAAATATGGATAGAGGTTAGACATTTTTAAATTAAAACTACTGTTGAATTACAAGCTATGGAAAGCATCATTATCCTTCTGAGCTTGACATCATGAAGATCTTCAGTCAACCCAGAGAGGAAGCATCCTCAGACCTGTATACTGAATTTTCCCTCCTATAATCCTCTTAGTTTCCTCTGTTTTGTACAAGCTCAGCAACCTGAGTTGTTTACCTCAAGGATGGAGTCCAGGCTCAGGAGGGCACTTCTAAAGGCTGACTCTAAAAGATTTACTTTTTGGGGCGCCAGGGTGGTTCAGTCGGTTAGGCGTCGGACTTCAGCTCAGGTCATGATCTCATGGCTCATGAGTTTAAGCCCCACATCTGGCTCTTTGCTGACAGCTCAGAGCCTAGAGCCTGCTATGGCTTCTGTCTCTCCCTCACTCTCTTCCCTTTCCTTGATCATGCTCTCTCTCTTTCTCTCTCTCTCTCTCTCTCTCAAAAATAAACATTATCTATATTAATAAAATGAAAGGTTTAGTTGTTGATCGCCAGGACTCCTGTACACAAGTAATGTCTTACACAAATCATGACTTATTTTTTTAAGTTTGCCAGAGAATATTTTATTACTTGGCATAACAATAGCAGCAAAGTTTTTTAAGTTGTGTCTTTAACAAGTATGTCTTAGTGGTCATGCATTCAAACTGGAGGTGAATACCAATCTGGTGGTTTTTTGCTTTGAATTTTCAGTGATGCCATTTACAGAAAACCTTACCAAGAAAATTCAAAGACAGAAGAAAAGTGAAGTTTTGTAGAAGTTACTGAACTTGACAAAAATCTATAGCATTGCTTCTATCATTTCATTATTTACTCAATACAAATCAGTCCTTAACACTTTTAAATTATATATTTATTTTAAAACATTTTTTTTTTATTTTGACCAAAAGCTGACCACACATACACATATACATGTGTGGTCAGCTTTTATATAATATATGTATGCACACATATATACATGTTATATAAAAGTAAACAAAAGAAAAGAAAAACGGTATCTTTTGCTCATACTAATATCCTCAGCAGATACTGTTCGCTTCATGTAGTTTTGGCTTTCAATATAAAATGTGACCTTTTCCTCTGTCTTAAATCTCTTCTGAAATCATGAAGAACTTTATAAGAAGAATGAACTGATAGCAATTTAACATTTTCAGTTCTTGTGCAAATTTTCTCTTACCAGTGAAATGGGCAGAAATGGCATTTATGACTAAAGTGCTATTTTCAAATAAATAGGAGAATTGTGAAATATTACAGATGTCATTATAAAATGCAAATATCACAGCAGAGTGAATTAGCCATTGAGGCCTCAGCTGGGTTTTCTTGAGCCTATTAGTCCGTAAGGATAAACACTGGTAAAACATTTTTCTTATTAATAGTAAGCCACTTTGCATAACCCGTGGCTATGCTAGTCTTACACAAATCATGACTTTTTTTTTTAAGTTTGCCAGAGAACATTTTGTTAATTGGCGTAACAATAACAACACATTTTAAAGTTTTAAACATAAAATCATGTGTTTATTATTTACAGGCCAGGGGTTAGGTAAAGTTAGCTGGAAAAGGTGGGGCAAAGGCTGGGAATCAGTTGCAGAGATGCTAGAAAAGAGGGCGGAAGGAAGGGGAATGTGTTTGGGATGAGGTGGTAGAGATGATACGGGATTTGAACCCCCAACTCTGTGAAATGGATGAGACAGTCTAATCTAACCTCCCTCCAGCCGGCAACATCTCTCATTTTTCTCCTTAAACACAAAAGTAGATGTAAAAGCATTTCCAGGGGTACCTGGGTCACTCAGTTGGTTAAGCGTCTGACTCCTGATTTCGGCTCAGGTCGTGAGCACAGGTTCTTTGGATGGAGCCCCGTGTCAGGCTCTGCACTGTCAGTGAGGAGCCTGAATGTGATTCTCTCTCCCTCTCTCTCTGCCCTTCCTCTGCTCATGCTGTCTCTCTCTCTTTCAAAAATAAAATAAACATTTAAGAAATAAATAAAAGCATTCCCATGTGCCCTTCCTCTCACATTCCCATTTCCAGATGCTGTGCCTCACTCCTACTCATTTTACCAGTGCTGTTGCTGACTCTGAAAAACGTTTTTGTTAACCAATATCTAATCTCCAAAACATACATTGAAATGACATTTTAATTGATACTTCAATTTGAAATTTCCTTTCAGCTGTAGCATTTCCAAGGCAGGCTGCAGAACTTCTGCTAAACTAGGTCAATCGAGCTGGAGCAGGACACTTCAATTGTATACTTGAATCAGAAAAGCTTATCTAGAAGAGCCAGGTAGTTACCATGGAGAAGGGACGATCCATGCAGGCTGTGATTCGTGAAATGGACATTTTATTGTCTGTGACCAGGAGTCATTATTGGGTTTTGGTTAGCTGTGGTTTTCCTTGCAATTACGTTGCCTAGTTGGAAATAAACTAATGTCACTCAGTATCTGCATAGAAGTATTTTTTTTCTCTCTGTCTCCCAAAATACCGTGTCACAAAATAGCACAACAGGAAGCTTGTAGTGCAGGAAATGTGTGTAGGACTGAGAGGAGACAATCCAGGGGAAGAGCTTGATTTCTACTACGATTTTACTATGATTACCATGATTCATCTGTGACTAATCACTTCAGGGTCAATTCTGTAATTCAGAAGCATAAGTTTTAAAAATGTTGTTAGAAAAGTGTTAAACCGTTGCATATGACATTTTTACCCTAAAAATTAATACTTGGAGGAAATACAGAAAAGCATAAGGAAGCAAATAAAAATTACCTATGATTTCACTACCCAGTGTTAAGTACCATTAAATTTTGGATAAATCTATTTCCACTATTTTGTTCCTCTCTCTTTTTAATGTAGTTGAAATAATTCCTTAGGTAAAATGCTACAATGTTGTTCTTTACACTGAAACAGAAGCATTTTTATCACTTTACTATAAAATCATTAAAATTCTTTCAAAAGCTAAATATTCTATTTTATTTAGTAAAGAATACTTATAAGAGGGACACCTGGGTGGCTCAGTCAGTTGAGCGGCCAACTTCGGCCTAGGTCATGATCTCACAGTTTGTGGGTTCGAGCCCCGTGTCGGGCTCTGTGCTGACAGCCCAGAGCCTGGAGACTGCTTTGGATTCTGTGTCCCTCTCTCTCTGCCCCTCCCCTCCCTCTCTCTTACTCTGTTTCTCTCTGTCTCAATAATAAACATAAAAAAATTTTTTTAAGAAAGAATATAAGATATAAATGAAATGAAAATTGTAAAAACCACTTGAAAAAGTACTACATTGCTTTCAAAATAGCAATTTGACATATCCATAAAGTGCTTACAGATGCCTATTTCACATGTAAGTTAGGATGCTCAGGGTAATGACAGTCTATAATATTGCATTTACTGTGATTGGAGCAAAACACAATATAGGTAGCCTTAACTGATTCACTTTATCATTCCTACCAGAGAAAAGAATTAGATTTTTAAATTTTATCTTGTTTCTTATAAATAAAATGAAACCCTGAGAGTAACATGTACACAGTTACTGAGTATAGGCCTTGAGGAAATCAAGTGAAATTGTGGTCCATGGTTTTCTCTCAAGAATTTAAATATCTAGTTGGTTTCCATATAACACCCAGTGCTCATCTGGCACTAGTGGGGATGAGCACTGGGTGTTATATGGAAACCAACTTGACAATAAACTATTTGTAAAAAAAAAAAAAAAAGAATTTAAATATCTAATGTATGTTTAAAATTATTTTTGTTTTCCAACTTCAAATACCTCCTCTGCAGATACAAAGAAATTCTCTTAAAATACTCCTGTAAAATAGCGCAACTGATAAACTATATACTGAATACTTCACAGTGTAAGAAGTATTTAACTCTTCACAATTTAAGAAAAATAAAGAACATGTACATGCACTAGCATGGAAGACTCTTAAAACCTAATGTTGAGAAAGAAGCCAGGCACAGAAAGTATATTCTTTGTTAGTCTATCTGCATGAAGTTAGAGAACAAGCAACATTAGTGGGACCTAATAGCAGTCTGACTAGTAGTTACCTCTTGGGAGGAAATGGTGAACGTAGGGTGCTGAAAATGTTGTGTTTCTTGATGTGAGTGCAGACATGGGTATATACAAATGTAAAATTTCATTGTGTTTTGTATTTAACATTATTAGTACACCTCCCTCACCAATTTTGTGTTATACTTTGGTGAAAACTTAAGTAAAAACACATTGCTGTCAGTAATTCAACTCCTTTAAGTAGCACAACTCAAAATATTTCAATATAGCATCTTGTAAACAAAACAGAAATCAGAGTCTACTTACAGAATTTCAGGAAGTTTGTATGTAGATGTCCAGGGATGATTTTTTTTCAGGAACTGGGTATGTGGAATATTACAGTCTGCCTTTGTATTAGCTTTTGGATGATTCCTAAGGGTCCATTTAAAATCCTTCCAAGATCGGAACTTCATGGATTGTCTATGAAAATGTTGTTTTCCTTTATGTAAGATTAATCCTTTAGTAGTTCTGGTTAAAAGATTAGCTGAAATGTACAGAATTTTTGTTTGTTTGTTTAGCTTTCTTGAAAAACACAGCACAATCTTTGTTTTCTCTCTGATTCACAAGTGACATGGTGATGGTATTAGAAACTCTTCAAGAATTGCCCCTGGAAAGAATGTGAATGTTATAGTCTTCTGTGAGTGCCAGTTAGACATGAGCAACTTTAGCACCTGGGGTCCTTCCCCATGAGTATTCCAATTCATGGTACAGAGATCGTCTACCAGAGTTAAGAGGAAAATAATTGATTTCAGAGACATTTTGAACTTCTCAGTTATTATCTGTTTATTCACTGATGTGAAAGCTGGCATTGTTCCCTGGAGTTTAGAGAGGTTGACAACATTTTGCCCAATGCCTTTCCCCCGACAGAACATCTACAAAAAGATTTGCAATTTCCTTTTGCCATGATTCTACATGCTGTGTAAAATCTGAAGACTTGATTTTTGAAAAATCCGTTTTAAAAGGAAATCATGTCATGATAATTATTTAAGACCTCAATACCTGATGGTACTTTGTTTCTTGCTTCACTGCAATGAAAAGGAAATCAAATACATTTTACCATAAAATAAAGGCTAGAATTATGTTAATATATCTTTTTATTATCACTAGAAATCTCTAGTATGATACTATTGAGAGGATGTGGCAAGAAGTGTTTTACATGACCCTTAATGCTATTAATTTGTGTTTAAGATACTTGTAGTAAAAGGAAAAGACCCTTAGAAATGATGTGTTTGGTGTTTTAATAAAATAGAGGAAGAGGAAAAGACAGCACATGTGTCAGTAAACAAATATACTGGCATACAATTATTAATAACAGTTTAAAATTTAGAGCTAAAATAATGCAAATTTAAATTAAGACTGTTACATTTTTAAGTCGAATTCTTTGTCAGTAAAGAATTAAACAACAGTTAATGCCTTATTTTTAAGCACTGTAAAGACATTATACGCTTTGAAGAGATTTCCCCTCATCTACTTGAGAAACATCAAGTATTTATTGGTAGGTGTGCTCATTTGTTTTTTATTATTAGGTTTCAGTTGACTTAAGGTTAATTACCTTTTTAGGTACTAGTTCTAACTTGCCAGATTTAGCAAATAATTAAGTCTACTTCAGTTATTTGTGTCTTTTTGAATATTCTCAGACATTATATTCACTATTAGAAGGGAACACAACATTTTTGCAAGCATGCTAGATGATGTGGGTTCTTTCATCAATAAAGCTTAGAAATTGAGAAGCATCCAGAGACAGTGCTTTGTGACAGTCATTAGAAATTATTAAGAATCTTTGTGAAGGACCACTTAGCTGAGTGCCCTCCCATAGAACTTCTGTGATGATAGAAACGCTCTGTCTGTACTATACACAAAGGAAGCCACTAGCCACATGTAGCTATTGAACCCTGCAATGTGGCTAGTACAAATGAGAAACAAGAAACTATTTAACTTTATTTTATAAATGTAAATGTCAGAAGGCTAGTTGCTATCATATTGGGCAGTGCAGTGTTAGAATTATAAAAATCAAGTAGAGAGCTTTGGTGAAGACAATAATACCTTCCTGGCAATAAGTATCGTTGAGAAGATTAAATAACTTGAAATTGATGTGGTGCATAGATCATGCCTGATATATACTAGATGTTGCACAGAAGTAATTTCCCTTCCTTTCCCCCATGTGGTTAAGTACTTAGTCATTACTGCTGCTCCTAGAGATTTGCTGACCTTTCAGTACTTTTTATAATTTGTTTCCTGTTCTCACTTTATGATCTTCTCCTAAAATTCTCTTTCTCCCCACTCCTCTACCCTATCTCGATTTCCTCATTTCACTAAACAGTTCATCCACTTCACTGTAGTATGTTATTTCTCTTACTTCTGTTTTTACTTATCCACTGTTTTGTTTTCTCCTTCCCTTCATGCCAGAAAAGGCTATTCAACAATTAACTTCTTTCTCAAAATACTCTGTTATAAGTGTAAGTATGACCCAAGAATGAACTTGCTTGACTAGAATTTGGCACTGAACGCAGGGAGAATAAGTCTGACCTGAGAACATGAAACTATAACCCACACTCATTTGGCTCAGTGGTCCAAAACCCCCCTCAAACTGAAAATCAAATTTAATGTGATATTATGCTGGTAACGTTCCCTAAGAGCAAATACATATCCACTCTTAAAGAATACACCTTGAACTGAGCCCTCCAAGAAATTTCAAGCCAATGTGCCAAGAAACATGAGCTTGTTAAAATTATACACAAGTACAAACACATAGCTTTCACATGAATACAACCAAGAAATGACAAAAGGCAGCAAAATGAGACCCATAAAATTAAGATGTTAAAACTATCAGGCATAGAATATTAAATAACCGCATATGATGTGTTAAAAGAAATAAAATGAGACTAGAAATTATGGGTAAAAAGAATTGTTTTTAAAATATCACCAGATTTGAAAAATTACAACTTAGAAAATCAAATGAAACTCTAGAAATAAAAATATATGTAATTAAAGTTAAAAAACTCAATGGACAAGTTAAGAGACAAGTTAAATATGGCTCAAGAGGTTACTGATCTGGAGTATTAAGCCAAGTACCCAAAATGCAGCACAGAGAAAAATAACTGTAAATTATAAAAGAGATAATCTAAACTGGGAATAATGTAACAATATCTAACATGTATCTATCTTGAGTTCTAGCAGGAAATAATACAGATAGAGGGGATGTGGCAATATTTGAATAGATCAATTTGGCAACTTAAAGAATGTTTTGTTTGTTTTTGAGTATAGCTGACACACAATGTTGTGTTACTTTCAGATGTACAGCTTAGCGATTTGACGAGTTTATACCTAATGCTAAATGTTCTTGAGTATAGCTACCATCTATCCCATTACATCAGTATTACAATATCATTGACTTTGTTCCTTATGTTTTGTATTTTATTTGTGTGGCTGGCTCACTCATTCCATAACCAGAAGACTTTCTCTTCCTCTCCCTTCATCTACTTTTCCTTACCCCTCAGCTCCCACTCCTCTGGTAACCATCAGTTTGTTCTCTGTATTTATAGATCTGATTCTGCTTTTTGTTTGTTTATTGATTTGTTTTAGATTCCATTTGAATGGAACCATATAGAATTTGTCTTCCTCAGTCTGACTTATTTCACTTAGCATAATACTCTTTAGGTCCATCCATGTCATCCCAAATGACAAGATCTCACCCTTTTTTTGTTTCTGTGTAATATTCCATTATGTATATATACTACACTTTCCTTATCCATTCTATTATGAATAATGCTGCAGTGAATGTAAGAGTGCAGATATATTTTTGAGTTAGCGTTTTTGTTTTTCCTGGGTAAATATCCACTAGTGCAATTATTGGAAACATGCTATTTCTATTTTTAATTTTTGAGAAAATTCCAAACTGTTTTCCACAATGGCTGTATCAATTTACATTCCCACTAACAGTGTACAAGGGTTCCCTTTTCTCTGTATCGTCCGTCGTCAACACTTGTTTGTATATTCTCTATTTTACCCATTCTAACAGGTGTGAGGTGATATCTCATTGTGTCTTTGATTTGCATTTCCCTGATGATTAGTGATGTTGAACATCCTTTCATATATTTGTTGGCCATCTGTATGTCTTCTTTTGAAAATGTCTATTCAGGTCCTCTGCCCATTTTTAAATCAGATTGCTTTTTGGTGTTGAGTTGTATAAGATCTTTATTTTGGATATTAACCCCTTATGGGATCATTTGCAAATATCTTCTCCCATTTCAGTAAGTTGTCTTTTCATTTTCTTGATGGTTTCCTTTGCTGTGTAAAAGCTTTTTATTTTGACATAGTCCCAGTAATTTATTTTTGCTTTTGCTTCCTTGCCTGAAGAGACATGTCTAGAAAAATGTTGCTATGGTGTCAGAAAAATTACTGCCTGTGTTCTCTTCTTGGATTTTTTTGGTTTCAGGCCTCATATTTAGGCCCTTAATCCATTTGGGATTCAGTGTGTGTGTGTGTGTGTGTGTGTGTGTGTGTGTGTGTGGTGTTAGAAAGTATTCCAGTTTCATTCTTTTGCATGTAGCTGTCCACTTTTTCCAGCACCATTTATTAAAAAGACTATCTTTTCTCTATTTTACATTCTTCCCTAGTTTGAGATGGATAAATTGATCATATGTATGTGGGTTTATTTCTGGGGTGTCTGTACTATTAGGTTGATCTACATATTTGATTTTGTGCCAGAACCACACTGTTTTGATTACTACATCTTGTAATACATCTTGAAATCCGAGACTGTAATACCGCCAGCTTTGTTCTTCTTCTCCAGGATCGCTTTGGTTATTCAAGGTTTCCCATGGCTCTATACAAATTTTAGTATTACTTGTTCTAGTTTTGTGAAAAATGCTGCTGGTATTTTGATAGGGATTGCACTGAATCTGTTGATTTCTTTGGTTAATATTTGGGACATGTTGACCATATGAATTCTTCCAATTCACAAGGATGAAATATCCTTTAATTTATTTATGTCATTTTCAATTTCTTTCATCTGTATTTTATAGTTTTCAGAGTACAGGTGTTTCACCTCTTCGGCTAAATTAATTCCTGGGTATTTTATTCTTTTTGGTACAACTGTAAATAGTGCTGTTGTCGTTGTTTTTTAATTTCTCTTTCTGCGACTTCATTGTTAATATGTAGAAATGCTGCCAATTTCTGGGTATTGATTTTGTAGCCTGTCACTTTACTGAATTTGTTTATTACTTCTAGTAGTTTTTTGGTGGAATCTTTAGGATTTTCCACTTGTAGTATCATGTCATCTGTGAATAGAGACAGTTTAACTTCTTCATTACCAGTATCGATGCCCCTTATTTCTTTTTCATGTCTGATTGCTCTGGCTAGGACTTTTAGTACTATGTTGAACAAAAGTGTTAAGTGTTGATATCCTTGCCTTGTTTTTGACCTTGGAGAGCTCTCGGTTTTTCATCATTGAGGTTGATGTTAGCTAGGGGTTTTTCATAGATAACATTTATTATGTTGAGGTATGTTCCCTCCAATCCCATTTTGTTGACAGTTTTTATCAGTAATACCAGATTAGGAAGCCAGATAAAATAATCTCAAGTGGAATGAACACACACACACACACACACACACACGCGCGCGCGCGCGCGCTCCATATCATAGTGAGGCTGAGTCATACAAAAGACAGAAAGACCCTAAAAGAGAAAAGACAATTGCTTATGAAATACCACATATTTCCTGATAGTAAGGATGGAAACCTTCGGGCAGGAGAAAAATATGCTCTATATGTCAGGAAAATATATGTATACAACTCAGCAAATAAATACATTTTGAGAGTAAGGGTTAAATAAAGAACAGACAAAGAGAAAAAAATAGCTTATTACTGACAGACCATTTTGACAGGAAATTCTAAGATATGCCTCTGACAATTGGAAAATAATTCTAATTAGGACTGAGATACAAGATGGAAAGTGTGTAAAAATTAAAATAATGATATCAATACCTAATTTGTGGAGTTAAGAACAGGGAGACTCAACTTTTAGACAAAGCTAGTATAAAAGTTGTGAGATATGACCAGACTTAATGCATTCTCAGGCTATTTGATATTTAGGAGGAAGAAAAATATATTGCTATACTTCATATGTTATTAAGTAAGAAAGTTAAAAGCTACAAAACCATCAAAAAGGTTAAGAATAAAGCATATAACTACCAAAAAAGTGAAGGGAAAATAATAGAACTAGAAGAGTAACCGAAAATATATCCAGAAAATGATGAGAATAAATAAAAATATCACAATAGATATAAATTAAATAATGTCGCCAATTAAAAGAAGAAGATTGTCAGACTGTATTAAAAAATAAACATAATGAGGTGCTGTTTTAAGAGCTGTGCCTGTAACTTAAAGACACAGAAAAGTAAAAAAATAAAGGATGGAAAGATATATGTAAAACTAATATTATCTCTTTATTCTTCCTCTGCTCCTGGCAAAAAGGAAAGAAAAAACAAACAAGCATAAAACATCCAAAACAAGAACTGATGTGGCAGTAGCAACAACAGACAAATTGGACTTTATTTATTGGACTTATAACTTACTGCTAGAGATAAAGCCTGACTACATACTAATAAAAGTTTCAATTTCCTAGGAGAATATGATAATTACAAATTTATATACATTAAACAGCCTTCAAAACTTGACAGAATTACATGGAATAATTGATGAAGCTCCACCATAATGGAAAAAAAATTTAACACATTTCTGTCATTAATGATAGATCAGGGAAAAACGAATAAAGTTACAAAAGGCACCAACAACATGATCTGATCATTTTAACAAGATTGCATTTTTATACCAGTAAAAATTAGTTAGAAAATGTTATTAATCTGTGTGGGGATTAATCCAACCAAAAGTGTGTGGCATCTATGCCGTACACATTTATTGAAAGACACTGAAAGAAGATGTAAATCAATGTGATTGGATAGAAAAAAAAGTCAATTTCAGAAGCTGAGATTTTTATGAATTTGATTTGTAGATATAATTCAGTTCCAACAGGGTTTGATAAAAGGAGTTACAAATATATATGGAAAAAAGGTGACGAATAGTCAAGATAGTTTAGAAGAATCAGAAGAAGGGCAGAATTTACAACTTAAAGGAATGTTCTATTGTTAATTTTGGTGATTGACTTAAAACTGTTTTATTTTTATTTTTTAACCCCCAAATTAGCTTATGTACATTATATGTTCATGTGCTCTATTTCACAATAATTTTTTTCACTGATACAGTAGAAGTCAGAGGCTTATGCCTTTGCAGGATGGACAACTAAAAACTAGGATATTTTACTATTGGATAAATGGTAATCTTACCAAATGTTATTCAGTTTTAAAAATAAAATATATTTTAATACAAATGTAATGACTGTGTAATTTACAAAACTTGGAAAATACCCAAAATATACAGAAATGAATAAAATAAAAATCACCATGAGTTTTAGTATCCAGTTTAAGCATTGCGAATGTCTTCATACTTCTAGTGAATGTGTGCATCTGTTTGTGAACTTGTGACTTTTTATAGAATTGCCATCCTATTATATATCCAATTGTAGTTCGCTTTTAATTTACCATTACAAATTTATTATTCGATGTGTCAACAACTTAGCAAAACTAAACCTTTTATTATGAAAAGCATGCTTGAAACTGATCTATTTGGTCAAGCAATTCTCTGCAGCAATAGTATTCTAGAAACTCAAATTATGATTATATAGCCAAAACTATGTATAATGTGTAGGGTATATCTATTTTCAATAATCTAAAAAAGGAGGGGGAGGAAGACAGAAATACTCATCTCAGACACTCATGTCAGTCTGAATCACCCGTATTCTGAACCACAGCTGGTAGTTCTTAAAATGAAGTCCAAAGGGTTTTCCCTCACAGAGGCTGTTCCCACTAGTTTGCATAATTGACACATTTATTTCAACAATTACTGAGAGAGAAGATATAATATTGAACTCAGTAGTATGACCAAACAATTCTACACTGTCCCTTCATTCTGACACTAAAACCAAATTTATCTTCAAACCCAAGAAATATGTTGAGTGGTGTTTCAAGGGAGAAGTAGGAGAAATTTCCTAAAGGTTGAGAAATTCCGCGGTTGGCATCCATATCTTTTCCTCTGGCTGGTTGGGGAGAATTGCAAGCCTTGTGCTGATCTGCTCTCCAGCGAGTGATTTTATAAACCCGGCAATGCTAGTAACACTTGAGACTTTTCTAAATGCTGGTTTCAGTCTGCGGAATATATTCCTGTTGCTATCTAACAAGAGAGAATAGTAGGATGACATTTGCATTGCCATAGCAACTTACATCTCTAGATTGAGATGACATTTTTCCCTATTTAGTTCTACTTTTCATTTAGGGATAACATTTTTTTTACTGCCTTTTACTTGAAAAAAAAAAAACACAAGTGGGTGTGCATACAAAAGGAGAAAAACTGAAATTTACTTAACATCTGTTGCATGTCAGACACTGAATCAAATTGTGTACACCACTCCATCCATCCTCTAAGAACTCTGGGAAGGAGGCCTCAGTTCAGAGACTTAGAGAAATGTCAGTACCTTGTTTTGCTTAAGGTCAGAAGTTGAAGCAGTAGCAGCAGGGACTATCAGAGCTCAGTCCTCGATTTCCTGGGCCCATGCTTTCTTCACTACCCCACACCCCTCCAGGCTTTCTTGCTGGATGCCTCGCTGTCCCCTATGACTGACAGCAACCACCTTGTGAAATATCAGTAAGTACATTGCAATATACATTTTTTAAGGCGTTGTGATTCTTAGTGTTCTAAACTCCACATATAGAAAATTGCATCTAAATCAGGATTGACTGATTATGTTCTACTCTTCAGTTAAAATGGTTATTCAAATGCTTTAATTGCATGCCATGTGCATTAGAAGATGATACCAATTAAGTAGTTAGGATACGTATGATGGGGATTTAGCTATACACTATGAAGAAATTATATCTGTATTTTAAAATAATTTTACAGATATAGAATGTGAAATATGCATTGCAAATATTAGATTATGATTTGTTGAACATAAGATATCTGTGTTGGATTATGTTTTGAATACGTTGAGAAGAGCAAAGTAACAAAAATGAGTTATATTTACAAGTCATTGAGTTAAAATTAAGCTGACAATTCAATGCTTTTTAGCATCTAAATACTCTGTTTATTAAAAATTGGATATCATTTTCTATGCATTTCATTTTAAAACTTTTTTTTCTTCAAATAAAAGAACATGAAGGCTAATGCAAAGAGAAAATCCCACCATAAAAGACTTTAAGAGACGTTTAAATAGTTTTGTGGAATTGACGTTAATCTCAAAGCGTTGGTAGAAGATACAGGAATGAAACAGTGAACATTCCATCCCTTGATCCTGTCTTTATGAAGCAGCAAGTGAAAGGAAGTATTTTGGTATCAAGGAAACATGATTTAAGTACCACACCATTCCTTTTTCCCTCCAGCCAACAAAAAAATAGTCTCAGAGACAGTTACTGTTTGGACAGTTGAGGGACATTACCGTTGGAAAGCAGGAAAATTTCTTACTCGACTAATGTGGGCATAAAGCACAGATCTGGTGGCCTGCTGGGCTCTGAAGTCCAAATGCACACCAGAAGTGTGGGAGGGCAGACGCAGAGAGGTGCAGCCCAGGGGAGTGAAGAGTAATTGTGAAGACACTGGAAGCCTGATTTGTTTGTAGACAATTAGAAAGAAATCAGTGGAAAGAAACAACTAGAAGACATGAGTGAAGTCGGAAAAATTATATTGGTTCCAAGGAGCCAGAGTGGGCTGCCTAGGTGAACAGATCTGTGGGGTAACAGGGAGGGGAACTCTCTCCAGGAGCTAGTGCCTCAGCCTCATTCTGCAATCCCATAATACCCACCCTTGTCAATCAGAGGTGGCATTTTGAACTGGTATGATGTCATATTTTAGCATAAAAACATTTTGATTGACAGATTATTCTGAAAAGTTCATATGAATATGTATAATTTTCAGAGTACAAAAAACACTAAGATGTTATGAGTCTTATATATAATTACTTTTAAATGAAATTGTAGCACTCAAAATAATTTCACTGTGACGTTCTTTTGGATTTCAGTAATACTCTGTGGGTTTGGTTTTTACATGGGACGTATTATAATAGAAACCCATCGGCAATGGAATAAATGTAATAGTATATATAAAATGTGTAACAATGGCTATATATCTGCATGCCTGTCATGAGTCTCTAAATCAGAGTTAGTTCACCTGGAAGAAGAAAACACATCCAGATATGCCTTAGATCAAGTAGCGAGTAAATGTGCTCCTACCAAATTATTTTCTTTATTATGCCTTTGGAACTCTTAAGGTGCTGTGGTTTTTACATTCTTAGTCAGAACTCATTGTTGAAATGGCCTCTCATGCCAAACCAAAAGTCAATAAATGATTAATTCCCCCCCCTTTTCAAAAATATATTAAAAGAAACTGACACATGGTAAGTATATTCATTGTGAGGAGGTGTTAACAAGAGACTCTTCTGACATAAATACTGGCCTCTTGATCACATTGCTTGCATGTTAATAACCCCTTCAGCCAGGTTGCTGCCCACAGCTATAGAAATTGTTCGAACCTTCATGCCTTTGCTGAGAAGGTACTGCCACTCATTCCATTGCTCCCCGAGAAGATACTCCCCCCCCACTTCACCCCCCAGACCCCAGTGCTTTTGACTTAGTCTGGGGTAATCTGTGCTTTTAGAGGATGAAAACTTTAGGCTCACACTGCGCTTGCAAGGTCCAGAATCATCCTTTTTCTGCATCCATTTTCTTTTTTTTTTTTTCCTAATAGTTTATTGTCAAATTAGTTTCCACATAACACTCAGTGCTCATCCCCACAAGTGTCCTCCTCCATGCCCATCCCCCCCTCCCCCCACATCCATCAGTCCTCAGTTTTTGTCAGCATTCAAGAGTCTGTCATGGTTTGCTTCTCTCCCTTTCCCCCGCCATTTCCCCCCTTCTTCTCCCCCTTGTTACTCCGTCAAGTTCCTCCTAATCCTCCTATACGTGCAAACATATGGTATTTGTCCTTCTCTGCCTGACTTATTTCGCTCAGCATAACACCCTCAAGGTCTGCATCCATTTTCAAGAACTATTCTTTCAATCTGTTAGTTTCTAGATACACAGAGTCTGATTTTGTTCTGAAGGGCAGGTGGGTTTTATTTCAGGTCTTTGTAGAGCTGAAGAGACATTATTAGCATGTAAGGGAAATTTGCATAGACAGATGAAATATTCTGCCTTCTGAGACCTTATGGAAATCCTCCCTATTAATAGCTACATTAAATGGAAGACATGGATTTTTATCACGTCAGCATCTTTCTTCTGTCAAGTGGCTAGTTCCTGTCCACGTCACTAAGTAATTTTAGAAAGCCACTACCATCTGTCTTTTTAGGACTAAGGGCATTTGATTTCATGAATAACAACAATAAGGGCTCATCTAACCTTTTTGGAAAGATTAAAACCTTAGGAAAATGCAGCACTATTAAGCTGCATGCCTCTTTTTAAATATCCTTATTAAATACAGCGAGCAAGTAATTACTATATATTTCTTCCTCATATTTTTTAATATCACCAGGGCCCAGGAATGCCAAGACCACAGCGGGTACTGTAATCTCAGTTTATGAGAGTCTGCAGTGAGAAGGTCTCTGAATGGGTATACATTAAAGGTGAAATATGCATTCTGTAACCCGAATCTCAAGGCTTCACCTAGTTCAGTCTTCACTTGTGTCGCATTCAAAGAATAACAACCGGAAGTAAAAATAGTAAATTTTTATTTGACTATCTCAAGGCAGAGGGAGGGAGATTTAATATAAAACTCTATCACCATTTCTCAAGATCTTCCTCTTCTCATTCCTCCTGATCTCAAATAGCCCAAAGCCACTCCAATGACTCTCTTCATTATTCAGTTTTACTTCCGCGGCAAAATGATCTTCAGCCCTCAAGCCCTGTCGCATTTCTTTCTCTTTCCGTCAGCCCCAAAACCTGTAACTTTTTTCTGTTATCCTTATTAGGTAGATCAAATTAACATGTCTGGCTCCTTTTTTTTCTTTTTAAGTATTTCTCCGGTATTTGCCCATTAATCAAAATTGTCAAAATAAATCAGGCCCAGGAACTGACTCAGAAACCAAATATCTTTGCTCCTTTTAAATTAGGGCAAAAGGAAAAGTTATGAGTACTCATCTGTTAAGGATTTTTACTCTGTTTTGTATCCATCAACACACATATGCCAAAATGCATTTCAGAAACCAGTATTATGTTTCTGTAGTTTCAGTACCAACTGGAAGAAAGACATTCTCACATTGTATTAATGAACTTTTTAAGTTGACTAAGGTGTGGATTTAAGCTACAATTTTAACATAAATTAAACTTCAGCCTAAACTAATGAGAAACCTTTAGAAACTACATAGGATGTGGGGTGCCTGGATGACTCAGTCAGCTAAGCATCCAACTCTAGATTTCTGCTCAGGTCATGATCTCACGGTTTGGGAGTTTGAGCCCTGCATCAGGCTCTGTCCTGGCAGTGCAGAGCCTGCTTGGGAATCTCTCTCCTTCTCTCTCTCTACTCCTCCCCTACAAAAACTACATAGGATCTTTGTCATCATCTGAACTTTGAAGGAGGGACCTTATGCACATAAATGCTAAAAAATAAGTCTATGATGTTTCTAACATGTGTGAACAAATGGTCTTTGCTTAGATATGCCCTAAAAAAATGAAATGGATATCTGAGACACTGAGTTAAGTGTATGGTTCACTGGAAAAATAATAATAACAGTATCAATAATTTCCCAAATAGTTTGTTTTATTTATTTTTTTGTGGGAAGTTTAAATGCATTAACTCATTTTATTCTCTGGGACTTACAGGGATAAAATAACTTTTCTATTGTCATAGAGCTAGCAAAAAGCAAAACTAGAACCTAAGCCATATGTATAATTAATTCTTAGTTAAGTTTCTTGCAACTGCATGACTGCCCCTTGCAGCCATTCCTTGGTTATACCTAATAAGTGCTATAACATGATCAATCACATGAAAGGCAATCAATAAAATATTTGAAAAGATAAAAATTCCTCTCACCCTAGATGTTTATCATGTGCATTCTTTTTTAATTTTTGTAATATTTTATTTATTTTTGACAGAGAGAGAGAGAGAGAGAAAGTGAAAGTGCTAGCAGGGGAGGGGCAGAGAGGGAGACACAGAATCCAAACCAGGCTCCAGGCTCTGAACTGTCAGCACAGAGCCTTTGCAGGGCTTGAACTCATGAACCGTGAGATCATAAGCTGAACCAAAATCAGATGTTGAACTGACTGAGCCACCCACGCACCCCTTTAGCACAGGCATTCTTTGTGTGTGATGATTGTTACTGAAATGATGCTCTTGGAACTCAGTGTTATATTATTTTCAAATTTGCTAAATATGTTTTTTACTTTTATGCTTACATAACTAATTACTGTATTAAATAAAGCAGGTATAATATTGAACTTTATAATACTCTTATATATTTACTTAATACGTGTTCTTTTAAAAACATTTTTTAAGGGTGCCTGGGTGGCTCAGTTGGTTAAGCGTCTGACTTTGGCTCAGGTCAGATCTCACAGTTTGTGGGTTTGAGCCCCGCGTTGGGCTCTGTGCTGACAGCTCAGAGCCTGGAGCTTGTTTTGGATTCTGTGTCTCCCTCTCTGTCCCTCCCCCACTCATGTTCTGTATCTCTCTGTCTCCAGAATAAATAAACTATAAAAAAATTTAAAAAACATTTTTCCTTAAGGTTTTCCAGTCAAGTTTCTACAAATCCATTACTCACAAATTTAAAAGGGGGGAGGGGCAGGAGAGAAAGCTCAAGTACTGTCTTTTCCCCACATACTAAAACAATGATGAATGCTGTTATTGATGCTTACTCCAAGCAATATATCTCAAACTTTGTTTATGTGTGTATGTGCTTATATCAGAATCACTTGGCATACTTATTAAAATGGCATTTTTATACCCCACCACATACCTCCTAAATATAGAAATACAAATATACAGGTATAGGCAGGGAAGACCAAGAATCTGCATTTTGTCAGGTTCCTCAGCTGATTCTGATACACATGAAATTTGATATGTTGCCTCAAATGTTTTCAGTTTTTTTCAGTATATAATTTTCTATTTTCAATATTTTATAGAAAGCATCATAAGTCATTTATATTTCTGTTGCACAGTATTTGCATGTTTAAGATAATCAGGTACTGAGCAACAAAATAAAAAATGAGTTTTCTGTTAATCCCAAAGAATAAAGTAAATATCCATGAATCTATGCTGATATTAAGAAATGTTTGAATAAATGAATGGGAGGAGAGAGGCAAATTAATTTGAATACAAATTCCAAATTAAAAAGGCAGAAGGAATGAAATAGAAAGTCACCATTAGAACACCCTGTAATAATTGCTGCACACAGGATTCACTAATAAATATTAAAATTAGTGGGGATGATTTTATGGAGAAACAGTATATTTGCATGGCCTCCAAGTATCTCCCCCCAAATATCTCTTAATTATCTGGTGGTTCTAGCATATTTTCATTCTTTGATTCTGCTCCCTGCAGGAGGTGAAGTTTAATTCCCCACCTTGGAATTGGAGGCTGGATTTAGGGAAAAATACTCTGTGCAGAAACTTTGCCAAGTGATAAGGTTCATTAATATCAATAGGAACAGGTATTGATATGTACCTCCTGATGCAGTGCAATGAGAAAGGTACTTTAACTCCATAGTGTTCCTGCTCTGAATATATAATTTTAGTCTAATAATAAGAAGGGCAAGCCCAAATTGATGGGCTTCCTACATAATATCTAGTCAGTGCTGTTCTAGAGTATCAAGATCATAAAAACCAAGAAATACTGAGAAACTTTCACAGATCAGAGGAGACTCAGGGAACTTGTTGAGTGAAGGCAATAAGATCTTCCTGGTCAGATCAAGGGACAGAAAAAGACATTAGTGGGGGGAAAAAACCTAGTGAAATCTGAATAAAGTCTGTACTTTAATTACTATTATAGTACTAATGTTAATTCATTTTCATAACTATACTTAGATAAAATGTTAACATTAGGTTGAGCTAAGTCTATTATCTCTGTTAACCCTCTTGTACTATCTTTATAACCTAAAAGTATTATAGAAGCGAAAAGGTTTTGAATATATAATAAGTTTAACATTTAGTTCTCCAGGAATATTGGCAGCATCCATGATTTTATGAATTCTAAATGTTTATTTACTCTTTATTTTATATATTTACTATAATGTCTTATTGCTGTTGGTGTTTAAAAGGCAATATTTTCCATTATTATTTTATTATTCAGTAATTATGTGAACAAATATATATGTAGAATTGTACACCTTATGTAGAATCATATATGTACATATACACATGGGAGGGAACATTTCTACTCCATTGTTATAAATAGTTTGATGTGTCATTGTAGGAATAATTTTTAGTGTCTAAATCTTCAAATGTATCTCAAATCTAATCTGAATTTCATCATACTTAATAAATGCAATTTCCATGGAAGACTTAGAAACCATATAATTTGAAAAGTAGAGGAGTGCTAGAGTGAACGTGTGAGTTTTCTATTGCTACTTGCTACTGTATCAAGTGACCACAGCTGCAAACTTCAAACAACACAAGTTTATTATCTTAATTTCGGGAGGTCAGGAATCTTAAAATCAAGGTGTCATCCTGACTGAATTCCTCAAGGAGGTCCTGAACAGGCTTCTTTTGCCTTTTCCAGCTCCAGGGGGTCACAACCCCCCCCCCCCCCCCCCACACACACACACACACACACACACACACACACACACACACACACACGGCTGCATCCTGTAGCTCCAGGCCCCTCCCTCCATTTTCAAAGCCAGCGGGATAGCATTTGCAAGTTCATCTCCCTCTCTCTTCCTCTCCCTCTCCTTTTCCTTCTCTCTCTCTTTTTCACCTTGCTTCCAGGATCAGATCTCTTTCTCTGACTCTGCCTCTCCTTCCTCTTTCCTGTAAGGACTCTTTTGACTATATCGGCCCACCAAGAGAATCCAGAATAATCTTAGCACCACAGAACCCTTAACTTAATCACATGTACAAAGTCCTTTGACTTTTATGGTAACACATTTACAGATGCTGGGGATTTGGATATGGACATCTTTCAGTGGGGGGGGGGAACATCATTCTTCTGTCACAGTGACTTTCTTTTCTTTGGCATTGATTAATTTGGGAATAAACTTTTTAATCATTTGACAGATACTGTGGGAATATATTAGCAATTATTTGCCTTTACACAACCAACTGTGAAAAAGCAGAATCTTAATTTCACTTTTTATTTAATAGCCACTGACAAAGGAATATTGTTCCTACATGTATTCTCACTTTGTATTTCCCAAGTAATTTTTTTGAGAATGAAGAAAAAAGCCATTGTCTTAATTTTGTTTTTGTTGTAAGAATAATAGAAGCATAATTTTAATGTTTATTTATTATTGAGAGACAGAGAGACACAGCGCATGAGCATGGGAGGGGCAGAGAGAAAGGGAGACACAGAATCTGAAGCAGGCTTCAGGCCCTGAGCTGTCAGCACAGAGCCCAACACGGGGCTCGAACTCACAAATTGCATGATCATGACCGGAGCCAAAGTCAGGTGCTTAACCAGCTGAGCCACCCACGTGCCCCAGTAGAAGCATAATTTCAGATCAATATTTGACAATGCCTCTATTCAGAGAGGCACCTTAACTATGATTGAGGATCAGGGTGTGAAATACCAGCTCCTTTAGATAAAATGTCTGTGACACATTTTGAATCAGAACAAGCTAGAGAAAAGGACAAGTAAATTGTGGACATCTGTATGAGAAACAGTGGGGAAATTTTCAGGTCTAAATTAATACAGTCGAGGGAACTAATACCATTTATGCCATTTTTTCTATATGATAATGAAGAACCACAAGTTGAAACACTTAATGTGTAGTCACATTAAGTTCTGAAATCCGCGATTCTGATTCCTAGCAACACTAGACCTACCAACTCAGTGCGAATCAAATGTCAACTATTTTAGAGTTTCTTCAGACTGATTATTTCTCTAGGAATTCTCTTGTCCCTGTGTGGCTATGAACATGGTTTTCTATTCTTCCATCAGTATCTTGGCTGGTACAAAAGGATGTTGATTGAGAGCAGGCAGTGTTTTACAAGAGTGAGGTTGAGAGGCCTACAGATCAGACAGAAATCTTTGCATGTGGGATTTAAATTTCTCAGCGAGGCCCTGGGAGACTATGAATCATGGATATCTCCAGTGGAATATGTACTTGTGGGAATCATAGGTTTTCCAGCAAAGTTGCTGTTTGGGAAAGAAAAGCCTAACTTGAAAATTAATCATGGGGAGAACGTATCTATTAATTGCTTATGACATTTTTATTTGCTATGGATATGCAACTATTTAATAATTACTGACTTCAGCAGTTCCTATGAAATTAACAATGCCTCCTAGTTATTTTTACAGAATCGAAGAGCCACATAGTAAGCAAATTATTGAAGATCATGTCATGGCACAGTGGAAACTGACCGCCAGCTGACTTTTCAGTGTTTGCCCTAGCAGAGGGGTTCCAGTGTCTGATGACACTTTTCTCGTGGGACTCCAAAACAGTTCAGTGAATGTAGGATTCCTTGAGGCATAAAAATATTCATCCGTCCATGAGATCATTTCATCTAGCTTCTAAGAGTATCAAACAGTGCTCTAAATGAAAAATCACAACAAATGAAGGGATTTCGTCCTCTTATGGATATAGATTAGCTCATACTATGATACCTACCAAAATGAAATCTCTACTATGCTCTTTTGTCACCTAAGACAGGAAAGAACATTCCAAGATATCTGAAATTTGGACCATTAATAATCATTTTACAAAAATGAAGAAAAACATTAGTGAATATTAAATAGAATAGATATCCTCTTTACCAGCACAATTAAGACCAGTCTTTGGTCATTGAAAAAGTTGGTTACAAAACCAAAATTAAATAAACGCATGTTTATTTACTAAGTTTTAGATGACATATTTCTTTTAAATAGGGGACCACTAATTGGAGTTATTTGCCATCTTACATAGACTACCTATGACTTGTAATTTTTTATTTTAGTTTATTTATATTTTGAAACAAATGTTTAAAGACTTTGATTTACATAAAAGAAACCACCCTGAGATCCAAAATCTTTTAAGTATTAACATTATTTAATCCATTCTTTATATTTTGTTTATATGCACCTTTTTCAACAGTATTTTTTAAGTATTGACTAACCTTTTTTATATAGTTCCAAAAATGCAGCATAGTTTTCATGTTAGCAACTCTTTTTTATAATAATATTAAATCAGCTTGCATAATATTTAATTAAATGATGTGATTGATGCTACCTTACACATAAATACGTTTCTGCAACATTACTTCTTCTTCTGTATATGGAAGGCTGTATTTTCAAATTTCCCTTCTAGATCGGGTTAACAAGAATGTGAGAAAAAGAGTATTAGTTACTTCCTCCCCTGGCCCATCATACCTCCCAGGACACTGGTTCTGTGGCCTATTTCACTTCTTGCAGACTGTACAACAATTACTTAAAGCCATCTTCAAAGCCACATATTGAAAGCAGAATACGTTCTCTCTTTGCCTGGGTCCCCAAAAACCTAGTGGAGAAGTACATCCTCTCAGTTGGGACTGTTCACCCTAGAACATGAGAAACAAACTCCTGCCGTTTGAACCATTTTTATTTTCATCAATATAATACAGAAATTAGTGTCCTGAGTGGAGGTGCTTCAAAAAAGGAGGATATATATAAAATATATATCATGAGGGTGGTCGTCACACGGTAGGCTGGAAGCAGCAAGCAAACAGACACTGCAAACTGCTTTACCAGAGTGAAATATTTGGTGAAACTAGGACCTGTAGTATCTAGAAGGATATACCACGTGCCAACCAACCCCAAAGTTCTAGGAGAAACAGCTGGAAAGAGCTAGAATGGTAAGTAGGATGCATTGGCTGCTGCTCCATGCTGTAAACAAGATATTATAAGAAACAGACCGGCTTTGCGGGGATTGCAGGCAAACAAAAGATTAGAGAGAGTTCATAAATACAGAGCCAGGAAGTTTCAGAAAAACCAAGACATCCTATGCCTCAAGTAAGTTTTTGTACAAGGATCTTTTCAGTGCTTCCTTCACAGGGCGCCTGGGTGGCTCAGCTGGCTAAGCATCCAGCCTCAGGTCAGGTCATGATCTCATGGTTCGTGGGTTCAAGCACCACACCGGGCTCTGTGCTGACAGCTCAGAGCCTGGAGCCTGCTTTGGATTCTGTGTCTCCCTCTCTCTCTGCCCCTCCCCTGCTCTCTACCCCTCTCTCTCATAAATGAATAAACATTACAAATTTTTTTAAATGCCCTCTTCACAATTTGATATTTTCCTACCAATTTTTGAAAACAAAGAAAACAAAGATTTTAGAAATCTACATTCCCCACCTTTTTTTTCCTTTCATAGTTTATTGTCAAGTTGGTTTCCATATAACACCCAGTGCTCATCCCAACAAGTGCCCTCCTCCATGCCCATCACCCACCCTCATCAGCCCTCAGTTTGTTCTCAGTATTCAAGAGTCTCTCATGGTTTGCCTCCCTTACTCTCCCATTTTTCCCCTTCTCATCCCCCATGGTCCTCCGTTAAGTTTCTCCTAATCCACCTATAAGTGAAAACATATGGTATCTGTCTTTCTCTGCCTGACTTATTTCGCTCAGCATAACACCCTCAAGTTCCATCCACATTGCTACAAATGGCCAGATTTCATTCTTTCTCATTGCCATGTAGTATTCCATTGTATAGATAAAACACATCTTCTTTATCCATTCGTCAGTTGATGGGCACTTAGGCCCTTTCCATGATTTGGCTATTGTTGAAAGTGCTGCTATGAACATTAGACCCACAAATATATGGCTAACTAATCTTTGACAAAGCGGGGAAGAGTATCCAATGGAAAAAAGACAGCCTCTTTAACAGATGGTGCTGGGAGAACTGGACAGCAACATGTAGCAGAACGAAACTAGATCACTTCCTCACACCATACACAAAAATAAACTCAAAATGGATAAAGGACCTGAATGTGAGACAGGAAACCATCAAAACCCTAGAGGAGAAAACAGGAAACAACTTCCCTTGACCTCAACCGCAGCAATTTCATGCTTGAAACTTTATCATGCTTTATCAACTTTATCATGATTCCCTTGCTTTTCCCCAAAAGCAAGGGAATCAAGAGTAAAAATAAACTATTGGGACCTCATCAAGATTAAAAGCTCCTTCATGGCAAAGGAAACAATAAAACTAATAGGCAACCAATGGAATGGGAAAAAATAGTTGCAAATGACATATCAGATAAAGGGCTAGTATCCAAAATCTATAAGGAACTCACCGAACTCCACACCTGAAAGACAAATAATCCAGTGAAGAAATGGGCAGAAGACATGAACAGACACTTCTCCAAAGAGGACATCCAGATGTCCAACAGACACATGAAATGATGCTCAGCGTCCCTCCTCATCAGGGAAATGCAGACCAAAACCACACTGACATTCCCCACCTTTTTCACAGCTAAGGTGAAGACTGATGATTCAGGGCTAGGGTCAGGACTTGCGTAAGGAAAGCAAAGCTCCCAAGCTACAAAATTTAAGGACACGACACACCCATTCTCAAGTGCTTGTCCTGGACAGACATGACTCTGAAAGTGAGGGTCCCCTTCAGTTTTATACCCCAACTGCCTCCTGTCTCACCCTCATCCCACCCTTGGTTCTATCCCTTAGATGTATCCCCTGAGACTTTGCTTCAGAAGTGACCATGAGCTATCCATGAGTTACGGCTGGTGGAGGCGGGAGCAGAGGCAGTGAGTTTTCTGGGTACAGCAGTGGGACAGATTTCTCATCACAGCTGAGGAAGTATGATCTTAGTTCAGGCAAGTCTGCAGTTTACTTGTCCTACCAATTATATGTTGTGGTTCTAGAAGCTGTCTTATAAACGTGGCCTAAAGCTATGGATCTTATATATATACATCCCGAGGGTCCTGCGACCTACATAGTATGTTATCTTCAATCTCTCCCTGTTTAGGCTAGATGGAATAGGTTCTGCTGTCTAAAATTTCGAATTTGGATGATCAGAAATTTTGCCATTTCCTACTTTTGTGATCTTCGAGGTTACTTTTCTCTGAGTTTGGATTTTATCACCTCTGAAAGGGATAATAATGATTTATACATCATGGGTGTAGGGGAGAAAAAAATATTTTTCCTCTGCCATTTAAGTTGTTAGCTAGGACCCCATGACAAAAGGCAAATTAACAAGAGAAAAGCTTACTAATTTATTTAATACAAGTTTTACATGGCAGGAGAGAAAATGCAGACTTAAAGAAGTGGTTAAACCTATTTTTGTGTGAGGTTTGATGAAGAGTGGAAAGTTATGGGAAAATAACTTTTCCTGTTTGAAAACGAGAGTAAGAGCTAAGTGTAGCAGCTGGGCAATAAGGCCTGTTTGTTCAGATTCTTGTAGGGGGCTTGGAGATAAGGATGTTCTTTTTTAATTTTTTCCAGGTATAGGGAAGGCACCTCTTACATGAGGGTTATAAAACCCTCATGGAAAAGTGAGAAAGTCTTTCCTTCACATGCTGATTCTTAAATTCTTTCAGCTTAAAATATTTAACCTACTGAAGTGTTATATTTTGGGGGAGCATGTCCTAAACTCCATTATAGTCTAATTTTGAAACTTAAACATTATCTATATAACAACATAGTGCAAGGTATCTATCAGATAATTAAGAAACCTTTGCTGTATTTTGTTTTTTTTTTTAATGTCTTATTCATTTCTGAGAGAGAGAGAGAGAGAGAGACAGCATGAGCAGGGGAGGGTCAGAGAGAGAGGGAAATACAGAATCTGAAGACAGGCTCCATGCTCTGAGCTAGCCGTCACCACGGATCCCGACGCAGGGCTTGAACCCATGAACTGCAAGATCATGACCTGAGCCGAAGTCGGACCTGTAACCGACTGAGCCACCCAGGCACCCATCTTTTGGTGTATTTCAATAACATTATTTATTGATTTAGGAATTTAAGTCATCCATGCTTCTGATCTTTCTTTTCCTCTAAATAGAAGTGACCAATGTAATTTCCCTTTTTGTTTTTGTCCCTGATGTTGCCTTACGCTATTATTTTAATGATCTGGGACTCTATTCTACTATTGTTATCCTCACCTACATTTTTTATATTGATAGTCTACTGGGTACCTCGGCTCCAATGAGGCTCACATGATATACGTCCCTTGCAGGCCTATGGGAGGATGGAATCCTGAATCCCAGTCCTCATACTTCCTAGTCTTTCTCCCTGATGCCATTAAAAGCTTGCCTGTCTTCAGAGCATTCCCTTGCACCCATCTCTCCATCCCTGTAAATATATACCTGCTTACCCATGACTGCTTGCAGGACCTTCCCAATACTAACTGTCTTAATCACTATAGGCTGCCTGTTGCTATATTGCTGGACGTTGTCAACCTGCCTTAGCACTTTTTCCATTGCTTACTGGTTGACATACCCTGAACACCTATCTGACCCCAGAGTGTTTATCATATCTTTGAATCAGAATACTTGTGGGTTTTTTTTTCCTACCCAATTTCTGTTATTTTCAAGGATTGTCCTAATACCAAAGCTATTCTATCCTAATTTAGAACAAAACGGGTTTTTTTTTTTACCCTTTAATGGAGTGAAAAGTGATAGTTTTCTACAGGAAACCATGGAAAAGCACTTCTCTGAAATTTTAAAAATATTTACTTTGGGTATTTGAGTACATGTACCAAGAGACTCTAGTGTGATATGACAGTGCCTATTAAATTTGGTGGTTTAATCTTAAGGTGAACATCATATAAGCAGCTCAGAGGAAGAGTTGTATCAGATGTTAGTCTGAACAAAGCACTAACTTTATCCCATTTTGCCTGTGTAACAACTGAAAAAAACACTCTGGAATGCCACAGACAGTTGTTGTTTTTTGGTTTTTTGGTTTTTTGTTTGTTTGTTTAGATTGATGATAATATGAATACCTTGCCTTGATAAAGTTCTCTGGCTCCGGTTCAGTGATAAGTAGGTATGAAACACATATGACTGCTCCAGATTTGGACTTATTTTGTCTTTGGCCCTATTATCGAACATGTTTTCTTTCTTTCTTTTTTTTTTTTCTTATCTCTTCTTCTTTCCATTCTTTTTCACCTTTACTCCTGCTGCAGAAAACACGGAATCTTTGCAAGATGACCTGTGATTATGAGTTACACTCAACCCAGTTCCTGCTCAATATTTCCCTCCCCGACAGATCATTTGCCAACTTTGAACCCCACTTTTCATCTGAACACCTTGGTCATTAGTTTTGTTTTGTTTTCTTTTCTTTATCTCACCTCCATCCCCATATTAGTTATCACTCATTTGATTTGAACTGACAGAACTCTAAGTTACTCAAGATAAATCATGCCAAAAGCTCCCTCACAGACCCAGTGAGTCTCACATACAGAAAAGTCCGAACCTATATTAGGCTCCCAGTGTGATGGAATCTAGGCCAAGACTGTTTCCTCCTCTTTTAAATTAACTTTATGTCTTATGCCAGTCAAAATTCATTTCCTACTGGCATGTGGATTCCGATAGTAAGAGGATGAATTCCCCTGGAGTCTGGCAGAAAGTTACCAAAGAGGAACTTGATTTACCCCACTTCAGTCACATGCTGTTTTCTCAAACAAGCACTGTGGCCAGGGAGGCATGAGTGGTAGCACTCTTATTGGCCAGGCCTGGATCGCATGGACACTGTGGGAGTATGCAGAGAGCCCTACCAGAGTCACAACCAATGGTTTGCTCAGAAGAAAGATGATAGGCTTGGAATTCAGAAGCAACAGTCCACTCATTGACTGCCCAGTATCCATACACACTTTTTCAAACATGATGTTCCTAAATGTCCCATTCACATTAATCAGTTATTTTTGTAAAAATCAAAGCTATGCTATGTCTCAGTTTCTGATGGAAATTCTTTTCTCCTATTGCCTTCACCTTTAAGTTCAGGACCTCTAAGTCATGAGCCTGTCTCTATGATAGCTCTAGAGTGAGTGTCCCCTCATGAACAGAGAACCTATGTCTGATACTGAAAATATGGGTAATAAGACATCCGAACTATAGTGATGGATGTTTTGAAAGGAATAGCAAATTTTTTAATTCACTATAGAAAAGAAGAAGAGGGCGAAATGAAATCTAACATGGTTGTTGGGCAGAGACAACAAGGATTCCTGTCCTGGCAAAGAGCGATTTCCTTGGTGAGTTAATTGGACAGCCTTTCTTTCCTCTTGGATGCTAAAAATGTCTTTCTCATTTATTGTTATGATCATATTAGAGAAATTTCCCCTCTCCGGGCTGTGCATTTCATTTTCTAAGGATGTGGGTTTGGAATTCTGCGCGCTTGCCTTAAGTCTTAAACAACTTAAGACCCTTCTTTGCCAGGCTTTAGGCAAAAATAATATCAGTAGGTTTTGGGCAAATACAATATCACGAATGTATAATGGAGATTTGATTACCATCCCATTAAATTATCAAAATTGAAAATATCATTTTTGCCTAAACACACTGATATATTTTTCTATAACAAATCTTAAGAACAAAAGTTCTTAAGAGCACATCTTAAGAACAAAAGTAAATTCTCTAAAACACTCTATTGTGTGAGAAAGATTATGGCCAAATTCCCAAATAAACTCTCAATGATTGGATCTCATTACAGAAAGAATTTTTCAGAGAGCGAGGTGAGTGACTCTTAGTCTGTGAATTATATTAAAGTCTGTTTGCACAATACTTCTCAGGTACAAATAGCCTTCCACCCAGTCATATCCATATTCATCCTTTTTATTCACTCAGTTTGTGCTTCATTTTACAAAGCATCTGATACAGTTTATAGGAATATACAATATAACAAATATATAAGTAACTAAAAACCACGTAAAGAAAAAATATGTTTGAATAGAGGTTTAAGGACTGGAAAGAGGAAGGTTTCAGGGGAATAAAGAGTAAAAGAGATGTGCTGTATCTCTCCATTTTAAAGCCAAATTGTTTGTTTTTAAATTGTTTAAAGAGTAAATAAGGAAAAATAATAACTACATTATATTGAAAGTTAGAACAGTCAACTCCTTACCACAAACTCTGAGAAGTTGCTACCAGACCCAGTAAAATTTGTACCAACTCAAACAACTTAAAATAACATATTAAGTAACTTTTACTGAACGCCTACTAGGCCCTTGCACTGTGTTAAATACTTCACATGCATTCTTTCTTTCAAGGCTAATAACGAGCCTGAGGTGGATACTGAGATTGATAATTAACCATACAGTGTAATGATCAGTAACTGTTCAGATAGATTAGGCATGCACTCTTATTGGCCCATTGCTATACTTTGCCAATTATTCTAAGTGTGCTATAAT
>NW_027527957.1:2190053-2321950 GCF_008692635.1 Crocuta crocuta
CTAACCAACCCACTGTCTCTGATTCCATAATCTGGTCATCTACCTTTTCAACTATTCTGGTCACACCAGAATTTCATAGTTAGTTCTACTTCCAAAAAGTCATAATTTAGTAGAGGACCGTCTTCAGTGCCCTAATATCTTTTTCTCTTAAGGAATGAGTACTGAAAACTTAATAGGGCATGAGAAAGGCAAGGACAAGACAGTCAGTGTTCAGCAGCAAAAACTTTTTGAGTGCCCAATATATACCAAACATAATTCTAAGTGCTTGGACAAAAATTCATGCCTCATGCATCTTATATTTTAGCTATTTTCCATTGGCATCCCATCTTACAAAGGGAAAAACAAACTCTGTAGAGCACTCATACTATATTCTTTATATATGAACAAAGATTATGGGCATAGGACAGATTCTCCAATAATCCCTCCAGGACTCAGACCCCATTATTAGGAGAAAGTTTTGGCTGTAAATGCATTCTAGTATTTAAAAGGTAGAGAAGTTTATTTGCAAAATGTTATTTAAAATCTAACAACGTGTCCTCTTATTGATGAATAAGAGTTAAGTGACTTCTGGCAGAAGGAATCCGGGAGGGACAAGTGGACCGATCTGCTTGCATGCTGTGATCGCCATAAAGTGATCTCTAATTTGACCTCTTCTCTAGTCTGAGAATCTGACCTTTTGCTATTTATTCATAGCAAAATGGTAGGGGGTGGGGGGTTGAGGTTTATTGGTGATGTCGAGAAACAGTTGTTTCAGGGCACAGAGGAAAAAGAAAAGCAGCTTTCCGGTTCCCTTTAAGAAGCCAACAGAACACTTCAGACAAATAATACCTTTGAAAGGATTGTCATTGGTAAAATAGATCCAGTGTAGTTTAAATATTATGAAGTAAATGCTATCGTCAGTAACTTCTGCCTGCTTTGTAGCTTAATTACACTGCATTCATTTTAAAACATCATGGTTCATTCTTATATTTCCAGGCTATTGAGAATATTCCTACACGTATGTGCTTTGGTTTGAGATACTGAACTAACAGAATTAGCAATGTTTCATCGCAATGAGGAGTCAGGTTTCTGACATCAACCTGTTGAGAAGAAACTATGAGTTTTTTAGCAGCCTGCTTTATATTTGTCACTGAGCTAGATTCTCCCAGAGTGCCTATTGGCTGTTGATTTGATTGCCCTGTTTTACTTCTCGGCAGTATTTAATTTTCATCTTAATCTAAAAGAAATTGTTAACATACTATATTGAGAAGTTGTGCCAATCTGAGGTATTCTAAACTATTAGGAGTAGACTAATGAGCCATTGAAATTTGCATAGAAAGCACTCCTCACTGCCAGATGTGACAGGACACAAAAAAAGGAAAAAAAAAAAGAGAAGAAAATAATCTCTCTGGAGTTTCTTAGAAACATTTTTTAGGTTTAAAGAGAGAATAAGATGTATAGTTAAAGAACTCAATGATGAAGTCTGTATTTTATCTATTCAAGACTTTAATTCTCAAAGTTATACTCAAGAGTTACTTCCAAGGTCTCAGGAGGTGAGCCCCCAGATCTTGTCACCTGGGTCGCAGACGTGAGGGGGCAGCTGGCAGGTAAAAATCAATCTTCTGTAAACAAAGTTATATTGCTTTCTTTGCTTTACGGGATACTTTTAAGATAAATGATGTGTGAAGACAAATAGTCCCCACAGAGGAACAAAAGATTTGAGCAGACCCTTCACGCAAGAAGATATGAATATGGCAACTATGCAGATGAGAAGATACTCAGCATCATTATGCATTAGAGCAGTACACATTAAAACCAAAATAGACACCACTGCATACCCACTAGAATGGCTAACATTTAAAAGATCGAAAATGCCAAGTGAGACTGTGGAGCGACAGTTGTGTAGTTTTGTAGGAAGTCAAAAATACATTATTTTATAACCCAGCAACTCTAGTGTTAGATAGTTTTCCACGTGAAATAAAAATGTGTGACCATAAGGACACCTGGGTGGCTCAGTTGGTTGGCCATGTGACTTCAGCACAGGTCATGATCTCACAGCTTGTGAGTTCGAGCCACACGGCGGGCTCTGCGCTGACAGCTCAGAGCCTGGAACCTGCTTCAGATTCTGTGTGTCTCTCTCTGTCACTCCCTCCCCTGCTCACACTTTGTCTCAGTCTTTCTCAAAAATAAATAAATGTTAGAAGAAAATGTGTGACCATAAAGCATGTATTGAAATATTTGTAACAGCTTTATTTATAATACCCAGATTGTGGAACAACCAAAATGTTCATCAACTGGTAAACAAATAGGCAAATTTTGGTATATCCATATGGTAGAATCCTGGTAACCAATAACAAGGTATGAACTAGTATATGCCGCAACATGGATGAGCTTCATAAACATGCTAAGTGAAAGAAGGCAGACACACAAGAGTACACAGTATATGATTCCACTGATAATATGTTCTCAAGAAGCAAAACTTTGATGTTAGAAAGCAGCTCAGTATTTGTCACTGACCACTAAATTGGGTGGTAGGGGAATGCTCACGAAGGAACAGTAGGAAATTTTTGGAGATGATGTAAATATTCTGAATTATCATTTTGGTGGCCAGTTACCCAACTGTGTACACTTGTCAGAACTCATCAAGTTGAACATTTTAAACTGGTCAATTTTATTATATGAAATATGCCTTGGCAAAAATGACAGAAAAACAATATGAAATATGAAGAAGGAAAACATTAAGTAAAAGTGCCATCACTTGCTTGGATAGGATTGCCTCTGGTACCCGATATCTTTATACTCCTGAATATTTTTCAGAAAATGAAAAATACAGACCTGCCAAATCAAACAAACAGAGAATTTCCAAATGAAACTTATGGTCTCTGCTGATTCCAAGCTCTTGGTTTTTCAGTAATTATCACTATGGCATTAAGAAGATAATTTTCAAAAGAACCAGGTAAATACCCTGTTATTTTCCCCCAAAAAATATTTAGTACATTACAACAGAAGTCTTGAACATAACTCAAAACATCCACGAAAGCCATAAGGGACTTTAAAATAATGTAATGCAGACATCTGAGGGAAAAATAGATATATAACTTCATGCAATGTTTTTAATTTATGGATTTATCTATTTATCATAAAAAAAGAATGAGTGAAATGGTCTGTCAATATCAAAAGAAAATCTCTTTTTGTAGAGTTTATATTCTCACTAAATTCCAACTGCAGAGCTCCCATTTGAAAGACCCATTCATCTTCGAAGGCACAACCTTATCATCATGGAGATTAGCATACAACTTAGACATGATTCATTGACCAAAGCTACTGAGAAGGCAGTGTCTTGACCCAGATGCAGATAATCATAAAACACTTTGACTTGAATCACATGTATTGAAAGTCTGTGTATTTTCTCCTTAAATATGAATTACAAATGATTTCCTTTGCCAAGGGGTTGAATTATCAAGCAAAAGAGGTTAGAGTAAAGGAGTTGGTAAAGAAAGCATAGCAGCATGTATTTTGAGGGTAGAAAATTGCCATGAATTGTTCTATACTCTCAAAACTAGTTATTTTGCCTACATGTTAATAAAAGGTATGTGCTTTAAATGTACTTTAAATTCAAATCTTTTTCGATACTCTAAATCAGAAGACCAAGACTAATCCCTCTACAGCAGTGAGGATTTTAGCAAGATATCTCCATAATACTTCCATATATTGTCTGCCTTACATGATTTTAACTATTTTTACCAAAAAATTGAATATCTCCTGTATATTAAAAAAAACATTAAATGCTGGAGGTATGGAAATAAGTGAGAAACACAGTTAACCTTCAATAGATGAATGGTCTAGTAAAGAAGAAGTCATGAAAATAATCAAGTATTACAAAAAGCAAAGTGCATTAAATACTTGAATAAAAATAAAGCTAAACAGTATTGGAATATTGAGCTTTTTTTGGATCCACCTTCTAAGAATTTTCTTTTTTTTTACCATATGTTACATTGGTAGGTCTATTTATCTAAACAATAACAAAATATTGCATGAGAGGGGAAGAGAGCGAGAAAGGAGGGAATGGATGCTAGAAAGTGACAGACCTGGATTTGAACATAAGACCTGAAACTTACTAACTTAGCAACTTTGTACAAGTTGTTTAATATTCTCTGAACCATAATTTCCTTATGCATGGAAGTTACATAAGTGTATCATCTTATAGGTGTTGTAGTAATTTAAAGACAATGTGTACAAGGTTTGAGAAAAATGTCTGACTTGTCCTTGGATCTAAACAACTTGGAAGTTTCCTTTTCTGTCCTCCTCTTCCCATGCCTTTTCAAATCCATGGCCTACCAGACTCTTCTCACCAGAAATGTAGCTGAAAGCTGCACTCTTTGCAGGAAATTGTCAGCAATGTTGCCAGGGCACTTTCTCACCCATATTCTCACATATCACTAGCGTCTTCTACTTAGATAGATGCTGTTGGTATTTTGGATCATGGGCAGACTCCTCTCTCCCTGTCTTCTTGGCCTTCCATCACCAGCTGCTCTAAAAGACCCCACATTTCTGGTCTCCTCCTTCTTCCCCTCTTTTCTTCTCTATTCAATTCAAAGAGTTACTCACTGTCTTCTCCTTCACTCTGCTTCATCCAAACCTGAGTGCTTTTCCTAATATTGGTCTTACTCCTGCCCTTATCATTATCTTACAATCAGGGAATCAAGCTGTTTTATCTGTCACTGAAAACTGCCTCTGCTCTGTTAAAGCCTTCCCCAAGCTATGAGTTGGCAGCCCCTCTTAATTATCTCTTAACTGAATTTGAGAGGGTCTGGACCCAGTCACATACTGCATGTTCTACTTTGAGTTAATAACACTTTGAGTATAAATAACACTTTGAGTATAAAGTGTTAATAATTCATATATTCATTCAACAACACCAGAATGACTACTACATGAAAGGCTCGATTCCAAGCATAAGGGACACTGCACTGAACAAAATCAAGTCCTGTTCTCATGGAGAGAGAAAAGAGAGACAGAGTGAACAACCAAGGAAATACATAAGGAAGCGTGATGAGAATAGAAAGCAAGGTGACGAAAGAATGATTAAGGCCTGTTATAGCTGACATTTGAGGAAAAATATGAAGACAGTAAGGAAATGAGCCATGCTGATATTTGCAGGAAGAGAGAACAATACAAAAGTAGAAAAGCAGGATTTTCTTGAGCATGGCTGGAATGGAGTGAGTCAGGGGAAGATAAGTGGTAGAGATGTAGCAAGAGCTAGCTCAGGACCTCCTTTGTAGGAAAGGGTAAGGATGCTGTTGAGAAAGAAAGAAATCCATTAGAGGCTTTTGAACAGCGAAGTGGCACAACAGTGACTTCCCTTTAGGGGGAAAAACTTGAAACAGACTTTGGATACAAATTCCAAACATACTTGACTATGCTAAGGTAGTCCAACATTTTTGAGGCTCAGTTTCCTCCTCTAAAAAATGGGGATGGTAATAACAACTGTCTTTTTGAATTGAGAAAATGAAATGGGAACTTAACAGAATGCCTAACATATGGTGAACACTTTGTTGAAAGCACTCAACATTCTCACATTTACATTTGTCAATAATCGGCTTTATTTTTCTCCACAATAATGTTTTTCTTGGGATCACATCTAAATAACCGTGGAACCTCTGAGTGTGCCAGAAACGTTCATTTCATTATGCTTTAAATATCCAATCTCAAGCCAACTTAAGCAAACTCCAAAATATTGGCTTTAAGGCAAAGCAACAAAATCAGGTATAAATCTAATTTCTTGCGAATAGTGACTTGACCCATTTTATAAGGCTTGAGAGGCTCTACTTATGGCTTCATGTATTTTTTTATTGTAAATACAGTCATGAACATATCCTAAGAGAAACAGACATGTAAAATCTTTGGCGTGCTCTTCTGCATTGATTACTTCTCAAATGATAGTCTTCTCTGCGAGATATTATGTAAAATGCCTTAAAACCACTTTTAAGACTCTCGTGGCAGAGATCTGAGCATAGGGGAAAAGGAGATTGTTGTGTATGAAACTATAAAAGTTGCATTCTTTAAATCTACCTTTTTTATAGAACTCAAACACAGAATTGTTAAATTATATTAAAAGAATGCATTCATATAATGTGAACTGTTTAACACCTTCTAAAATTATTATGCAGTAAACAAAAGCAGAACATCAACCAAAACCTAAAGGGAAACACTATTACTATAGAGTCCCTGACATTAAGGATGGTGACACGGGCAAGACATCAAGCTTTCCCTCTCACTTGGCTGTGAAGCCACGCATACCAGGGTGACAGGTGTGAAGGACAAAGAGCAACCTCCCAAGGCTGGTGAACCTGTGAAACGTATGACAGATGAGGTGTCACTCACCGATTTTTCAGGCTCATACTTCACAATCTCTTACTGCTAATAAAGTGCAAAGGAAGATAAAATCGTTTTCCCTCCCTTCTACATTGTTTGAACATCATTAACATGAATATCTCAAGAGAACCTTCACTGAGAGCCAGGCAGCTGCAGCGTTTACCATGTAGCCTCGTGGAACATGATCAAGCTGTGTCATCCTGCGGCTTTTACAAATCTCTGAAAATATGAATTAATTATCATACCTGTATTTAAAATCTTGAAACTCAGAGCCCCTGGGTTGCTCAGTCATTTAAGTGACTGACTCTTGATTTCAGCTCAAGGTCATGATCTCATAGTTCGTGGGTTCAAGCCCCCACATGGGACTCTGCCCTGACAGCACAGAGCCTGCTTGGGGTTTCCCTCTCCCTCTCGCTCTGCCCCTCCCTCACTCACACACTTGTGCTCGCTCACGCTCGCTCTCTCTCTCTAAGATAAACAAACGTTAAAAACATAAAATGAAATCTTGAAATTCAGTGGATAAGTGATACTCTGTACTTGGTGTTCATTTTAGAATAAAAAGGAAACAATAAATGGGCAAATTTCTCCTCCAGGTGTTTGTCTGGCTCCCTTTTGGAGACGGCTAGTTCTGGGGAAAGTCTCTGAAGCAGGAGTTGCTCTTTCCTCATCTCCTCATTTGTATCAGGAAACTTCCAGTCCCTGCCTGCCCCACAGGGGCACCTCTACCCTTCTGAGGCTTTCCCCATCTCCTGCTGGCTCTCAGCACTGCCCGGCAACACTGCTCTCACTTCTTTCTCTTAAACTCCCCTCCCCTCCCCTACCCCACCATTGCCTGCAGCAGCTATGTTAAAATTGTTTCACTTGCCTTCAGGTTTTGAAACTGAAACCTTCCCATTCACTTTTATCAAACTAAACACCTACTTGACAAATAAAATTCAGGTCTTCAGACATTCAGACAGCCAGATTTATCTATTTCCCATCACATCTCCCGTCTTCCTTTCCTTTTCTGAAGCCATCGGGACTGTCCTTCCACTGGAGGCTCATCACTTCCATGGCTCTGTGTGGCAGGCAGAGTTCCAAGATGGCCTCCATGACTCCCTGCCTGCTGCATAATCCCTGGGAACGCAGACATATGAATTTTACTTGCATGATGAAGTTATTTAATGGAATAGTTGACTTTAAGGAAGGGAAGCTATCTGAGTAGCCCAACTTAATTCCATGAGCCCTTTAAAGCAAGTCTTTTCTCTGGCTAGTGGCAGAAGGAAAAGTCTAAGATTCAAAGCATGAGATGGGTTCAGGGAATGACTGTTGACTTGAAGATGGAGGGTGTCGTGTGGCAAGGAATGTGATTGGCATCTAGAATGGTCCCTGATGACAGCCTTCAAGGAACAGGGTCCTCAGTCCTGGAACCATGAGAACTGAACTCTGCCAACAAGAATGAGCTGGGGAGTGTATTTTTCCCTGAGCTTCTAGGCAAGCCAGACTGTGGCCTTGGTGTCAGCCTTGCAAGAGCCTGAGCAGCAAGCCCAGTCATTCCTACAGGACTGAGGTAATAATGGGGATTTTAAGCTACTAAACTTGTAGCAATTTGTTACACAGAAATAGAAAACTAATACGCCCTAGATCGATTCTTATCTCTTCTTAGGAACCTTCTTCCATTAATTATTTCCAGTCTTCAGTCTTTCCTTGCTGTCCCATTTATATTGTCATCATTACTGCCACCATCACAACCACCACTTTACAATAGTGATTGAATATTCTACACACTATATCTAAATATTTTCCATTGATTATTCCATTTAAAGCTTCATAAAAGCCAGGGTTCTTACCAAAAAAAAGCAGATTGTGAGTGTGTAACTCTGAGCTGGGGCTTGAGAGTCTAACAAAGTCCCAGTGATACCTCTCTTCTTGTCTAAAGCTATATTTATAAATATAATTCAGTAAAATCAACTAGAATTTCTAGTTGCATGACCAGCCCTAGTGAAATAGGCAATTCCATTTAGGCACCATTTTTATGAGTTAGGTGATAGTACTGACTTGACTCTGATTGAAGTATCTGAGTACTTAGTTTGGAGTGTGTCAAAAGGTAATGTGATGTGGGATGGGGCATGTAACCTGAGGAAAATAATCTGGGATTGATTCCTGAATTCTGCATCTACCCTTGAGGACCAGAACTACAAGAAGCAGTGCCCAAGAAAATGTATTTTTAGTAAGCTGCTCAGATGAATCTTATGTTACTAAAAAACATGGCTCCTCAACCTCAGTTCTGTTGACCTTTGGGACCAGGTAATTCTGTTTTCGTGGGAGGGTATACTGTGCATTGTAGAATGTTTAATAATATCCATAGTCTCTACTTACCAGATGCCAATAGCACCTCCTTGCCCAGTTGTAACAACAAAAAAATGTTTTCAGATATTACCAAATACCCTCTGGGCAGCAGAAATCTCCCTTGCTTGAGAACCTCTACTCTAAAGTGCAAGGATTACTAATTGAGGCTTTATCAAGGAAACAGATAACAGAAGTGCATCAATTAATGCAGGACGCACTCATTTTTCTATAAAAAATAGAGTAATATATATCCATATAATACATAAATATGATATGAAAGTGATAACATCATTTAACTTGTTTAATTAAAAATATCTAGGTAAACACTAATTGTTTTTTTTCTAGGTGCAACTTTTTTCAGACTTCACTTCAAATTCAATTTTAACTTCACAGTAATTTGCTCATCAATCTGTGATCTCCTGGTTAATACTCATGCCTTTATAAAGCTGAAAAGTTCTACTTTTCAAAAGACTATAGCTGCCTGATAAAAGCTATTTTAAGAAAGGATTTAGAAAAATTTTTTTTTCAGCATCAACATTTGTCATGAACAGTGAAGTACTCTTTCTTTCCAACCCCTTTCCATTTTTTTTCCATCCAGTTTATTGGTTCTTTGCTTCTGGCAAATAACTCTGCTGAATAGCATGTCACCCTTTTCTGTCCACAAATAAGACAGATAAATAAAAATCTGATTTTGAAACTTTGCCAGGGTCTGTGTAAATCCCCCTCACTATTATGTGAGTGTGTGTATGTATTTTCAGTAAGGGAAAATTCACTCTGACAACTGTGCTTCTATATTATATACCAATAATAATGCCCGAGTTCGTATCTCATGTTGTAGTTTATTCTCGAGGCAGTCTTGCAAATAAGCCAGCATGTGTCTGTGTGTCTATGTGTAACTTCTCCTCCGTCATTTTGCCATCCATACCAAGCACGATCCTTTCTTTTCCATCTGAGCATTTTAAGCCCAGTTTTCAGTTAAAAATCATTTAAAGCATGATTTTAAATATGTGCACTTGATCCCTTGGCCACTCATCTCTAGTAGTTGGCAATTTTGTGTGATATTTACCACTTTAAGCCATTATGGCTCACATAAAAATCTTGCTCAGTTGGTTAAGCATCCAGCTCTTGATTTAGGCACAGGTCATGACCCCAGAGTCATAGGATCAAGCCCCACATCAGACTCCATGCTAAGTATGTAGCCTGCTTAAGATTGATTGATTGATTGATTTTTATTATTATTTATTATTATTATTATTATTTAATGTTTGTTTATTTTTGAGAGAGAGACAGAGCATGAGCAGGCAAAGGGCAAAGAGAGAGGGAGACACAGAATCCAAAGCAAGCTCCAGGCTCTGAGCCATCAGCACAGAGGCCAACGCAGGGCTCAAACTCATGAACAGTGAGATCATGACCTGAGCTGAAGTCAGACATTTAACCAACTAAGCCACCCAAGGTGCCCCAGGATTTTTTAAATCTCTCTCTCTGCCCCTCTCCCCTCTTCACACACCCTCTTTTTCTCTCTAAAATAAAAATAATAATTTAAAAATTAAGTCTGTATTGGCTTCTGTGAATTTCTCAAATCCAGAGACCATTCTGGAAGAAATGATTTACTGAACAATAATGTGGTAGTTCTGTTAAAGTTGGCCTGAGCACTGTTCAATCATTCTCCTGTCCGACACTTTGCTCTTATCTGGGTAATAATAACCGAGAGTGGTGTAACTACGTGGTCTTTAGGGCGAGACAGACCTGGGTTTGACTCCAGCTATGCAGCGCCTCTTTGACAAATAACTGAAATTCTCTACATCTTGGTTTCCTCATGTAAAGGGGATGAACCAACGTCATAAATTACTTGTGAAGATTAAATCCAATCAAACATGTAAAATGCTTAGCACAGGGATAAGTCCATGGAAAGCATTCAATTTATAGTGCCTATTATATTATTACTTCTCCTCATCTATTGCCTGTCTGGCTTTTGTTTTCCTTACTATTAGGAGTAGACATATAAGTATGGTTAGCTAAGAAGTTTATTTGTTTATTCAAATTAATTCTTAAATATGTGGGTTTAACATGCCAATTTATATAGCTGTAAGTCACTTGCTAAAATATTTTTGTCTGCTTTTTAAAAAGCTCAAAAGAAGAACTATGGCCTGTGCTAACTAAGGAGAGACAGGCCTTATTCGTACCTGGACTTATTCACATGATATGCAAGTTAAGATACATATTTACACTAAATATTTTCAGCATTATTGTACCACTAAGACAACCCGACATTTAAGATATGATGACTTAATGTAAAGTGAAGAGCTAATCGCTCAGAAAAAGAGAAAGCTGGGGAAATTTAATCCTATTTCTGTAGGCAGAATACTTATTGACTTAAAGTTTTTACTTCACTGTGTACTTTGCTATGTACCTGCCAGAACTCAAACCAAAGAAATGAGGCTTAATTTCATTTTGTAGAGCGATGAATTTTCAGAAACTCACTACAAAGTGCAAAAGGTTACAGTCAATAGAGTTCTAATAAACGTTGTACTGTGCATGACTCATTCAGTCTTTGAAATTTATTCAGGCTCTTGCAAAACATAATTACCAATGTATTTCCTAAGATAAAGGGCAGAACTTGCTGAAGCATTGTATTAATAAAATATTTCAAACTGACGTTTTCCTGACTTTTGGGATTTAGGGCAACTGAATTGCTGATGGGCCGCATGTTTCTTGTTTTGTTTTTATCTCCTAAAATTGGAGTAAAACTACCCGTATTTCTAACTAATTTAAATTATAATTTGTTTATAACCTTGTAATAAAAGCCAGTGCAAAGTATCTCTGTGAAGTTGTGTTCAAAGTGTTCTTTCCAACAAGAGGGGAGATAAACACTTTATAATGACAATTCTGATATTCTTTCTATTTCTTCTTTTACTTTCGGCTTTATTGAGGGTATAATTGATACATAAAATTGTAAGATATTTAAGGTGTATGTCATGGTGATTTGATATACATACATGTTGTGAAAGGATTCCCCCCATCCAGTTAACTAACACATTTATCACCTCACTTATTTATCGTGTGTGTGTGTGTGTGCGTGTGCGCGTGTGTATGTATAGAGAGAGAGAGAGACAGTGAGGACATTTAAATTCTACTCTCTTAACAAATTTCAGTAATACAATATAGTATTATCAACTGTGGTCCATGTTTTACATTGGATCCTCAGACCTTTTAAATCTTGTGGCTTAAGTTTTGTGCCCCTTTACCAATCTGTCTGATTTTCTTTCCATCTGAGAATATATGGCAGTTGAAATTTCATGGTTTAAGATGTTTTCTAACATTAACCAAATTTAAATCTCATTCCATCTGTTACCTATAATTTCTTGTAAGGAATTCCTGTCTTATTAGCTAGTGACAGGCGGAAATTAGACAAGTCAGCAGTAGGGAACTTACATGAGCTTCATCTTTTTTTCTCAGGTGGAGAAAGGATTGAGGTTTCTGGGGATGAGTTAATGAAATCAGATACATATGTGGTGTGTATTGGTAATATTTGGACTATTTTAAAGAGAAAAAAGGATCTGTGCCTTTAAAATGATTTTAAAATGATATTTAAAAAGCAGTCTTGTTCTGTTTGGAAAAGCAGCAGGTTTGAGAGTCTGCAGGTTTGTGGGGATTTAAGAGTCAGTGAAAAATCTCCACCTGGGAAGATCTTAAATTGAAAGGAAAGGGTGTAAATTTTTAAAGTAGTGAAATTAAGAAAAAAATGTAATCCCAAGTGCTTCAAATCAGAATTATCAGAGATTGTACAGGCTCCTAAACTCTTTATAGACTCTGCCAAGAAAATCAAATCTTAGAATTATATTTTTACTTTTCCCCTTAAGTCTTTGAATAAATAGGATATTTTATTTTAAGGTTTTTTTCAATAAATTTTTTGGGGATGTCTTGTACAGAGAGCCCCAATCAAAATATTTAAACTACAGGGAAAAAATCTCATTTCCGACTTAGTAAATGAGAGTGAATGATGGCAAAGTACAGCCACAGTCATGAGGAGTAACATTTCTAACTGGCATAAAATTAAGTTATTTTAGTGTTTTTTAAAGACCCTCAAGGTGCAGTAGTACAAAATGAAATAAAATAAATAGAATCAAGTTTTATAATGTCAACTTGAGGGAACAGGTAAATCATTCAGGTAAGGGTAGGTGAGAGCATAAAGAACAGGAAAAAAGGTCAGCATAACGTTTGGTGTCACTGTTGGGTCGAAAATGACAGTCTTGGGGCTGAAAACAGTACAATGTGTACTCTCAATCATATAAGCAGACACAATGAAATTACTCAGATTTTCACAGGTTGTACAAAAAAGAACTTTCCTTTTGTCTGGATTGCTTTTCCTACCCTAATGGGAAATGAGTGGAATTTCTATGAAAGAAACTGTAGAATCAGGCAGATTTCCAACACGGACAAGCTCTACACCCCTGAGCAAGGTATTTAACTTTCCCACATCGCAGCCTCCCTATCTCAAAAAACACACAACATGTATTTTGAAGATTTTCATGAAGATTAAGTGAGATCATGAAAAACCATGTGTCATAATACCTGATATATGGGAATTATTATTTTTACCACAAATGTTAACAGTATGCCTATTGTCCAAAGTTATGTAACATTGGGAAACTCACTGGGGGAAAGAAAATGTTTTTCTTTTTACATGTAAGTAAAACTTGCAACAGTTTTATTGCAGATCCCAAAAATTAAAACACTAATGTTTCATAAAATTATGGCTTGGAAACAGATTTTTAATACTGAGGGATTTCTTTTTACTATCAAAAGATAAATAATACACAAGCTCTGAAAAATGAAACAAGTGTTTAATTGCCTCTTTAATGAAATTCCTTTATATTATGTATGTAGTTTGTGTCATGTTGTGCTTTTTGTGACTGACTGGAAGGTTGTAATGCCTTAGCCTGTAAGGTAACAGTTTCCTCTCTTATGTGTGGGAGTGGCGTTTTCATCTACACCCAGGCCAACAGTGTTGTCTGTCAGTGGGATGTGGTGGGTAACTACAAGGCAGAAATAAATTGGCAAACCCTAAGAAGACAGCTTTTTCAAGGATATATTATACGGGCACGGATAAACTAGTTCCTTCGGGAGTGTTGGCACACAGGGATGTAAGGAAGTCAGAACTGACCCCAGGGTCCAGTGAATCTGAACTTGTCTTTTAGAATTAAGGTTAGTGATTGGAGGTCAAAACTGTGTGCTTGGAAATCAATACATTTGTGATTTATTTCTTCTTAGTCTCCTGAGGTCAAGAAAAGGGGTTTGGAAAGTCCTTATTGTCTCATAGCTGCTAAGATGAGCCAAACAAGAGATTTGGAGGCACTGTTTTTTTCTCTAAGTCTTGTTTCAGTATGTTGTTTGTTTGTTTGTCAAATTAGTTAACATACAGTGTAGACTTGGCCTCTGGAGTAGAGTCCCCTGTCATCATTTACATACAACACCCAATGCTCATTCCCAGGAAGGGCCCTCCTCAGTGCCCATCACCCATCGCCCGTTTTCCCCACCCCCTTTCCCTCCCCCCCATCAACCCCTCAGTTCTCTGTATTTAAGAGTCTCATTGTTCGCCCTCTTCTCTGTTTGCATCTTACTTTTCTTTCCCTTCACCTGTGCTTTTCTGTCTTTGTCTGACTGACTGACTTATTTCACTTAGCATAACACTCTCTAGTTCCCTCCATATTGTTGCAAATGGCGAGATTTCATCTCCCACCCTCCTTCTCAGATGGATTTCTTGATGGAAAAATATCCATAGAGAGCCTATTCTGACAGCTTTATGTTGGTAATGGACTTGTAAATAATGCCCAGCTGCTCAAAAGCACAACAGAGTTGTACTTTGTAAGAACTGGTACTTCTTTTTCTTCTTTAACCACTGCTCACTTGGTGACATTGAGGTTTTCAACTTTAGACCCAGCCCTTCCCTCAGGCGGTCATTTTAGGATATGATACCAAATATATTGAACCTGTACTTAGATTGTATATTTAAATGAAAACAATTCTTTTTTTAAAACTCTTCTTTTTTTTATGTCTTTATTTTATTTTGAGAGAGAGAGACAGAGTATGAGTGGAGGAGGGGCAGAGAGAGAGGGAGACACAGAATCTGAAGCAGACTCCAGGCTCGGAGCTGTCAGCACAGAGCCCAGTACAGAGCTGGAACCCACAGACTGTGAGATCATGACCTGAGCCTAAGTCAGAGGCTTAACCGGGTACCCAGACCCCCCAAAATAATTCTCAAGAAGCCATAATCAATCAGCTATTCATTGGCTAAGTTCTCAGACCATTGTAACTATATAGATAAGGTATAAATATGGGAGAAGAAGAATTGAGAGAGATAAGCATTCTCTTCTCTAACTTATAGAAGCATTATAAAACTTCTGGATCTTTAATTTTCTCCATAGTTACATTTGTTTTCTCTGGATAACACTTTCTCTATGCATTTTTCCTTTAGATTCTCCAAGCGAGAACAGAAATCTCAGGAGGAATGCTTACATGATTTATAGGTGTCACCACACCTCTGGTATAAAAATATCGTCTTCTGTGATATACCATTTAGGAGTATTTTATTGTTTTATAACTTGTCAGGAAATTGCTGCAGTTTGACTCTTATTATGATTGCATACTCATGTGAGAACTCATTGATAATCATAAAAAGAAACTCACAACATAAATTAAGGAAAAAAGCAATCTTAAAACTGTCATTCAGGATTCCAAACACAGAGAGAGAGAAAAAAAATCCCTTTCTGAAATACATTGCAAGCCTCCCTTCTCCAGTGCCATTTGCTATTACGATTTTAATTCATTGTTGTTGGTTTTTTCTCACCTAGGACAGTGAAATAAAGCTTCAAGCACATAGTAAGCAATTATACTGAAAAGAAAAATCCATTTGGAGAGGTAGTGGCTGTGTTTAATGGTAGATCCATTGGAATTCCAAAGCTCTGTTCTCAGCTCCGGCAAGGAATAGCTGTGCAGCACTGAACGCAAGTTATCCCTGCACAGTATCCCTTCTATATCCTCAGCTACATCTCATAAGATACTACTACTTTCCTATTAATTCACAAATTTCATAAGGACCAATGAGATGACATGTTAAAAATGAATGAAAACTGAATATTCCATTTAAATACAAAGTAACTCTTCTAGCCCGAATTCTGAGAAGTAAATTAGACTGGAGAAAACTTTATGTTACATTATAGGATAAATAAAATCATAATAAATAATATATTTCTTATTTTTAATTGTCTATCTTATTTTCTTCCTGTATATCAGTTTAGAATTATGACTGCCAAGCTAGGGAATATTCCATAAATATTTATTACATTATTTCAGGATGCAGCCAGGTAGCCCCAAAATGTTGCTACTCCAGTACCTTGAAGGTGGGAAAGCCCTTGGTCTCATGTCTGAGACAGCACTGTTTAACAGGTACTCATTGAAAAAAATTGCATGCATATTCATATATATATATACATTTATTATAAACTTTACTGATATCTAAGATCTTTAAAATATTTTTTAATGTTTATTCTTGAGAGAGAGAGAGAGAGAGAGCGAGAGCGAGCATGATCAGGGAGAGGGGCAGAGAGAGAGAGAGAGGGAGACACAGAATGTGAAACAGGCTCCAGGCTCCAATCTATCATCATAGAGCCCAATGCGGGGCTTGAACCCATGAACCATGAGATCATGACATGAGCTGAAGTCAGACGCTTAACCAGAACCCCTGATATCTAGGATCTTGACGTAGCATTTGCCAATTTATAAATGATAAAATATTCAGTATTCTAGTATAAATTCCATAGAATCAATTGATTTCCACAGATGCTTTACTTAATTTTTGTAATTTGTTGTACTGTAGCCAACATATGGCCACAAGTGATAGATGCAAGGTGCTCTGACAAGAATGTTGGGTGATGTTTTTGTTTTATTCGACAGTAAAATGAGAGCAAAACATCAAAAATGTGTGATGAACACTGGTAAATTGGATAATAGTCTTCAAATATAAGAAGAATATCTCTTCAATTTTTTATGCTACTTCTACAATAATGGCTACAGAAAAACATGCTTTAAAATTTGACCTCTGTTATTAACATTTTCTCTGTAACCTTATATCTAACAGTCAGTGGAAAAATAAAACTTGAGTTATAGCATTTGCCAATTTCAGTGATATACTCTCACCATCACTGATAACGAGCTACCAATATGATCCCATTAAATGCAGAATTGGGAAAAGATGAAGAGTAGCACGCCATTGTATAGTATTTCCATCATGAAGTTCAAAAAGATATTAAATACCCTCAAGAACTTAGATAATAGTAAAATGTTGTAAAACAATTTAGAAATATGTAAAACCTTGGATTGCGAGTAACTTGTTTTGCAAGCATTCCACAAGATGAGCAAACACTTCTAATAAATTTTAACTTGATAAACGAGCGATGTCTTGCAATATGAGTAGTACGTGGTGCTGAGCATCACATAATCACAGCTGAGCCAATGGCTCTTGAAATTCGCTTTGATATACAAGTGCTTTGGATAACAAACATGTTTCTGGAAGGAATTACACTCGCAAAACAAAGTTTTACTGTAACGAGTTTCTAAGTGTGTATTATTTTACTACTTAGGTATGGCTTTATAGAATTTAACTTGGCAGTGATGCCTGGGATTAACACCTGGTCACAATATTACTGAAGATTTAACGATTAGCTCCAGGACAAGGGAGCTCCAGCATACTGTTGGTCCCATAGCAACAAAGTGGGAAATGGTTGAAACTAATAATACTCACTTGCTGACCTACCTCCTCTATGTCTAATAACAGTTAGAAATTACATAACCTTATAAGCCCTTTGGGGTTTCTCTTGACACATCTATATGGTCACTATAGATGTCACCAGGGACCTGAAAACTTTGAGGGCACATAATATTCAGAGAAGGGTATTTCTCAGGAATTTCTCTAATATCAGTCGGTGAATAATTTTCACTACAAGGCATATTTTCGCAAAGATTAAAAGAAAGGTTAGCAATGAAGTTCTATTATTTCCTACTGTGAACATGTATGCCATTCTTCCTCCAAAGTATTAACAAAGATAGCAACCTTAGAGATTTTTCTTCTGTGCTAGATAACGTCAACTCTTAGTGCAAGAAAATAAGCATTTCAGCCACTAAAAATATTTTAAAAGTTTCTGCATCTGCTTTCTATCCTTAACATATCGTTCCTCTTATATTCTTCATCTTATTAAGTTGTGCTTCTGTCTCCCAGCTATCAAAGCAGGAAGCGTAGATGTCATACCAGGTCCTTTTTTTCCCTCATTCTCACAACTCATAAACTACCAAGAACTGGTGTTTCTTCTTCTTACATAGCATTGTATCTAAAGTACTGAGACCAAAGAAGTACTCAGTAACTGTCTTTTTAAAAAAAATTTTTTTTAATGTTTTATTTATTTCTGAGAAAGAGAGAGAGAGACAGCATGAGCAGGGAAGGGTCAGAGAGAGAGGGAGACACAGAATCGGAAGCAGGATCCAGGCTCCAAGCTAGCTGTCAGCACAGATCCCAACACGGGGCTCGAACTCATGAACTGTGAGATCATGATCTGAGCCAAAGTCAGACGCTCAACCGACTGAGCCACCCAGGCACCCACAAATTAACTCTCTTAATGAATGTATGGTCAGTGAGCTGATTTGGGCACAGCACACGCACATGCCTACAGAAAGGAAATGAATGGGTCCAGACCTTGTGGTGGAGGCATAAGATGTATATTTTTGGTCTGAATTGACTATATAGGCATAGATTTGGTACGGTGTTTAATTCTTCATAAGAAATTTAAAATGAGAAATTTCATAAAAGCTTGTGGCTATATCATTAGAAAACTTTTAATAATAGATCCTAACGTGGTGTTGTTGTTAATCAAATTGACTTGCTTACTTAATACACAGTAGAATAGAGTGAGTGATGCTTGGGACTAAATAATTCACAGCCAGTATGACAGTACGGCTCATTAATTAAAATGGAGAACTCTCAGGGTCTTTTTAGTATGAAAATCTTCCTTGCTATCTAATACAAATCATCCCTGAACAAGTTATGGTGGTCAAATGCCATACAGAGTAGACCAAAATATTCCTCTTCTTTTCTGATTTTTTTTTTTTAGCATAAAGTAGAATGCTAAGGGGGAAGTCATTCAGAGAACTTCTGAAGCAGTGATTTTTAAACTTCTGTTGGTCGTATTCCCCAGTGAAGAACTTACAAAGGCCTGGATTTTTCTCCCGAGAAAAATGAGTATGTACATGTGACAAATCATTGCACACAGATTATTTAAGAAACTTTTACAGTACAGATTGAAAATTAACGCTCTAGAGAAACTCAATTTGGGCAAGCCTTAGCAAATCACATGAATTAACATTAAGTTAGGAGAGGGTTAATTTATCCCTGGACCAAAAAGAAAAAAAAAAAATGCCTCGGCCTTGAAAATAAATAGGCTCCTGCTCAATTAACAAGAACAATATTGGAACAGGTTGGGAAGTAAGGACAGAGTATAGGTCATGAACTCATTTATCTCACCAGAGGATTTCGTAGGGCCTCCCCTGATTTCTGTTCTCAGACTTCATTAAGGGTAGAATGAACTGTAAAGATCTATAGTGCAGAGAAGAAATGCATTCTGACTGATTTAGAGTGAAATAGGAACTATAAAGTCTTCTCCTCTAAGCTTTCTCTTTTACTACATGTATTAAAAATAAATGTTAAAATTGTGCTCAGAATGCTATAAGCACACTTTATGATCCCAGTGCCGTGAGTATGCCATTTGCATTTTGCCTCTGTGGTTTATGTTGTTCCCTGAACATTTCAATATAATTAGAGCCTTGTTATGTGCAATAGGAAGATACATGATTGCTTTGTAATGAAGAGGATTAGAATAAGCTTATCAAATGGCCATATATGTTTTCATTATTCCCCCTACTCTTATTAACATATTCATAATGAACATCAGGAATGCGTAGTAAGAAACTTCAAAACAGTAAATCCGTAATGTCAAAATAAGATACATGACAACATATTAATCCTCTAGATAATATATATACATATATATGTATATGTGTGTATATACTTATATATGTAAGACTGCACCAAGATTTTATATGTTCAATAAATATGTGTTAAAACGTTGTTTAAGATTTCTAATATTAAGTACTATTTGGATAATTTAAAGTCATCATACATATTTACAGTAGTCAAAGAAGTGATAATGAGAAGATATGATTGTTGGTTCTAAAAAATTCTGGAATATAAAAATCTTCTTTGTTATATTTTGATTGAAATTATATTATCTTAGATTGAAATTATCTATATATAATATATAATCTGTGCACCAAAGGGGATTTGAAGAATCATGACAATTTTGAAGATAAAGTAGCCCAAATAATGCAATTTTTGCCTTAAATATCCAATTAAGAAAAAGATATTTTTTCTTTATATTCGATCCAAGTAATTGTTGGAGTTTTTGTCTTGATTATACATAACATATTCATAGTTACTTTTGCTAATTTCTTTAAAACATGCTACAAGTAATACTTATTCAATTGTTAGAACAGAATTTTATGATAGCTTCATAAAATGCCTGTGATCTTATTGTCCAGGCCAGACACACCCATGTGAGATAAAATCATGAATAATTGAAAATACCTGAATAATACAAAATAAAAAGCCTTTTTGTAGAAGAATAAAATCAAGGAAAAGGAGCGTTTTAAAGAAAAACCTAGAAGAATGCAGATAATCACCTCAAATTTCTATTTCATTTAGTTATTTAAACGTTATTTCATTTCTATGAAAAGAGGGTTCTTAATTCCTGTCCTATTAACTTGTTTCCCCTTGCTGAAACAGAGCTAATTATTACACGGCTTGTAAAGACCAATGCCCTCTGACAGTACATTGAGAAAGGAAAGTGAGAGATCTAAAGGCTTTTGATATCAGTTAGTGTGTTTTATCCCAAAGGAAAACCATTTTGTAGTATTTCAATACACACAAATTCAATACCCAAACAGTATGGAGAAGGACAAGGGAAGAGCAAGGTTACGTGTGGGTCTTGATGGTTGGAGAATCGCTAGAGCTAAGTATTTCATTAGATCATAAATATTCCCGGGCTGTGTGCGGTGGCTTTGTGACATGTTAGCTTGGCTAGGCTGAACAACATTTCCCAATATTCCCTTCATGTGCGTGACCAATTAAGATGGACAATGTGGAAGGTTGTGGAGCTCATGAAGGACAAAGTGAAGCAGCAGCCATTCTATCATTCAGACATGCTATCACCTGTCAGCTGGCTCTTCTCACTAGAGTGAGGCCACATCCAGACCTGCAGTTTATCTTCTTTCTCTGGATCCTGCTTAACTTCTCTCATTCCTAGGCTTAATGACAAAGGGCTTCAGCTTCCGCCAGACACTGATAACTTTAAAGTCAGAGGCATATGGGTTCTAATCTGTTCTCATGAGCTCTAACTCATACCTGTGGCTTACAGAGCAGTCCTGCGGTCCTACTTCACATCTATCTTCCCTTCTTTGCTTCCTGCAGAGAAGACTTCCTGTGTGTCAGACACTAAGACAGCAGAAACTGCTTACCCAGCTCCCACAATTGTGTAATATCAATTGTGGGATATTATAAATATATTTTTATATATTTATATTATAAGATATATATAACAAACCCCTTCAGGAACAACTGTCCATCCTAGTGGTTATGCTTGTATGATTAAAATCTGACTCTCAGACTAAATTCATCAGCAGTAGAATGTCTTATATTTTTCTACTTTTAAAATGAATGGCTCCTAAATGCAGATACATCACTATCCTAATAGTGATTTTTTCATGGTTATCTCATTGGCTGTAGTTTTATTTGCAGAAGTATGCACAGACACTTTGTTAGGCAGTTTCTTTGGAGTCTGGAATTTAGGGTTGGGTTAACAATTATGAAGCTGCAATCTCAACATGTAAAGTTTAACTTCTACCTATTCAAGATTAGCTGAAATATGTTTAACTGATCAAAAATAATCACTTCCACTTTCTAATGAATGTAAGATGGAAAGTAAATCTGTAAGACAGGGTATTAGCCAAGCCATTGATAATGGAATTAGTCACTTAAAAATTGCCCATGCCATACAAATAAGACCCACAGTGAATTTCTAGGTTAATTTTTTAAAAGACTGCTTTTCGATGCAAAACATGCAGGGAAATGGAATATTATATGTGCTTAATTCTACATTGTAATAATACTCAAAGGAAACAACCTTTTAATGTAAAGTGGGTTTTTTTCCCCTCCAGTTCTTCATCCCTTGGGAAAACCTTTAAGTAGAAACATTTGTCAGCTTGTTGGCCCATGTGCAAACTGATAAACATCAGCCAAAGCACAAAGGAAAAAATTCCTAGTTACTCTAGAGGCAGGTAAAGACATCACTCTGTACTCAAGAATAAGGATTAGAATAAATTAGTTACGTGTATGGAAGGAGGAATAATGGCCTCCCAAAGATGTCCACATCTAATTTCCGAAACTTGTATGTTATGTTACAATGGCAAGAGGTAATCAAGCGTACAGATGAAACTAAGGTCGCTGCTAATTTTAAGACAGGGAGATTTTCATGCGTAACCTGTGTGGATTCAGTGTAATTACAAAGGTCTTCTAATGGAAAGAGAGAAATAGAAGAGTCATAACCACAGATTGCATCATGAGAGAGACCTGATCATCCATTGCTGCCTTCGAAGAGGGAAGGGGACCGTGGGTTCAAGGGATGTGGGCAGCCTCTAGAAACTTGAATAGTCAAGGAAACATATTCTGTCCTCTAGCTTCCGGAAAGAACACAGTCTTACTTATAGCTTGATTTTAGCCAGTGAGACCCATTTTGGACATTCTCACTTCCACAACCGTAAGACAATAAATTTATGTTAAGACACCAAATTAGTGACAACTGTTTACAATAGCAATAAGAACCTATTAACACATGATATTAGAACAAAATAAGCAATTGAAGTCAGCAGCTTCAAGAGAATATTTTTACTCACATCAGCTCTCTCAACCCTAATAAAAATGAAGGAAGATAATAGGAATAAATGTGCAATTAAACAAAATTCACGTAAAGGGAAATGTACCCACATTGAGGAAAGAAACCCACATTTGTTTTCCCAGGTTTCTAACTTTTATCAAGGAAAAATTTTTTTTAAGAAAAGAAAAAAAGATTTAAATTAACATGAGCAACACTAAGTTACACTTCCATGGCCCCCACTGCATTATATCTTTTGATTATGCAGAGTTCATTTCAGCTCATTGTAGATTAAATGGAATAGTGACATTCCCAACTGGACTACCAGATGGAATCACATTTTAATTAACTTTTCAACCAGCATACAGATGTGCTTCTTCTGATCATTATCAAGAAATCATTTACTTTCAGCAAAATGAGAAGCCCTGGTGGCAGATTGTAGCTTAGAATGATTGATCACATCGTGAGATCATTAACCTTAAAATGCTTTTAATCATTTATTGACCAAATGAAGAAAAATCTTATAAACCAGTATTGAATATATCTAAAGCACATTGTCATGTACCTTTTAGGAGATTAAATTAAAGGAAATATTTGCATGTCGAATAATAATTTTCGTATATATATGATATCATTAACTTCCAAAAAGTCATATGTCTTCTGACATTAGTCTTCCATACATTAATGAAAGCATCCACCATTGAGAAAAAGACCTTAAACCTTGAGTTCTTTTTGTTATCATCACCATCAAATAATTACAAGTCATATCTGACTTGCTTTGAGAATAATAAATAAAATCCCTACCTTCTAAACATTGACATTTGAAAAAGATCACTGACATGAATAATTTGTCCTTAAGTAGAAAAAAATTAAATGAATAAAACTGAAACATAAAAGATAATTTAATATTATATGAAAAGGATTAAAAAGCTCACATTTATACAACTTATTTGAATTAATGTTTACTTTAGTTTTCAAGTTATAACTAGTAATCTAGTAAACTAGGATTCTAGCAATTATAAACATTAGTAGTAAGAAGTCTTTTCTTATAGATAAAAGCCTTTTTTTGTGTGTTTATTCCAAAATTTGTAAGTGAAAGTCAATGTGTAAAATATAATTTCCACTGTTATCAGTTATTAGGTTACTATAATATGTCCAATACCAAGGAAAAAAGAAGAGGCATCTGTCTTTGAAAAGTTTCAGGTTGTGAGAGAATACAAGGCAGGCATTTTAACAGGTTAGAACCAAGTTCAGATTATTTGCTGCATCCTTTAAGATGTCAAGGTGGAAAGCATCCCATCATTCATTCTGTCCTAACTCATAGAAGTCACAGCATGCCTATTAACCAAGGTGTAACCTGTTATCTGAGTGAGCTGAAATCGCAACTTAGGCCTGTCCTTCAAGCGCAAAAAATTATCTATTATGGGAAATTAGGATTCTTATTCCAGCTGTCTAGGTGACCACATCAGCTCCCTGGACTTCAATTTATTCATCACAGAAATGATTCATTTCCAATTGTAATTAGTACTTAAACTCCTTTCTCAATTGAAAATATCTTGGGGCACCTGGGTGGCTCAGTCGGTTAACATCCAACTTTGGCTCAGGTCATGATCTCACAATTCGTGAGTTTGAGCCCCGCATCGGGCTCTGTGCTGACAGCTCAGAGCCTAGAGCCTGCTTCAGATTCTGTGTCTCCCTCTCTCTCTGTCCCTCCCCACTCATATTCTGTCTCTCTCTGTCAAAAATAAATAAACATTAAAAAAAATTTAAATCTCATATGGAAGCCTCACACTTAAAGCAGATGATGGTGGAATGTGTTTAGTAAAACTCAAGCTGGAGTGGGGAGCCTGGAGCCCAACTCACATTGTCCCATTCTACATGCGGCTCCCTGAGTTCCCCAGAGCCCAGACTGAAAACTAACACAGTCCCCCACACTAGCCCAGTCCAACTTCTCCTGTCTAAGTGTAACCTTGTGACATTATCTAGACAGCAGCAGAGACACCTCCAGGCCTCCCCATCTGCCAGCCAGTTGGTTGACCCAGGAAATCTGGCCCTGAAACCATTTGTGTAGATAAAAATGATCTAGAGGGACAAAAACAATGAGAAAAGAAAATGAATAAGAAGAGAAAAAAATTATTGGATAAGAAAATGATTAAAACTCTCTTAGTCTTAATTTGTATTTGTGACTGAATGGAAAAATTAAGTCATGAACTATATATATATATATATATAAATATTCAGGGTCCAGAGTGAGTTCTCTGAAATATCACTTTAACCTTTTAATAGGCTGAACTCAAACTCTTACAGTGAAGAAATGATTTCTTTGTGAGCATAGTGAGGCATGAGAATGTGTGTACTTGATGTAATAACTACTCACTTTTTTGCTATGAGGCAGAATGGCCAGTGGAATCAAAGGCCATTTAGTCAAACCAACATGAAACGGATTCTAAAAAATTCATGATCATGTCAACAGAGCCCTTAATTCCTTTCAAATGCTTGTTTCTAAAGCTATGAGGGCAAGGCTAAACTCAGTTATGTTTCTGTGGTAGGTCTGTTCTTTTTGAAGAACTCCCACTTTTCCTTTTAATGTTTTGCTGCTCCTGAACATAATGAGAAACAAAATAGCACTTGCCTCCTTAGATAATACTTTCTTCAGCGTTCTCTAAACTGGTATTCTTAGGATGCAAAAGGTGACATCATTATTAGGGACTCAAAATAGGAATGGGCAGAGGATCCAAATGACAAGCTAGATTTAGCCCACTCAGCATTGGTAATGCTTATTATGTCCTCATCACTCTGTAGTTTATTCAGATATTCTTTGGTAATGACTATATACAATATTATTTAATATATGTGTGAAGTCCCTGGCTCTACCCTAGTTTCACGGTGCTTCAAGCCTCTTCACATGTACCAGGGTCTATTATGTAGGAGAGACAGCAAGGAAATACCAGTACCCGGGAGAAGCATCTGTGAGAACTGAGGTTTGCACACCTGTGATCTCTGTAATTCAGAAAGTATGTTGATAATGAGTTTGCAAGTTCAAGTGTTTATGCAATGACTTTCCTCCCGACACTTAAATTTGCAAACATTACTGATTTAACAAAGACTTAGATTGTATGAAGAGTTGAGCTTATGGAAAAAATATTACAGTAACTGTCCATTGCCATCTTCAGCATAAGTGTGATTCCTAAATCCATATAAGGCTCCAGCATAACAAAGATGACAATCCATTTCCTCTCCATCCTTTTTGGCCACTATGGTTTGCAAGTCTCTGGTGAAAGGAATTTGAAGACCAATAGAAAATCATTTTCTTTGTTGTTGTTGTTTTCCTTTCCATATACTGGTTTTCTTTGATTTGAGCTATCTCTGCTGACTTTTTCTTCAGACATATTATAAAATATCAGGATCCTAAAGATATTTGCTTTAGCAATTAGAACATAAACAGTAAGTTAAATTCAGCACTTGAATGTAAGCATTTTATTCAGATTTCCCTTTGTCATTCTCAGAAAAGATTACAATTAGGCTCCAAACTGTGTTTTTTTTCCTGTTCATTTTTTTAAACTGACTTCCTTTTATGTCCTTTATCTCTACAAGTAGAAGTTATGTTGGTGTAGTAGAAAAAGCCCTGGAATGGCCATTCCACGATAGGGTTGAATTCTGGCTCTAACGTTACTGGCTCTATGACTTTAGACAAAACATTTTTCTGTTCTGTGTCTCAACCAATATTGAACCTTGCATATGGGTTACAGGGATGGTCTAAATATTAGTTATATGTAAAAGTGTTTGTAAGCTCAATGTTGCTACATCTATTAAGTAGTATTTGAGTTGATTTGAAAGAGTCACAAGTAGCCTTAAAGTGAAAAGCATCTGGATCACTTTGGCCATTGCTATATACGTAAGCAAGATCAAATACATAACAGAATAAAATTTCTGTTACTGCTCTTTGGAAGGGGTAAGATTGCCATAAGTGTATCTCTGGATAGTAGATAAGACGTAGCAATTTGGATCAAGCTGTTAATGTATCATTGCTAACACCCCTGTGAAGACAAAGGCTGTATGCACCTTTACACAGTTTTCTGCCTTCCAGGAAATTTCTCACTCAGCAACAACATTATTGAGCTTGCTCACTCAATCTAAATCCCCATCAGGGGGTTAGATTCTTTACTAGCTCCCTCATTATAATAGAAATATAGCATTGCTTCCTTGCTTATTTGGGGGATTTTATTTTCCTTTTCAGATGCCCAGTAGTCCAAGGTGCATGAATCAGCCAAACAAATTGTTTCACCTGAAGTCCTTTTCTTTCAGGAAGAAAATTGGATCTTTGCTCTGTGCTTCACTTTGTATTTCTACATGATCTTCCCAAAATGATAGTGTCAGACACAGTAAGACAGTTGTGTTCACTGCTGGTGTTAAGTCTGAAAATTAAATTGACAGAGAAAAACAAGGGCCCTGCTATTGTCAGGGACTCAACATGCAATGTCTGCTTATACTGGTGTCTGACAACCCTAACTTCTTAGGTAGGCTAATGCAGCAGGCTTTACCTGCTATTAGAAATCTCAGTCACATAGGACATTAGCCCATGATGGAGCATATTTGAAAGGACAAAAACCTCATTAACTGTAATAGATGACTTCCTGACCGGTTATCAACTAGCCAGAAGAGAACAGCAATCTCAGTGTCATTTGCTGATCTGGAAATTTGGTTATAAGTATAAAACCAGGGTTTCCCAACAGCAATACTATTGACATATTGGGTAGGATAATTCTTTGTTGTAAGGGGCTTTGCTTTGTATTGTAAGTCATTTAACATCCCTGGCCTCCACGTGATAGCTGCCAGTAACCCTACCACCACACCCCTACTCTGTAAAACCAAAAATTTCCCCAAACATATCCAGATCTCCCCCTGCCCCAATGGGGAGGAATCACCCAACTTGAAAATCACTAGTCTAAAAATAAAGGGGATCATGACACTGGAAGCAAAATTACAGGGTTTATCCTTAGGATCTTGCTTTCTCTCTCTGCTTCCTTACTACCCACAATTTTCCTTCTAATCTCAATGCCGCTGCAAAACAAATTCTTATTTCCGTGTACGTGTGATATGACATTTTACATTCTATGTAGGTGGAAAGCTTCAGTGGTTTAAACCAAAGCAATACAACTCTAATTATGGAATGCTAGGCATTGAGCCCTTGCAAGGTCATGGTGTTAGAAATGGATGGCATACAAAGGATTGACTGAATTTTCCCAAACTATCATTTCCAGATTGCAGCCAGTAATCCAAGAAATCCAGACGTTGTCAGCTTTTCATTATTAATGGTGTGATATTATTGATAATAACCAATTTGTTCACTGGTGAATGATCTCATCTCAAAAATCCAGTTTGTCTAAACTTATACCCTATACAGTAGATATTTGTTATTTTCCCACCCAGCTTCCTGTTGTGTTTTCTTTTAGTCATAGCCATGGATTTTACTGTTAGATAAACTTCTATTTCACTTATGGTTTAGGTCATCTGAAAAGAGTTCCAGCCCTGGCTGTAGGAGAAGTCATTCTGTCTTATTTGCTGTTTATTAAATAAGTAGATGCAAAAGAATCTTCATGACATATATGTAAATGTGTGTGTGTGTGTTTGTTCTGAAAGAATACATGGAAAGAAAATTATGAGGTGTTCTGTGAACATTCTCTACATTAATCTACATGTATCATATGTTCTCTAAACGTTGGATCCATATTTATGGGTTTTTTCTCCATTTTATAATAGTAATGCTTAAGACCAACATAGCATTTATCATGCCCCCCAAAATATTTGAAGATGAAGCACCTGAGGCCAAAGTTACATTAACTCTATATACTGACTTGGAAAGTAATATCCTTACATATTGAATATTTCAGTCATTAAGATTACATATATTTCTCCACTCTTTTAATATCTTACTATCTTGCAATACAATTTTATACTTTTCTCATAAGGCACTTTCTCACCTGATGTTAAATCCATTCTTACATTATGTAGTATAATTTTTTGGTAGTATATAAATTTTCATTTTATTATTGTATGTTGATTTTATACCCAGAATCTTTCTTCTTAAGACTTCTTAGTTATTCTAATAATTAGTTGTAGACAGTTTTGAAATTTTCCTCTATAAAATTCTCTTACAAAATTCTCTTAAAAATGGCTGCTTAATTTTCATCCTCTCCTCTGTTCTGCCTTTTATTTCATTTGTCATACCTATTGCACTGCATAGACTCCAACAGTCTTGCACAAAAGTGGTGGAAGCTGACACCTTGTCTTGTTTATAATATTGAAAACAGTGTTTTTAGTATTACACATTTAGTATAGTATAAATATGCGCTAGGTTTTTTGTGACTGTTTTTATATTAGATATTCCATTGCATTCCAATTTTACAAAGAATTTTTTATGTTGAACTGATGCTGAGGTCTATCAATGCTTTCTACATCTTTTAGGATAAATATATTACTTTCATCCTTAAATTTTTGTTCATGTGGTGAAATACACAAATTCTGTTCTTAAATTTAATATACTCTAACATGCCTAAGAGAACTACAAATTTCTAAATTTTTTTGTATTGTTCCCTATAAGTGGATTTGGTTTTCTGGTGTTTTGTTTAGAATTTTGCATCTTTGTTCATGAACTGGACTGTCTTTAATTTTTTTCTCTTATATATTCTAGTTTGGGTATCAAAATTAGGCTAACTTCATAAAATGAGACCGAGTCATTCTTTGTTATTCTTTGGAGAAGTTTATGTGTACTTGAAATTTGTTCCCTAATAGTTTGGGAGTTGGGGTACCTGGGGAGTTCAGTCGGCTAAGCGTCCGGCTTCGGCTCAGGTCACGATCTCACGGTTCGTGGGTTCGAGCCCTGTGTCAGGCTCTGTGCTGACAGCTAGCTCAGAACCTAGAGCCTGTTTCAGTTTCTGTGTCTCCCTCTCTCTTACCCTCCCTGCTTGCTCACTCTGTCTCTCTCTCTCTCTCTCTCTCTCTCTCTCTCAGAAATAAATAAAACATTAAAAAAATTTTTTAAAGTTTGGGAGAACTCAGTCATGAAGCCATCTGGGTCTTGTGCTCTTTTTGTAAAATATTTCTAGCTATTGATTCAGTGTCTTAAATAGTTGTAAAGGTGCTTTAGCCTGGGATTCCTTAGGAAGCAGAATAGTCTGACATAATTCATTCATAAGAAGCAAGAGTGAGAGGGGGAAGAGAGAATGAAATAGAGAGGGATGGAGAACCACTATTTGAATGTAACATTGAGTTAGTCACTGTTAAGGGCTCCAGCTTGACTGGTCTCACAAAGCTTGACTCGTTTCATAGAACAGTCCCTGAGAAGCTGTATGACCACATTATATCACTAACTCAGTAGGCTCAGAAGATACATTTGACAAAATTTCACAACTCTTCATGATAAAAACTTTCAGCAAACTAGGAATAGAGATTTCTCCCAATACTAAAGACCATCTACAAATACTTACAGTGAACATTATACATAATGGTTAAGGCAGAACTCCCTAAGATGTGGAACAGCCAAGGACGAATGCCCTCATCACTTCTATTCAGCATTTTACTGGCGGTCCTTGCCAGGACAAGAAGACAAGAAAAAGAAATATAAAAGTTACAAAAATCAGAAAGCAAGAAGCAAAACTGATTTTATTTGTAGATGACCTGGTTGTTAGCATAGAAAATCCTAAGGGGTCTAAAAATAGAACAAGGGAATGAGTAAGTACAGTTAGAAAAGTCAATACAAGATCAAATTACAAAAAAAAATTCTATTTACTCACAAAATAATTTTAAAATAAAATTAAAAATCAATATTTACAATGACATAAAAGTATAAAGTACTCAGGAATATATTCGACAAAATAATGCACAAGATCTGTAAACCTTAAACCATGACTTGCTACTGGGAAAAAATATTAAATCATTTTAGTTTAGAAATTCAATTGGGTTCCTCTTGGATTCTGATAATTTTTAATAGAATTATCTTATTGATTCATATTGAATATTTTGAACATATTGTTTGTCTCACACTTTCAGAATTTGATGCCTTTGCATGTCACATTCGCCTGTCAGTTAATTTGCCGGCTCTCATATATGATACCTTGTTTTCTTGTGCATTTTGAGTTTTGACTGTGAGCTCATATATCTCAGAATGTTACCTGTGGGAATTGTTTTGAAATCTAAAAGTAGGCTCCATCAGAGAAAATTTATATTTGCTTCTGCCAGTACCTCAGGCCACAACCAGCTTGAGATCACTTTAAAATAAATTCTCAGCTTGAGGTATTTTGGTCCAGGCATGTAATGTGAACTCAGGCTAGCTATGGTTACAAATTCTCAGGGGAAAGTATTCTTCCTCTCTTCTAAGTGCTGTGCTTCATGAAAGACAATTTTCTTTATAGTCCCCTGAAAGGAGATGAAATTTTTCCATTTCCTCATGACGCTGACAGTTTAATCCTTTAATGTTGCAGATTATATGAGTCTCTCCTATTAGACTGCATTATTGGCAGGCCCTGAACTTTGTTTCCTTTACTTAAGCAAGGTATGATATTAGAAAGGGGTAATCAAGTTCACCCAGCTTTGAAAATGTGCTGGCGGTCAAAGACCATTTAAAAACAAATTTTTTTAATGTTTATTTATTTTTGAGAGAGAAAGACACCGAGTGTGAGTGGGGGAGGGGCAGAGAAAGAGGGAGACACAGAATCAGAAGCAGGCTCCAGGCTCTGAACAGTCAGCACAGAGCCTGAGGTGGGGCTTGAAACCTTGACTATGAGATCATGACCTGAGCTGAAGTCAGCTGCTTAATCAACTCAGCCACCCAGGTGCCCGAGTCAAAGACCATTTTTAATAGTCTCCTTATCTCTCTGGATTTGTGCTCTCATTTAGTTGTTGGTTTCTGGGTAAAAAGCCTCAGTCTACCAAACTCCCTCGCTGCTGAAGTGCTAAGATGACAATGAAGGCTCATGAGATGAAGGGATTTCACTGGTTTATGAGTCACATGATATGGGTGCCAGTTGCCTGGGCCATGTTTCTGTGGAAGCAAAGCCTGAGTCAAAATACAAATACTAAACATTATCATGGAGTACGTTTTTAAAAAAAAAAATAAGTCAAAGAAGTAGAGACAGTAAAAAAGGGAGAGCAGAAAGTGAGTGTGAGCAACATGCATTCTCTTCATTGCTGATGGGAATACAAAATGGTGCAGCCACTTTGGAAGACACTTAGGCAGTTTTTACAAAACTAAACATATTTTATGGTACCATCCAACAATTAATTGCACTCCTTAGCATTTACTCAAATGAGCTGAAAACTTACATCCAAATTCCAGAAGAAAAATGGTTATGCCAGCCTTATTCATAGTTGCCAAATTGTTAAAGCAACTAAATGTCCTTCAGCAACCAAATATATAAGTAAACTGTGGCATATCCAGAAAATGGAATATTAGTCAGTGCTAAAAAGAAATAAGCTAACAAGCCACAAAAAGACATGGAGGAAACTTAAATGTATATTACCAAATGAAGGAAGCCAATCTGAAAAGGCTAGATACTCTGTGATTCTGACTGTATGGCATTCTCGAAAAGTCAAAACTATGGAGACCGTTTAAAGTTCAGTGATTGCCAGGGCTTAAGACAGAGAGGGGGATGAATAGGCAAAGCACAGAGGATTTTTAGGGCAGAGAAAATATTCTGTATAATACCATAACGGTGGATACATGGCACTGAAAATTTGTTGAAAGCCATACCATATGCACCCCAAGAATGAACTCAAAGATAAACTATGGACTTTAAGTGATAATGATGCATCAATGTAGCTTCATCAGTTGCAGCAAATACACCACTCTGGTGTGGGATGTTGATGGTAAAGGAGATGTATATGTGTGGAATCCAGAAGTATATGGGAAATCTCTGTACCTTCTGCTCAATTTTTCTGTGAACCTACAATGTTCCTAAAAACTAAAGTTAGTTTACAGAAATTAGCGGGTGCATTGCTCAACCTTCCAGCTTCACAACTCAGTTTTCCTAAGATGAAAGGAATTTCCTGAACACCTTAGAGGAAAAGAGGCAGTGCCTTCCATGCAGGATGCTCACTTGCTTTCACATTGCTAGCTCCTGGGAGTTTACTCATGATGTGTTGCTGGGAGGAGCAGCTTGAAGAGCTGCAGATCAGGAGTCAGCATGTCCACTTACCCGCTGAGTGTGTCCATGGTGTTTGTCCTAGCATCATGGCCTCATAGAGATATGTTACTTGTGATTTTTTTTCATCTTTTTTTTTATTTTAGGAAAATGCACATAACATAAAATGTACCACCATAACCATTTTAAGTGTACAGTTCACTAGTATTAAATTAGACTCATGTTGTGCTACCATCACCACCATCCATCTCCAGAACATTTTCATCTTGTAAAACTAAAACTCTATTATGCCTATTAATAATAACACCCCATTCCTCAAGCCTCCAGCCCTTGAGAACTACCCTCTACTTTCTGTCTCTGTGATTTTAAATACTTCCTGTGAGTGGAATCGTGCAGCATTTGTCTTTTTGTGTCTGGGTTATTCCACTTATCATAATGACCTTGGAGTTCAACCATGTTGTAGCATATGTCAGAATTTCCTTCCTTTCTAAGGCTGGATGGTATTCCATTGTGATACATACCATGTTTTGCTTATCCATTCATCCATCAATGGATACTTGGATTGCTTTTACATTTTAGCGATTGTGAATAATGCTGTTATGAACATGAGTATACAAATATATGTTTAAGACCCTGCTTTCTGTTGTTTGGGGTGTATACCCAAAAGCTAAATTATTGGACCCTATATTAATTCTGTTTTTAATTTTTAATACTGTTCTCCACAGAGGCCATACCGTTTTATATTCCCACCAATTATGCACAAGCATTCCTAATTCTCCACATCCTTGTCAACATTCATTATTTTCTGGGGGTAGTTTGATAGTAGCCATCCTGACTGGTAGCTATCTCATGGTTGAGTTGATATTTCATGGTAGTTTTGATTTTCATTTACCTAAAGGTTAGTAATGTTAAACATCCTTTCATGTGCTTATTGGTCATGTGTATATCTTCTTTGGAGAAATGTTTATTCAAGTCCTTTGCCCATTTTTGAATCAGGTTTTTTGTTGTTCTTGAGTTTAGGACTTCTCTCTATATTCTGGATATTAAGCCTTTATCAGATTTGTGATTTACAAATATTTTCCCCCATTCCGTGAGTTGCTTTTTTACTGTGTAAAAACTAGTGGCTTTCATACACAAAATTTTAAAACTGTCATCAAGGGGCGTCTGGTGGTTCAGAAGGTTGACAATCTGACTCTTGATTTTCACTGAGGTCATGATCTCATGGTTTGTGAGTTTGAGTCCCAGCATCAGGCAGCCACAGAGCCTGCTTGGAATTCTCTCTCTGCCCCTCATCTGCTCTCTTTCTCTTTCTCAAAATAAATAAAAACACTAAAAACAATAACAAAATCTTCAAGTCCAATGTGTCTACTTTTTCTTTTGTTGCCAGTGCCTTTGGTGTCATATCTAAGAAGTCATTCTAAAATCCAATGTTGTGAAGTTTTACCCTATGTTTTCTTTTAAGAGTTTTATAGTGTGAACTTTTACATATAAGTCTTTGATCTATTTTGAGTTAATTTCTAAAGTGTGAATCCTCTAGCTTTGTTCATATTTTTCAAGGTTGTTTTAGCTATTCAGGGTGCCATAGGTTCCATATGAATTTCAAGATGAGATATTTTTTTTATTTCTGCAAAAACATCTTTACAATTTTGATAGACATGGCTTTGAATGTAAAGATCATTTTCTATTGACATCTTAAAAATAAATATTAAGTTTTTGACCTTTTAACATCCATGGACTTACAATCCATGGACATGGGATATGTTTCCATTTATTTATGTCTTTTTTAATTTCTTTCCGGACCATATCATGGTTTTCATTGCACAAGCCTTTCACCTCTTTGGTTAAATTAATTATTTAAGTATTTTATTCTTTGTGATGCTATCAAAAATAAAATTTTATTTTATTTCCTTCTTATATTGTTAATTGCTAGTGTATAGAAATATAACTGATTTTTGCTTCTTGACTTTTATCTTAATATTGTGTGGAATTATTAGGTCAACAATTTTTTGTAGAATTACATTTAACATAGTTATAATAATTTGAATTTTAGCAGCTTTGTTTCAATAACATACAAAAACTCTACTTCTTTACATCTAGATCAATTCCTTTCCCTTCGCATTGTTGGGGTCACAGTATTATATATTTATACATTTGGGTGTCCAGAAACTTAAACTAATTGTTTAAAATTCACTCATCTCAAAATTATTTAGAAAAAGTAGATTTATGAATCAAAGTTATAATAGTGCTTTTAGACTAATAATTATTTTAGTCTTTTAAATCATCTAGAAATTAAATATTGGAGTTACAAACCATTGTTACAATAGTACTAGATTTTATATTTGCCCATGTGCTTACTTTTACCAAGGTCTTTATTTCTCCTATGCTTTCAGTTTTCTGTCTGGTATCCTTTTATTTTGATCCACAGAACTTCCTTGACCATTTCTTCCAGGGTAGGTCTAATGGTAATGAACTCCCTCAGCTTCTGTTTATTTGGTAATGTCTTAATTTCTCCCTTACCTTTGAAGGACAGTTTTGTCAAATACAGAATTTTTGGTTGATAGTGTTTTTCCTTTTTATGCTTTGAATATATTGGTCTACCACATTCTGGACTCCAAAGTTTCTGATGAAAAGTTTGTTGATTTTATTGAGGATGTCTTGTATGTGATGAACAACTTCCCTCAAGATTCATTCTTGTCATTGGCTTTCAAAAATTTGATTATTAGGTGTCTAGTATAGGTCCCTTTGAGCCTCTTAGAGTTTGTTGAGGTTCTTAAATATTTGTATTCATAGAATACAAGAAGTTCTCAGTCATTATTTCTTCATATATTCTCTCTCCCACCTTACCCTTCTGGGAATTTCATATGCTTATGTTGGTCTACTTGATGGGGCCCCATAGATGAAGGGTCCTTAGGGTCTGTTCTCTTTTTTCCAATATTTCTTTTTGGTCCTCAGACTTGATAATTTCCATGGTCTGAGCTTCCAATTTGCTGACTTTTTCATTTGTCCAACATTGCCTTTGAATCTCTCTGTTGAATTTTCCATCTCAGCTATTGTTCTTTTCAGCTCCATAATTTCTTTTTGGATTATTTTTAGATTTTCTGTCTCTTTGTTGATACTTCCATTTTGTTTATACATAGTTTTCTTGACTTTCTCCAGATCTTCCTTTAGTGCTTTGATCATCTTTACAATGAATTTTTTTAAAGTCTTTGTCTAGTAGATCTGCCATCCAGTCTTTTTCAGGGACAGCTTCTGTTGATTTATTATTTTCCCTTTGAATAGGCCATACTTTACTATTTCTTTGTATGCATTGTGATATTTTGTTGAAAACTAGACTTTTTAATCTAATAAGGTGGTAACTGTGAAAATCAGATTCTCCCCTTTCCCCACTGTTTCTTGGGATATTTTGTTTTTATTTTTTAATTATTGGTATATTAAACAAAATAACAATACAGTCTTTTGTGCTGAAGATGAGTCTGTTGTGTAAACTTTAAGTCTTCTCAGGTCATTTCTGAGCCTACACTTTTTCCTAGGCTTATCCAAATGATTTTGTAATTTCTGAATATATTCGATTGCTTTTGAATGTCCTACACTCTACTTTCTGGGCTCCAGAAGGGGAAAAGAGAAAAAAAAATGAAGTAAAAGAGATTCTAGCCCTTTAAACCCCTTCAAGTCACTTCACCTGGAGAGGGAAGTGCTTTTAACACCGGGGCGGGGGAGGGGGGTGAATATGCAACAAAAATGACCACCCACTTCTTTTTCTACACATCCAAGGTGAAAAGCAACAATTATCAATGAGTGCACAGATTCCCAATATTTGGAGGACAGTATTCTTTTTGGTTACCCTGGCTCCTGCAAACTGTTCCCCAGAACACACGCACAGCTGACTGCCACATGGCTACTTGCACTAAGAGCTGAAATGACCAAAATTTACCACAATTTACCATCCAAGCCTTTCCCCCGGAAATTGTAAGGCTTCAATAGACTCCAGAGTTCCAAAATAGTTACACCCTACAGATTCTGCCAGTGAAATTGTTGTCTAGGTGAGGAGACAGACTCCTGGTGGTTCCTACTCTAACATGTTCCATTCCACTCCCCACTGTGTTTTTCATGTGTGAATGAGCATATTACCCACTACGTTACTATGTCCCTTGAAAAATAAGCCATGCAATATATTTGGGAACTGAGTGTTACAAAAATGTCATTTCTGATATTCTAAGATTGCTATCATTTTTAATTGGTTGTCAAAATTTGGAACTGGCTTTGTTTTTCTATTTTGCTTTGGTCATTTGGAAGTGCAGAGCCAAATTTTCTGCTTTATTTAGTTGGGGGAAAATGTATAGGAACTTAATATCTAGTTTTCATAATCTATTATATTCTCTTTGTCTCTAGCTTTATTTAGTCTATAAATATATTTTCTGCTTCAATTTTATTTTCAATTTTATTTTCAATTGTCTTTCATATATTTTATAAGTTGTCATAATTCTTAGTGAAATGAGACAGTATATAGACACATACATAAAAGGATAGTTCTTACTTTAGAGCAAAAAAGTATATGGACCAATTTATTGCTTGACTTTCTTTCAATCGTAATGTAAACAATGAACAAGCAAGTGAGGAAATGTTCTGTAAATATTACTTCTTTATTTGCCATGTATTATTCTAAGCACTTTTATGTCTTACCAATTTGACCCTCACACATTTCCAACAAATTAAATACTTTTTTTGGCTATGTTATTCATGGGGTATATGGAGTTCTGTTATAACTATGCACCTGAAATATGAAAAGCATCACCCTCAACAAAATAAGACATAGTCTATATCCTATTGTTCTCTAGGTAAAAACGACTTTGGTATGATAATACAAAGAAGGTGCTGTGAAGAGTTACCCAGTGAATCTTTGGCATCCAGGTGATTTGCCTAACAACCAGCAAAACAAAAACACACATAGTAATAAGTCAATCGGTGCTCCCCAAGAATGAGTTAAGTACAGCCACTTTGAAATCTATTCCAACACTTCCTCATGAAATAGAAATTTATTTGAAAATATAAGTTTCTAAATTTAATCTGATATTTTATGGAGTAGGTCTACTTGACATACTTCTCACTAAAACTAAGATGATTTATTGCAAAGATTCAACCAAAGCTTCAGCTAGAGTCACATGTGTTGTTACACAACTGAGAGTCTAAGCTGTGACCCAAAATGGGTATTTCAGCACCAGCTTCTGGGTATTTACTTTGTATACTTTTTTAAAAGTCTAAGATTAAAGGTTTCAGCAAACTGTTTAGCATTACTCTATGAAAGATGGTTCATCATCTTTTGTTGTTACTGTCATTGGATCTATTTAAACAGAGAAGAAAATTAAGTGTGATAATTTGTGCCCAGTTTCCTTATACACTAACTTTACCATAATAAGCCACTGTGATAAGAGCCTCAATATTACATTTCTCTTGAACAACATCTTATTTGCCTGTCACTGTTCATTTGGTTTAGCCTGAAAACCGTCTTTAGATGCTTGGAAATTTTGCTCAACATACCTCTTCTCATCTACTTATCTGTGGCCAGCATGTGAGAGCCAAGGGAATATGTAAGAGCAGTGAGACAGCTCCGGTTACTTTGAAGCCACATCAGATAATTTTATAATCTTTGTTTTGAATCTCAACTGAATACATGGTATTAGGCAACATTCCACAGTCCATTTGTTATATGGCTTCCTTCCAGATTCAAGATTTTCCTCCACCGCTGTTCTCTTTTCCTACCAGTCCTTTTAGGATGAGAGTCAAAGATACTGTTTGAAGGGTATTGCATTATTTTTCCACAATTAGGAGCAGATAAGCTCTACATAAACTGGTTTAAAACTACACTTAAAATAGCAGTAGGTAAATACAAGAAGATAATTATTTCCTATAGTATACCTTTCTTTGGGTTAAAGTCCCAGAATAACTTTGATGTAATGGCTGCTTACATAATATATGTTTAACTGACCAAGTATGTGTGTGTCATGAGTCCAAATGGTTTTGTAAAAGAAAAAGAGCAACAGGATAAAATCAAATGCAAATACTGTTTATCACCCAAAGCACCATAGTCTTTACACTGAAATCTTATCAAAGGAAGTATTACTAAAAATAGATGAACTAGAGATATGTACATAAGATATTTTTAAGTGCAGATCTCACCTTTCTAATTTATCTTCCAGGAATAGCTTATACTATTCCAAACAGGTCAGCTGTTTGCCTCAGTCCCTCTGACTCTACACTAATAATCTAAACAGTGGTTCAAGTCACTGTTTTCTTTCACTTTACTTCTTCATTGAAAACCTGTATGCAATTATGCACATGCACAAGGAGATAATTTTATTTCTGGTTCCTATATTTATATTATCTCTTTGGAATTCTGCTCCACAGGCTATGTCCTTCAGAAATCGCTTTTACTGGAACAATAGCCATGCTGACTGGTTTATGAGTGAAGAGGTCACTACTAACAAACCATCATCTGACTATGATCTTTCATTGGTTCTTCTGCTCCATTTTGAGTAAAAATAAGTCCTCATAACAAATATTAGCACTGAGGAATCCCAAAAGTCTTCTCCCTTTAAGTATAAAATGTATTTGGTGGTCATCATCCTGCGTGTCTTGTTAATTGTAGTCTTGCACTCCCACAAACACACATGTGATCCTTTAATCCTCTTCTGTTATTTCTCCTTTTCCCTTCCTTGCCTTTAATTGTTCTTCCCTGTCTAGACTTGTCAGAGGCACCCACAGACATTAATATGTCATTTTGGACTAATGAGTCTGTTGACGGACAGATTAAGCATCCTTATTTCCTCACCTGGGCTTCATGATGACAGCGGTTATTGGCCAAGATGTGGTTTTAATCACTGCATTTGGAAAATTATTTCTCTTTCTAAGTTAATTGCTCCCTGATTACCATAGAGAACAATCTTCTGACCTTGACTTTATTAGTCCTGAATTTTTACTAGCTGAGCTATCCAATCCAAACTATTCCCATCTGTTTCTCTCAGTACAGTGCAATTGCTCTCCTGGATAATGGAGTAAATGAGAATTTCTCATAATGGATCCCCGTGGAGCTAATGCTTACATTAACAGTCCCAAAGATGTTACTGGAAATGTCAGTAGGGTAATGAATGAGGTAGTGGAGCATGGTGACTAGAAAGACATTAGAGTGAAGATTACTTGCTGGCTCATGATCAGACTGAAGTTCTCATCGGTCTGCTTCAACACAAAGGAAGAAATGTATCCTCCTCCTATTTTCACAAGGCAGAGAAAATGCCAGGCTGTCATATTTACTCAGAATTCAGCAATAAGTATTATCAAGAAATAAAAGAAAAATACAACTTTAACCTGAAGGTTAGCTGTTTTTCCTAGAGCCCATTAGCCAAACATGTTCCCAGAGATGAGGCCATCTCTCCGCATTGTTCCTAGCCTACTACCATGCTTCAGGGCAATTTATGTCCCATTAATTAGAACCTCTTTGACCCTATTCTCTGTTCTCAAGATACAAAGCCCAACTCTCTCCTTAACACCAACTGTGAAAAGGGTTCTTCTCAAACCCAGAATAATGCCCAGTCCTTCCTGCTCCAGCATAATGGAAAGAGTGGGCATCCATTTCCCCCAGAGAAAACCTCTACTCCCAACCCAGACCTCATTCCTATGTGTATGGAATGGTGTGATTTTCTGTAAAGGTTAGAAAGAGAGTCATTAAAAAAAATAATAATACATGCCTTAAACTCTGAATTATTCAGTCTAAAAGAATTAGGGCATTAGAGTCCAGTAAGGATCTATATTTGGACTAAACATAATTATAATTATTTGAAGAGTAATTCTGAACTACAGACATATTTAATTTATATTAATAAATAGAATAACAAAAGCACAGAAGATAGAATTTCCCTTACTTCACAAATCCAGAGATTGTTCATTTACAATGAGCATATATTTTTCTTGTATTAACTTCAGTGGAAACCTCATCGGGGTAATGGGTTGGCTCAGTCCACCTGGTTGGCATCTGACTCTTGATTTCATTTCAGGTCATGATACAAGGGTAGCACAGGATTCCCCACCAAGTGTGGAGCCTGATTAAGATTCTCTCTCTTTCTCCCTCTGCCCCTCCCCTCTGCTCATGCGCTCTCTCTGTCTCTCTCTAAATAAAAGCAAATGAAAATTTTAAAAATAATAAAAAGCTACTCAAGTTCCACATTAAAATTGAGAAAATATTTTGATTCCTCGAATGCCAATTTTTAATTTCAATCATTTGAAGAATCTAATTCCAGCCATATGTGGTAGAAACTATTATCAGCTTTAAAATAGCGTTTTGTCCCATCCATGGACTCTTTATCTAAAAGCCAGTCCACATCTAACTACTAAAGAAATCATTTGGAAAAGGTTTTAAAATGCACATTTCTAGGTACCACCTTACATCTGTGGATTCAAAATCTTTAGCATTACAGTCCTGGAAATTTGTATTCTTAATGAACATCTCTAGTTAATTCTAATTCTGAGTGAAGTTTAAAAATCACTACAATATTGACTTTTTGCCACAAAGCAGATCTAATCCCCCCCGACTCTGCCAAGCATCTGCCCCCTTAGATGCAACCATTATATAGAGGGGAGATTACTGGGTTCTAGTAATCTAGTTACTAGTGATCTAGTGATATACTTATCTAGCAGCCTAGTGATGCAACACTGCAATTTCAGTCCTTCCTCTGGGCCTCATTTATTGCAGAGATGTCAGCAAATTATTTCTCCTCCTTGACTTTAATGAAATCATTTTTAAAATAGAATTTTTTGAGGATGGAATGGGACAATGTAAGTGAACTCTTTAGTAAATCATACAGTCCCTACAAGTAGAAGGGCTGGTACTTAGCACACAGATTCTCCTTTCTATAGCTTATTGATTTTCCTTCTCTTCTTATCCCCTCTGATAGAAGAATAGTTTCCACGGAAGGCGGGAATTGGTGCACCTGAACTACAGCACTTGTTTTCTGTGTCTCAGCCCTTCCTATGTAATGTGACAGTTCCTAATCCTTCAGATGTAGAAAGTGAATCCCTCTTAGGACTGGTTAATTGACTGTCACGTTTGTGTGACTCACAGTGTTCATTGCAAACCCAAGGACGAGGAGTAAGGGAAGGAGTACAGTTGCAGAGCCCAGCTCAGTTGGTGGACTTGATAGAGGATCATAAAGCACAGGTGGTCTCCATGATTTTCAGTCATGCACTCTTCATAAAAGACTCATAAACACATCCTCATTGTGCCTATATTTTAAGAAATAATGCAAAAATGTTTATATGACTATATTATATAGATCATAAACATAATAATAGAAACCTGAAAGGATGAATAGAAAATAAGTAGGGGTGCCTGGGTGGCTCAGTCAGTTGAGCATCCGACTCTTGGTTTCAGTTCAGGTCATGATCCCAGGGTCATAGGATCAAGCCCCATGTCAGGTTCTGCATTGAGTGTGGAGTCTGCTTAAGATTCTCTCTCCTTCTATCCCTCACCCTTGCTCATGCCTGCTCTCTCCCTTTCTCTCTCTCTCTAAAATAAAAAAAAAGAAAATGAAAAAAAATAAGTAGTTATATAACCTTATGAAGGTTCCACTGAATTTACACTTAAAAATGGGTAGAATGATAAATTTTGTTATATAAATTTTACCATAAAAAATTAAAAATTTTTTAAGTTTATTTTTTTAATCTTTTATTTATTTCTGAGAGAGAGAGAGAGAGAGAGAGACTGTGAGCAGGGGAGGGTCAGAGAGAGAGGGAGACACAGAATCCGAAATAAGCTCTAGGCTCTGAACTAGCTGTCAGCACAGAGCCCGATTCGGGGCTCGAACCCATGAACTGTGAGATCGTGACCTGAGTCAAAGTCAGATGTTTAACCGACTCAGCCACCCAGGTGCCCCTTTTAAGTTTATTTTTATTTATTTTGAGAAAGAGAAAGACAGCAAGCAGGGCAAGGGCAGGGAAAGAGGGACACGGAATTCCAAGCAGGCTCCAGACTGTCAGTGCAGTGCAGGGCTCAAACTCACAAACCCGCAAGATCATGACTTGAGCCAAAATCAAGGGTTGGACCCTTAACCAACTGAGCCACCCAGGCGCCCCAAAAAACATTGTAATATAAGTAGAAATTGTATCCTAATACCACACTCTTCATCGTCACTGTTAAAGGCCAGCTTTCCTGTGAGACATCTATCAGGAAACATCTACAATTTGGAGGAAGACCAACACAAATTACAAGATCTGAGAGATCTTGGGCAAGTGATTTAAACACCCTGATGATAGGTTTCCTAATTTTTTTAGAGAGGTGAAAAAAATACATTTATTTGTATCAAATATGCATTAGATTACATTAAACTTTTTATAGTTCTCAGAATAGCTTCATAATATAGATTATCATTCAGATTTTTAAATGAGAAAATAAAGATAAAAAATAGTAACTTTTCTAAGGTCACTCTGTTAGCAAGGGGCAGATTCAGGATATGAACTGTGGTTTTCGCTTTCAGTGTAAATCCTCATTCTGCCACCTAGAGGTGACAGGAGGTATACCCACCTGCAGAGGGTTTTGTGAAGATTATAAACATGATCAAGCTAAGGTAATGTGCAGTTACTAGCCAGAATAAACCTTTTCTTGGAAACTTTCTCCTGGACAATTTCTTTATAATATACTGCATACTAAGTAGACAATAAAAAAGTGAGGAATTGGGTTTTCTTTAGGGAGCAGATTAAGGGCAATATTAAAGGCAAATTAACCTATCAGCCTCCCCTTTCTCTCTCTTTTTTATTCTCTTCTCCCTCATGCACACACACAAACACACCCACATCAGTAACCATCTTGAGCAATTAACCTCAAGTAAAATAATGATTGGGATAGCAGAACAGTGCGAGAAATTTGACCTCATCATTTTATGTAGAAGGAAGCTGTAACTGAGTGATTTTGAATGACTTACCCCAGGTCACATAACTAGTATGTAGAAGAATTGAGTTTAGAGCCCAGCCTTTTGAGTTCTTCTCATTGTATTCTACATCATAGCCTCTGTGGTGTAAAGAGTAGTAGATCAAAGAGAACATGGACAAGAAAGAAACGAAGAAGATATGGAAATCTCTTTTTCTCTCATTGCCACTCTGTGTCCTCTGGTAGCTCTTGTGTGGCAAGATCCATCACTCTTTGTGAGTTTGTGTGCATTAGAGTTTCTTCATTCCTCATATTCAGTGAGGACAGGTGAATGCATTACATTAAGTGGAGTTAATGATGGAATACAATTCTCTATGAATCTCTTCCATTCCCATGTATCTTGCTAGCAGAGTCACTGTGCTCCCTACCGTCTTCCAAGAATGCTCTATAATGAAGAGCTTTGGAAGAGAAAGGTAGTGTCTCCCTCTACAACACAGTGCAGGCATGCTTACCGGACATTACGATTGATTTGTGTTCCCGAACCTCAGTGTTTTTCTCCTGTGACACCGTCCACTGAGTATAGGTATGTCGTCTGGCTCTGTCCCTGTTTCCCAATGTGAACTGGGCCATAGAGAACCAACACAGATATTGATGCTCTACTGCAGTTGCTACAAGTAATAAACCGTCTGTGTCTCTGATCCACAACTCTCATGTCTTCTGCCTGCATCAGTGAAACAAGACTTGTACTGGGACCAAACCATATAATGGTGGATAACACATGTGCTGTGCACTGAAGGAATTAGTTGTGAGCGTAGTAACTTGGCGAAAGCAGACACGGATGGACACAGGTACTTTCTACAATGCCGCCTGTCTTGATCAAGGGCGACAATGGTTAAGTTCTCTTAGCTGGTGTGTAATGAACAAGTCTCTCATTTTAACTGATTGTGACTCAAGGTTAGTTCAATCAGGCAGACTTCCTGTAATGATCAGTTAATTTACATAACGGTAAGTAAATGGCAAAATGTGATTGCAACCCAAAAAAAAAAGAATTCCAATTTATCGTCTTTTGCCATCATTCAAGCATTGTGACCTATGTGCAGGATGCATAATGAGAACAATAGGCTTTTTACCACAAGACAAGATTTTATGGAGTCCTAAAATGATTGTTGCCACCTTTTAAAGAAAATGTACTTTAGGGGCACCTGGGTGGCTTAGTCGGTTAAGCGTCCGACTTTCGCTTAGGTCATGATCTCGCAGTTCGTGGGTTCGAGCCCCGCGTTGGGCTCTGTGCTGACTGCCAGCTCAGAGCCTGGAGCCTGTTTCAGTCTGTGACTCCCTCTCTCTCTGGCCCTCCCCTGCTCACGCTGTCTCTCTCTGTCTCTCTCTCCTAGAAATAAATAAAAATATAAAAAAAAGAAAGAAAGAAAGAAAATGTACTTTAATCTTAACAGGAAAGCGTGAAGTGAAAACTTTCTCTGAAAATTAGCACATAAAGGAAGTTTAAGTGATTATGTATAACTCAAAACTTTTTCCAAGAGAAAATTATTTCCTCTTGAGAATGTATTCTGAATGTCATGTTAGAGAATATTACATGACAACACTGTTGCAGGTAAATACTGAATGGTGTTCCTTAAGGCACTTAAAAGGAGGGGGGATATGAGTTCATGAATTTTCAAGTTAGCATTTTTACTGAGCATGTGGTACATTTTGAAATTACTGTTCTATCACTCTTACCACACATACAGTTTTACCATTCTGCCTGGTAGAAATGACAAGGCTAGGGATATCCTTTTCATCACACTGAATTTTATTTATATTACATCAGCCTCCATAATGTGTGAATAATGAACTTGTCCAACGAACTAGACTATGATGTCCTTTTATCTAGCAGCCCTCATATTCAGCAGACACAGTCTAATTCAGCGGCAAATCTACCAGTAATCTCTGGAATATATCACACGGAGAGAGTGGGTGAAATCTATTTACCATTCAGTTTGCTGTAAAGGGTGTGAGGTAGTTGAGATATGAAAAAATATTGTACATGTAAACATTTTTAGAGTAAGAGGTGAAAATCAAAATGCTATGAAATTCTATGTGGTAGAATATAGTATTGAGCATTCAATTTATATAGCAGGCTAATATTTTCTTGCACAAAGCAAATATCAAAAAACCTGAAAAGAATCTGAGAAAAAGAAATAAGTCTTCTGCAATTTCAGCCACAGCCTTACATTTTTTTTTTCCTTTTACTCATCCACACTTCCGTCAGAAGCAACTGACACTTCAGTTAGAAAGAGTTAGGAAGGAGGTAGAGATTAGTTGATGTGCCTGAGAATTGGGAATATTAATGATATTTGAAGTAATTTGTAATTTAAAATATACTTCAAGTTTTAAAATTTCATGAGTGTATTTTTTTTCTTTCTTTCTTTCTTTTTTCCACCCATCCAGCTGTGGTGTTTGCCTTCATGGCATTGACATATTTTTCTAAGGCTAAATCCCTCACAAAGGAATGACTTCTGTTCTGTTTTGCATTTGTGAGAACTGCAGGTTGGAAGAGTGCTAATCACCGGGCATAAAGCACTGTTTAAAACACCATTTTCGATAAGAAAAATAGCCCCTTATTAGGTACTTAAAGACATTTGGGGCATGTTTTGGTATCCAGTATGAATGTACCAGGTGGCTGACAATACATTCTCAATTTGAAGCAGCTTTTGTTACATAAAAAATGTAAACTCTCATGTGTCATATTACCTAAGAGGCAATAACAGATGATGAAAATATTCTTACAAAATATGCAAAAGCTCTCTGATGCTAAATATATTTTGGGATCTGACCAAGACACGAGTGAATCAGAACTGAGCTTTGTTCCGTCAAGTACTTTAAATGGCCCCAAGGAAGGCTTCAGTTCTCTGGTGGAAACTTCTACCTGAGAAACTGAGAAAGTCTCTTGCTTGTTTCAAGGGCCTGAAATCAGATTCAAAGATGGCTTTAGCATTTTTCTGATGAATCGACTAATCAAAGCCAATTTGAAAACAGGTGCAGATCTCCTCCAGCCTTTTCTGAAGCAACTCAAGTCTGAACTGAACCACTTTGTTCAAACACCAGGTGTGTAGGGCAGACCTCCTTGTGGAGTTCACAGAAGCCTACAACCCTACTATGTCTTCTTCAGCACATGCACATCCAGGCCACCAGGAAGCCTGCACTTCTTCCAGAGGCAGTGGAGGAGAGCTGTGAGTGCTGGGAGGTGACTTGAAAGAATGGGCACAGCCACAGGAGTCATCTGGTTAATGGACACTTAGACACCAGGACTCTACTTTTGGAGTCTGACGAACGAATAAATGCTCCCTCGCACATCCCAGCTTTCTCTCCAGGAACACAAATGACCCTGCCTTTGTGTCTGAGCTACAGGGATATGGTTCAGAGCAGCTTAGACACAGACACAGACTCATTTCTCCACTTTCACATACATTAAATGTGTTTTTTAATATGTCATATGAAACTGAATGTATGAGGGCCATCTTAAAGGCCTTTCCCTTTTGTGAACTAAGGAAGAAAACTAAAAAAGAAAGCGGGGTTAGAAAGATATGAACGAAGTAAATTGTACTGTATGCAAGACTTGATTTGTAATGAAAAAGAATTCCTTATTCATATGTGCGCAAAAACTATTGACTATAATAGAATAAAGTCATCCTAGTTGAGAACTTTGGAATTTTATATTATATTTCTTAGGTGTGAAATAACTTAGTGTCATTTACTATGGATTTTTTTTTCCAACTCTTAGCTTCTTTAAAATATTCTGTGTTTGGGGCACCTGGATGGCTCAATCGGTTGAGCATTCAACTCTTGATTTCAACTCAAGTCATGATCTCATGGTTCTTGGGATCGAGCCCCTCATCAGGCTCTGCACTGACCACATGGAGCCTGCTTGGAAATCTCCCTCTGCTTCTGTCTCTGCCACTCCCCTGCTTGTGCTCTCTCTCTCTCAAAGCAAATAATAAAAATAAACATCAAAAAATACCCTGTGTTTTTTGCCCTATATCTCTTAAGGCATCTTAACACCCTATGTATTAGGCATCACTACTCATTTCAGCATGATCCCTTTCACTCTAGGGCAAGCGAGGTAGGGAGCAGTATCTATAATTTTTTAAGCAGTATCCTAGCAGATAAACCACTGCAGCATATCAGAAGAATAAAAAATATGTAAGGAAAATTTTAAAGGAGAGACAAAGGCTATTCCAGTGCAATAGCATACAGAGAAGGGTTTAACATTATATCATTGCATCGGTGGGTATTTACTGAGTGCATAATGTTAGACACTGTTACAGGTAATGGAGGTGTAACACTGAGCAAAGCAGCAGGTTCCTCATTGCCACAGCTGTCACGTTCGAATGGGGAAAATGGGCAATAAATAAACAATTTAATACCAGGTAGTTATCATATGCCGGGAGATAAATGGGTTGGGGTAATGGATCAAGAGTGAAACACAATGAATGTATGGAGCTGCCATAAATCGTGTGGTCAGGAATGCCTTCTCTGAGGAGGTGGCACTTGAATAGAGAATTTTAAAAAGTGAGGGAGTAAAATTTGTGCATATCCATGTGAATAAGGAAGGTGTGTGCAGTTGAGGGAATAGCAGTTGCTCTGGATAAGGGACATATTTGACATATTGAGGACCATTATGGAGACTAGATGGGTGTAACAATCAAAAGAATGACTATATAAAGCAGATGAAACACTAGCTAGAGGCCAGATTATGTAGAAGCTTTTAACTGAGAGTAGGAACTTTAAATTCTTTCTCAAAATTCTGGGAAGGCAATAGAAAGGTTTGAGCAGAAGAGCAGTATGATCTGATTTAATATAATTTCACAAATGTATTGAAGTCTAATTGACAAACTGTAACTTGCAAATGTTTAAAGTATACAATTTGATAAATTGTGACTTCCATATAAACATGTTGAAACTATTACTGCAGTTAATATAATGAACCTAACCTTTTCCCCCAAAGATTTCCTCGTACCCCTGTGTAATTCCTCCATCCTGCCCCTCCCAGTCAACTGCTGATCTGCTTTCTATCATTCTAGGTTGGCTTAACTGTTCTAGATTTGGACATTCCATTCTAGAGCTGGAATTGTAAAGTGTGTGTATTCTCTTGTGGTCCAGCTTCTTTACTCAGCTCCATTCATTGAAGGATCATGTATGTGGCTGTGTGCATCATTTCTACAGTACTTTTATTGCTGAGCAATATTCTATGGCATAAAAATTCCACAGCTGTTGGTTTATTCCTTTACCTGCTTATTTACTCACTTGTTAAAGGGCATTTGGATGGTCTCCAGGGTGTTTTGCTATTATAAATAAGGCTCTTATGGAAATTTATATACAACTGTTTATATGAACATATGCTTTAATTTTTCTTGGGTAAAATATCTAAGAGCAGAATGACTAAGACATATGTTGGGTGTATACCAAACTTTTTAAGAAACTGCCACATTTTCTTCTGAAGTGGTTACACCTTTTATACATTCCCACCAACAGTACCTGAGAGCTCCCACTTCTCCATAGCCTGTCAACATCTGTGATCATCAGTTATTTTGTGTTTTGTTTTTAAATTTTAGCCATTCTAATTAGTAGGCAATGGTATCTCACTGTGGTTTTAATTTTCATTTTCCTAATGATGGACTAACAATGTTGAACATCTTTTGTGCGTTTCTTTGTCATCTGTACATCTTCTCTGCTGAAGAGTGTTCAAATTGTTGCACATTTCTTGAGTTGTTTGTTCTCTTATTATTGAGTATTGAAATGAGGACTTGCAGTGACTAATGACAAATTCTAGTTGTGGTAACAAGAATGGGTGGTGTATGCAGAGGAGTGTGCTGGGCCATAGCAAGATTTACCTTCCTCATTTTTTCTGAATGTAATCAAAGTTTTGTTTTAAAATGTATTCATTTAATTCAATACCAAGGGCTCTATGAAAAATCAGGGCAGTGATATCTCCTTTCCAATGCAGTTATTTAGGGTAGGCCCTAGATTGAGTTGCTCATATCTGTCACCATTCTAGGGATGACTTAGATTTAGACAAGTAAATTTGAATTGCTATCGTATATCTATGTAGAGACACTAAGTAGGGAGCTGGAGATGATGAGAAGGAAGTTAGAAATTAAGAGAGATCAGACAAGGAGTTATGGATTCGGAAGCCTTCATCCTGTTGATGATACAACAGGATGTTTATAACCCACAGAACTGGAAGATCTTCATCCAGTAAGTGTAGACAGAGAAAATAAAAAATTAAGAGGTAATTCCTGGGACACCCCAACTTTTAGAGGTCTGAAAGAGAAGAATTCAGAAAAAAGACTTATAATGGTTAATGGAGATGGGGATAGTATTCAGAGAGGGAGACACAATAAGAAGTAATTACTTTCATTGATTGTGATGCAAGAACTCATTTTTTTAAATGTTTATTTAGTCTTGAGAGACAGAGACAAAGTGTGAGCTGGGGAGGGGCAGAGAGAGAGTGAGTCACAGAATCTGAAGCAGGCTCTAGGCTCTGAGCTGCCAGGACAGACCCCAGCACGGGGCTCAAACTCCCAAACCATGCATCATGGCCTGAACTGAAGTCAGCCGATTAACCAACGGAGCCACTCAGGTGCCCCATGTAAGAACTCATTGAACCACAATTAGCAGGCACAGGTCATGCTTTTTGGATGTGGAAGAAAGAAAACAGAGTGGTTATAATAGGATTGAAATTACTAAAAAGGCACACTGTCTCTAATGGCAGATGTGACAAAGTTGGTTACTTTATGCTGATACTTGGCTTCCTTAGGCTGATGTGGGTGCAAATACTTTATAACAATCCATTTTTTTAATGTCTATACCAGAAATGAGAACCAATGTACTAATTTGGGGGGGGGGGGGGACAAATGGATATGAAATAAGTTTATAAACATATATGGGTTCTGCTGTACAACTATGTGTGAGTGAACAGTCCAAATGAAGAGGAAGTAATGACTACATGGATTCCCCATAGCTCACCCAGGGGAGTGCAAGTTACCCTGTACATCTTCTACTCTGAAATGCATTTTAAATTAGGAATAAGCCAAGTAATTTTATACATTTAATTCTTTTGTTTGTTTTACATAAACTGAATCAAATCTGCGAGATTTGATAGGTCTCCTAGAACCTGGCACTAGGTAAAATGCCATGATAAAATTTTAATTTTGTTCTTCTATAAATATTTTAAGAAAACTAGTTACATAAGCACATGAATCTTTCAGTGATAAATAATAATTTACTAACATTGTTTATTTTGAATCACATAAAGAGAACAGCCTCTTGTATTCTTTATAAAATTTCTATACTTTATATTTTTTCTGTTTGTCAAAAATTTTAGAAACTAAATTGTTCCCTGGACTATCTTATAATACATGAAGATCTAGGAAGTGTTGATTTTTATTCATTCCACAGAGTATGGCTGAAAATTCATTAATTGGTTTGAATCTGCTTGTGGTCAAAGGTCTTAATGCTTTTTGAACCTCTGATATTGAAGTAGAGAATTTTCAGCAGATACGCCAACCCTTATTTTATTATATTTTATCCCTAGAGATTATTTCTATTATGAGAAATTCAGTGTCTTTAATAAGTAGTCATTAATTCATGTTCCTTGTGTGCACATATGTGCATATCTTGGATCTCAGTGATTTCCGCCAAGAATTAACATTTAGCCCCTTCAGATTTTTGCATCTTGGTGGTTGAAATCATGTAAACACTTTATAAACCTGAAGAAGCTTAAATATATAAAAGCTAATACCTTTGCTGGGGGAGAGTAAGCTAAAGTAAATGCAGTATTAGCTTATAATACTAGAATTCCAGGCAGCACTTTCAGTGGGTGTCAGGCCATTGTTATTTCTATCTCTTTTAAAAATTTCATCCCATTGGAAACTAACAATAGAACTCCCCTATGACCCAGCAATAGCACTGCTAGGAATTTACCCAAGGGATACAGAAATGCTGATGCATAGGAGCACATGTACCCCAATGTTCATAGCAGCACTCTCCACAATAGCTAAAACATGGAAAGAGCCTAAGTGTCCATCAACGGATGAATGCATCAAGAAGATGTGGTTTATCTATACCATGGAATACTACATGGCAATGAGAAACAATGAAATCTGGCCATGTGTAGCAACATGGATGGACCTTGAGGGGGTTATGCTGAGCGAAATAAGTCAGGCAGAGAAGGACAAATATCATATGTTTGCACGTATAGGAGGATTAGGAGGAACTTGACGGAGGAACAAGGGGGAGAAGAAGGGCGGAAATGGTGGGGGAAAGGGAGAGAGGCAAACCATGAGAGACTCTTGAATGCTGACAAAAACTGAGGACTGATGGATGTGGGGGGGAGGGAGGGATGGGCATGGAGGAGGACACTTGTGGGGATGAGCACTGAGTGTTATGTGGAAACTAATTTGACAATAAACTATTTGTAAAAAAAAAAATTTCATCCCATTGTCTTACATCAAAGTATAATCGCTTCTGATTAATCCAGGACTGCCGCTAAACATTCAAAAATAGCATTACCATAGGGAGGAGTTGATTATATATGAATTGATAATATTATATATGAAATCCAAAATATAATGTACTATGACCAAAATATATTCAGTGTTGCTTTGTATTTGTGACTTTATAATTTGGCCACATTTTAAGAACAAGTACACATTTAAATTTTCCATTATAAATATGTAAAATTAAGGCATATTTCATTATTCATGAATGAAATATCATATCAATTACTGTCATACACTTATTGCCTATTATTCTCAAGAACACTTATGCCCCTAAAACAAAATTATTAATAGTTCTCCTTAATTTATTAAATATCTGTAATGTTCCAAGTAGGTATTGGATTGGATTTAAAGAAAATAAAAGTAGTGTAACTGAAGTATAGATATAGTCCCTTCATTTGAAAAATACTTTGTCAAGTAATGATAGTACAATAATATATATATATGTATATATATATGCATATATATAAATTTACTCCCAGATCAATTTCATTAGTAATTGATATTTATACACAAAGAGTCTGCAGAATTTTTATGTGAAGGAAGTTTGAAGATAGGAACATGGTTAGAATTGTGGGCTAGGAGAGTTTTATAAAAGTTGAGTTTGTATAGTAAGGAAATTTTTACTGACACTGTATGTTTATTGAGGATGACTTCTGTGTGTGTTGTGGAGAATCAGGGAGTTCACAAAAGCCCAGTGGCTAATACCTTTCACTTTCAAGCCACTTCTATCACTCTTTATTGAACCATGTGCCAGAAATCTTCCTCAGTTTAGTACTTATAATATTTCTCATCATTAAAAACCCAGTGAAAGAATAACATGAGACACCAAGAAGTAAAGTGACTGACCCACAGTCACATAATTAGTGTGTATGAACCAATCTAGAAGTTGAACCAAGTACATCTGACTGCAAATTCATCCTTTTGCTTACTGATGAGTGTGGGGGGCGGAGGGGGGAGATGGGCATGGAGGAGGGCACTTGTGGGGATGAGCACTGGGTGTTATATGGAAACCAACTTGACAATAAACTATTTGTAAAAAAAAATTCATCCTTATGCTTATTTATTGTTATTATTATGCTTATTATGTATTTACTATTTGATGTCTTTTTGGTAGTCAGAAGTCATTTCCTCCCATTGCTTTATGGTATATGTATTTGCTTACAGTTGTCCTATATAATATGCCAACTTGTTAAAACTTTTCTAGAAGTGACCAAGGCCCACTGAGGCTCAGTTTTAAGTGTTATGCCGATGAGAGACAGAGGCAGACATCTTGTTCCACGTTAGCCTTACCCTTTTGGACCAGTCAGAGTCTCAGACCTCTTCCAATATCCATAGGTAAGCTTTGAAGGAGCAGTTTTAATTTTATGAAAAAAATGCTTTGTAACACGTTTCTGAAGCTAGTTTTGCCACAATTTCAAGGACTTCTGTTCCTAACAGAAACGACACAGAAAGTTCTAGATTCAGAACTTCTATTTCTAACAGGTTATGCCTCTAGGTTAATGAAATGCAGGCTGTATATGAATAAGATTTAAAGTTTATATAAAATGGAAGATTAACTGCGCTACCATTGGTTTAGACCATTATGTTCCATGCTAAACAGCTTCGATCCCACTTTCTAGTATGAGTCCCACAGCAATCTTTAGATGACTGTATTATTATCAACATCCTCCAAGTGCATCAGTTGAAGTCACAAGCGCATCACTGTCTTGCCCAAGGTGTACCATAGTGGCGCAGTTGGTATTTTGAGCCCAGACATCCTGGAAAATGTATCATTTATTAGTTATAATACCATATTAAGTCATAACACTCCAGGGCCATTCCTCACCATTTCCTCCTGGATCCAACAGACTGCATAAGTGGAAAAATGGAATTTGATTTTACCGTGGTCTTTGGTGAGGCCACCTGTTTTCCTACCCTCTGTTGTTTGTCTAATAATTATCTTATAATAATGGACAAGAATCCTGAATTTCTTGTCTAAAGTGTGAGTTCAGTCTTTTTTGGTTGTTTTAAAAAATAGCTTCAAGAAGGATTACTCTTTAGCAATGGAGAGAGAGAGAGAAAGAGAAAGGAGAAAGGTTATGTGAAAGCTCTTGCAGTGATGTAGAAACAATTCAGCAGTGATGTTTTTCATGCAGGCATGGGATTTGTATTTATGCTAACTAACTAAGATGATTTACAGGCAACTCCCTGAGATGTTGCCTGTAAAAATTTGTAACTTCAGAGGCACCTGGGTGGCTCAGTCAGTTAAGCGTCCAGCTTCAGCTCAGGTCATGTCTCACAGCTCATGAGTTTTTGCCCCACATCAGGCTGTCTGCTGACAGCTTGGAGCCTGGAGCCTGCTTCGGATTTTGTGTCTCCCTCGCTTTCTGCCCCTCCCCCACTCATGCGCTCTCTCTCTCTCTCTCTCTCTCTCTCTCTCTCAAAAATAAATAACGATTAATTTATTTTTAATTTGTAATTTCAGAATCCCTGCTGGGCCAATATTATGATATAATGAGAAATTGCCAAAAGTAGGCCATAAATAAATGACAGCGAGTGAAAAGTCTAAAATTTGGACAGTATCACCTTTCCTGGTATTATAGGGTTCTTTTTTTGTTTGTTTGTTTGTTAATGTTGATTTATTTATTTTGAGAGAGCACACATAGGCAGGGGAGGGGCAGAGAGCAAGAGGGAGGGGGAGAATCCCAAGCAGCTTCCATGCTCAGCACGGAACCCTACACGGGGCTCCATCTCACAACCATGAGATCATCACCTGAGCCAAAATCAAAAGTCTGCACTACCCTGGGACCCCACCTGGTAGTATATTCTGATCCATCTCTAGCTCACTGCACCTATTTATCCAACTAGGAAGCTCTCATGTGTCTTCAGCAATTTTATAGAACCAGAATTTACATACCCAAAGATAAAATTTTATCACATTTCTTTATATATTACTGACAGAAGGAAGGAGGCAGAAAAAGTTGAATAATGGAGTGGGGACAAGAATAGACGTCTGGCATAGAATGGAACAGGCTTGAAGTAGCACATCACATGTAAGCGAGGCCTTGCCACGGTGCAGAAGGAAGAATTACCACCCTTCGTGTGGATCATAAACTTGCCAAAACATACATTTGTGTAAACCTGTGTGTGTGTGCATGCGCGCACGTGCACACCATGAAGGTTTTAGAACTTTTAAAATTTAGTAAATTTTACTTCAAAATTTAGTAAAATACGTAGCCTGAATTTTCCCTGACAGTGTCTTGAGAAATATATGGTCATTAAGGTGCTTTTAATAGGATGGAAGCTGAAAATGCTAATGAAAGCAGCCCACCATGCTGCACATTTTAAGTGGTGTTTCTCTAATATGCGAACTGTCTTACAAACATGTCTCCCATTTTAAATTAAACCCGTAGAAGGAAATAATATAACTCTAACACAAAAAGTGGTTTGAAAACTTGATAGATTTTCTAGTCGCTGCAGATCATGGTAGATAAAATATGAACACCGTATCTCTAGAGGAATCTTCTAAGATCTTAATTTGATAAAAAATTAATAGTGATAATAACAATGATAAGGCTACACAAAGAAAACTAAAGATAACCTATATCCATCAAGGTACAAAAAGAATCAGATGGCACTTACAAATTGGATAATTTGGGGGGAATTAATAGTCTATTGACAATGGGTGTGAAAAGAGCATATAGAAGATACAAGGGATAGTTTCCTACCCTGGCTGGAAACAGCAGAGTAGTCCCACCCACAGGCTTGAAAAGGCAAGAAGAGGGACCATTTTTAAGAACCCAGAGACATAGCAGGTTATGTAGAGAGGGCTACTTGACAACTTCTGAGAACTCCAATTAAGGGACAGGGCCAGCCTCTGGTGATGTCTCAAAAAGGGGATAATTTACGCTGTCTCATTAGCCTCCATTCCTATAATTTCCAACTGGGAGTCCACACTGGTGGAATGAAATTGGAAGTCAGTGAGCAAAGCGTCTGTAATGAGATCCATCCAGGTGTGCCTCCAGGACACAGAGCTGTGGAGAGTGGGACAGAGATAGCAAGTCACATATAGATGTCCACCACACCTGTGAATATAACATCTGGAACTCAGATGAATGTATGATGTCTTTAGTACTTAAACTCTGAGATTCCAAGACAGAAAAAGGCCAAAAATTGGGAGAAAGTTTAGCATATAGAAGAAAAACATAAGGAATATGACTTTATATAATATTTTTGCAAAAAAATTAAAAGGAAACTGTGGGGTTTTCTTTTGACAATAAAGATTATTGTTGAGAAAGTATATGACCAAAAAGGAATTGTATACATGGATCAATAAAAAATGCAAGAAATTTTATAAATTATGTGTATATTCTTAGAATGCTAGAGGTATAGTGAGCTTTCTGTTTTTAACGTAAACATTGTCATTATAGAACAGAATTGGGGGAACACAGAAAACTGCTTATATTTCACTCTTCTAGGGGTTCAGCTATTGTACACTAAAAGCTCATGCCGACCTTATTCTATATACTGTAAAAATAAACAAACATAGCAGTAATCACCTTTTCAAACAAGCCACTGAACTGACAGCATTATCTTCTACATTTTAGCGGCCATTCAGTGCCCCTTTTCTGTCTTTTCTTAACTGTAAAGATGTATAAATTAAACCCTCAGGACCTTTTCTCTGGTGCTTTAGAAATTTAGCCAATGATCACTGTACTATATTATTTTTCTTCCCATCCAAATAAGACTCCATTTGAACCAATTTTAGTACTGGGGTGTACACACTTCTTTAAAAAATGTTTCCTTTTGTTCTGTTAGGAATTACAATTGCTGACTTGTTCAGAATGACGTCATTCATCTGTAGAGTCTTTATTTTAGAAGTGTGTACCATTAAAAAGATATTTTTGCATGACTTTTTTCAGGATGGAAGGGAGATTTCTATCACATGATTTTTATATTCTCTATGTCCTAGTTAATATAATTGTTTGGCTACCTGAATAGATAGAAGGCTTTTATTCATTATCATAATTAACAATATTAGCAAGTTTTTCAATTAAGTTTGATATTTGGGAATACATTTATTTTTTTAAAAAAATTAAGACTATTTTAAGTAAATTGTAGTATAAAATTTAAAAATAAATGTGACCACTTTCAAGTAAATGTCCTCTCACTAATCTTCCTTTAGCTCTAGCAAATCCAAGCTTATCTTAGGTCCTACTTATACTTATATAGTGCCTTACCCTATATTTGGAACATGCTTTTTCAAAGTGTACCATATTTGTGTCTACAGCTATCTTAAGAAGGTAACTGTATGTTCTTATGCCCATTTTGTAAATTCAGCAAGCCAAGGCCAGAGAATGCAGATGATTTCCTTGTGATCACATGGTTAATAATGGAGTGTTAATCCAAGTGTCATAACCACAAATCTTGGATTTTTCCTATCAATCCTACCTGACCCAGTAATTAATTAGATGCCTTTGTGTTCCATATACTGTACTGTCTTGGGGAATACAAACATCAAAAGTTTCTTGCAGCTTTTAATCACACACACACACACACACACACACACACACACACACGCCTTTATCCCTTTATGATTTCTAATCTTTGATGAGTTAGACTACCTACCATTTTTGTTTCTTTAATTTTCTTAATTTGATATTTTACCAAAAAAATTATGAAAAGCAAGTAAAACTCTACCTCCCAAAGATGTTTTTTAAAAAAGCTAGACTATCTCCATAAGCCCCTCTGCTCCCTACAGTACTCCCGTACTGTGGGACTGAGGGTAACCATATGAGTAGATGGTGTGATAATAACCGATCTTGGATGAGCATATTTTGCTCAGTCAAAAATCTATATGTAAATACATAAATGTTTCTAGAAGTTCTGTATATTTGATTTTAAAGAAGTGAAATTACCCTCTACACATTATTCTTTAACTTTCTTTTTCACCTTAATAATATATCATGGATATCATCACTAGCCAATAAATAAAGATGTAACTTCACACTTGCATTATAATTTCTGTACGCACATCACATCCATATATAATTTTACACAAACAGGTATCCAACATGCTCTTTTTCTTTTTAAGGACTCTTTTTTCTCCTTACCTCCTTTCTCCTCTTCCACTGGACTTTCCCTCTGCCCTGCTGCTCTGGCCCCAAAAAAACACATGTTTTCACACTCATGAGTATCTCTTCCATGACTTTTTCTTTTTTTTAATGTTTATCTTGAGAGAAAGGGAGAGAGAGAGAGAGAGAGAGAGAGAGAGAGAGCATGAGCCAGGGAGGGGCAGAGAGAGAGGGAGAGACATAATCCTAGGCAGGCTCCAGGCTGTCAGCGTGGAACCTGACATGGGGCTCCATTGCATGAACAGTGAAATTATGACCTGAGCTGAAATCAGGAGTCAGATTTAAATGACTAAGTCCCTCAGGTGCCCCTGCTATGACTTTTTCTATGCTTATATAGTTATACAAAATACATGTCTACATATGAGTATATGCACATTTAGACACTTGCAGAAATTCTGTCCTTATATGTTTTCCAAATAATCATATTATACCACTTTTCATTTTACTTTTCGGATGCAATCTTATCTTATAGAAAATTCCTTTTGGACAAATGGCCAGGAGTTGATTCATTCTATTTCATAATTGCATAATATTCCAAAGTGTGGCTCTGCTCTGAGTTAATCATTTCTTTGTGGGTGAGCATCGTTTACTCCATTAGTCAGGATCTAGTCGGGAGAGAGAAACCAGACTTCTGGTTTAAAAAATTTTTTTAATGTTTTTATTTATTTTTGAGAGGCAAAGAGAGACAGAGTGTGAACAGGGGAGGAGCAGGAGAGAGGGAGACACAGAGTCTGAAGCAGGCTCCGGGCTCTGAGCTGTCAGCACAGAGCCCGAGGTCGGGCTGGAACTCACAGACTGAGAGATCTTGACCTGAGCTGAAGTCAGACACTTAAATGACTAAGCCACCCAGGTGCCCAACCAGACTTCTGTTTTAATATAGAGAACTTAATGTAAAGATTTATTGCCTAGTGATTTAAAGGAAAGAAACTGGAATTATTTATGGCTTGAAAAAGGGGCCCAGTGGAATTGAAAGTCAAACTTCTGAAGGAGCCAGCAGGCGGGTGCTGGGATGTAAACAGTGTGGCATCTGTTTCTGAGGCTGTTAGAAAAACTACACACTGTCCTCGGCTGCTGCTCCAGGAGGCGACTGCAGCTACCAGAGTGAAGAAGCATTTCTAGGATGATACACAAGAAGCGGAGAAGTCAACCGAAAGCAAACAGGACGGAGCAAATCCCGTTTTCCTTTCCCAGACTTCCGGGTTCCCTTGTAGCGCCCCTCTTAACAGTGTCAGAGAGGGTCGGGTGACAAGTCAGAAATGTGGCTTGCAGAGCCCCAGCTCCAGGGTAGAATTTAGGATGGTGGATTTAAAGCTTCGAGAACAAATAAACATTTTAAAAAATCATCAAATAAACAAAAAGACAAAGAGCACTGAACAATGGGTCATGGGACCTGGGTTCTGGACACTGACTGCCTCTATGACCTCGGGCAAAGCATACAACATCTCAGGGAGCCTCTGATTGCACATTCCAGAGCTCTCTCGTGGAACAGAGCTTGTCAATCAGGAAAAAAATGAAATTGGGCTAAATATTAATTGACATTAGAAAATGACTGTTAATTTCATTTTAAAAATTAAAAAAATAAATAAAGCTCCAAGAACATTAACTTAACAACTGGCACATCTTTATTGCCAGGATTTTTTTTTTTCCAATTAAGAACAGAACTACACTTAAGTGGCCTTATTCACATATTCATATGAACCAGTGCTTTTATTTCTCTGGGACAGATTCCCAGGAGTGAGATTACTGCATAAAGTGATATTTTTAATTTTAACAGATGTTGCCAGATGCTTTTTCAAATGATCCTGCAAAAATTCACACTTCTAGAAATTTTTGAGAGTACTCTCTTCTCCCAAGCAGCAATGGAAGCTATCACTCTACTCAGTCTTTCCAACATGATGGGTGTAAAGCAATGCCTTGTTTTCAGTGTAATTAGCATTTTTCTGGCACTGTGTGATTTTGAGCATCTTATTATATATTTATTAACAATCTACAATTCTTTTTTGTGTGTGAATTTCTATTCCTATCTTTCACTTAGGTTTTTTTTCCTATTGGATTTCTTATGTTGCCTTTTTCGTGAATAAACAAATACCTCTCTGCATATTACAGAAATTGAACTTTATCAGTCTTCTGTGTTGTGCTTTTTTATAATGTTATTGTTTGTTTATTCACTCTAATTTTTGTATTCTTTCCAGACATAATATAATGAAATATCACTTATAGCTTCTGGTTCTCATATTAGTTGTATATAGACTTCCCCTACCCCAAGATTGAATTTATAATTTAAGCTTATTTCAAATATTTTTTAATTTTTTTATATTCAAGACTTTGTTCCTTCTGGAGTCTATGATTATATATACCATTCAATTTTCTTATTTTATTTATTTTGAGAGAGAGAGAGAGAACAAAGAAGGGGTAAAGAGACAAGAAGAGAGAAAGAGAGAATCCCAGGCAGGCTCCACACTGTCAGCACAGAGCCCAACATGAGGTTTGAACTCACAAACTGTTAGATAGTGACCTGAGCCAAAGTCAACAGTCAGACGCTTCACTGACTGAGCCACCCAGGCACTTCTGTATATGCTATTTAGTATGGGTTGATTTTTTTCTTCCGTGTGAATAGTCAGTTGTCCAGAAGCATTTAGTATATCAACTTTCTTGTAATATTGACTTGAAATACCAATTTTGTTATATGTGAAACTCTTTGATCTGCTTCTGGTTTTCTATTCTGGATTTCACTGACCTTTTGGTTAATTCTTATGCCAGTGCTGTATTGGCTTAATCACAGTGGCTTAATATGGACAATGCCTAGCATAAGGAGATCTTTTTTTCATGATTTTCTTAGCTATTCTCAAGCATTTCTTTTTCTGTGTGTGTTCTTCAAGATTTAATCTATCTCCTTTCTGCTTCAGAAAGGAAGAAATAAACCCCATTGGAGATTAATTGGAACTACATTCTATTTATATGTCATTCTGTAGAGGATGCATATTTTATGCAATTATCTTCCCATCAAAGTGGTACTTTCATTTGTTCAGTTCATGATCTCCTCAGTAAGATTCTATACTTTATATTTTTACTAAGATTTTATGATTTCTTTGTTTATTCTTAAGTATCGTATAGTTTTTGTTTTTATTATTATATTTATGGATATTTATTGCTGGACGGGAAAAAAGCTGTTGATCTTGCAGTATTTCCATTAAGATAGACTGAACCATCACAAGAATAAATCCAAAAAAATGTGATAGCTTCAAAGGAATACAAGTTTATTTCTTTTTCATGACAGTTTAGAGTGTATGGTCCAAACTGGCAGAAGGCTTTTCACCACGTGGTCATTCAACGACTCTGGAGAATTCAGCTCTACTATACTTAATATGTGGCTTCCTGGCTCGCTCTACTAGTCACCATCTGAGCACTGAGCAATAGAAAAAGAAATTGTAGATTTATGGGACAGGCAGGAAGTTGACAATTGTGAGCTCTGTTCACATCTCACTGGAGGGAATTTAGTTATAGGCAACCTGTAATTGAAAGGATCGCTGGGAGACACAACGTGACTGGAAAGACATACACCCAGTTGCCATTCTGTTCATACAGAAGAAGCGATGATGCATTTTAGGAAATTTAGTAGACTCTGCTATGGTAAAATTATCCTGTATCTAGCCATTATACTAAAGTCTCATTAATTCTAATAGCTTTCTTCTTGAACTAGGTACACTTGGAATTTCTATCAAATCTATGAGATCGTTTTGCTTCTTCTTGTCAATATTTTTTCTTACCAAATATTTTATTTTATCGTTGTTACATTTGTTAGGAACTCTAAATGAGTTGAATAATAATAGCAAGAGCAAACATCCATATCATAATTTCTTTAACATAGTTCATAGTTCTTGTATTTTATGATTTAGAATAATTTTTGGCATTGATTTTAAAATCTTGTCTTTATCGCTTTAAAAGATTTCCTCCAATTCTTACTATACTTAGAGCTTACATGGTAGTAAGGCTGCAAAGGTTTGTCATATGTCTTTTCGGCATATAAGATCATGATGTTTGTCTCTTTCAATGTATTAATCTAATGAAATGTTGACAGATTTCCTGAAAAGGAAATGTCTGGAATAAATCCTATTTATTCTATTCCTTGTGCATTTGTTGGATACACTGCTGGTGTATCAAAGATGCCTGCTACTATTTAGATATGTGCTAATATTTTTAAAGAAGTTTTGCATCTGTGGTCTCAATTAAGACTAAAGCGTAGTTTCTTTTCCTTCTTTGTTTCTTTTTGGGTACTATATTAACACATTATGCAAGATTAATAACATGACTTTGGAGCTTCATGTATCTGTCATCAAGAATAATGTAAATAAAATTGAAATTATGTGTTCTTTAAAAGAGAGATACAACTTACTTGTAAATCATCATGCCCTTATTCTTTTTAGCGCATATAGACTTGACTTCTGTTTATTTATCCAACCACTTCTTTGTCAATTACTGTATCTATTCAAGTTTTTCTCTTCTTAAATAGATTCTGACAACTTTTACTTCACTAGAATATGGTTGATTTTTTTCTAGGTTTTCAGATTTGTTGCAAAGCATTACATGTAGCTTTCTTTTACAATTTTTCTAGTATTTTCTGTGTCTTTGGTCATTTATCCTTTCTCATCTTATCTATTTTGCTTTGTCTTTCCCTTAATAAGTCTTACTAGAAATTCATCTATTTTGTAATTATTCTCAGGGACCTGCTATAAGAAAATATTTCTGTATTATTCTTATTTATATCTATTTAGTGAGTTTTAGCTTATAATTGATTACTTTCATTTTTCTATGTTCTTTTATTTTGTTTCATCACTGTTTTCTTTCATAATGAAAGTTTTATGGTTTTTACAGTTATAAATTTTTATCTAGATATACTTTTGCTGTGTTCTCTCTCTATATATATATTTTTTACAAATAGTTTATTGTCAGGTTGGTTTCCATATAACACCCAGTGCTCATCCCCACAAGTGCCCTCCTCCATGCCCATCTCCCCCCTCCCCCCCACATCCATCAGTCCTCAGTTTGTTTCTCAGTATTCAACAGTCTCTCATGGATGGACCTTGAGGGAGTTATGCTTAGTGAAATAAGTCTATATATTATTTTTAAGTGTTTCTGGCTATAATTTTCCGGAGAGTTTTTATTTCATTGAACCAAGCATTATCTAAAAATGTGTTAATTAGTGGTAATTAAGATTTATTAGTCACATTTCAGGTTTTTATTTCTAATTTTATTGCTTGAATATCAAAAGAAGTGCCCTATAAAAGGTGTATTTCAAGTTTTTTTTTAAGGTACTATTTGAGGGTAAATGAATGAATGAGGGTAAAATGTTTCATAGACCTTAAAAAACAATATTTTTCATTTAGTGACCTAAAATTTTTAAGTATATCTATTAATCAAGTTTTTATTGCATTCAATTTCTTCTCTGTTTTTTTTTATTTATAAACTACATTGCTTTCAAAGAGTTCTTTTACTACAAGTTTTAATTACCTTAATAAAAATAGTTCCATTTTCTACATAGAATTCTTCAGACGACCTTCAAAATTGCTTCATTTCTTTTTCTTCTTTCAAATATTATTGATTTTTAGCCTGGATGGGAGTAGGGGATGGAGATGAGGGAGACCAAGAAAAAAAAAAAACTAGAGAATAACATTATATCAGTGAAATGTATGGATCTTATTCTGGCTTTTCACTCAGGCAGGAATATTTTTTTTCCTTAAATTCACATAGAAAAAAAAAAAAAAAACCCTGCTTCAAGCTTCCTTACTGCCCTCTTCTGATCAATGGTATAAATACAGAATATCCATGTGTAGATACTTACATGTCCAGCCATATTGTATGTTCTTTAACACAGGGTATTGCCTTTTAAAGGAACTATGTCATTTTTCTCAGATTATAATATTAAAAGTGTGTTAAACAATTTAGTAAGGATTTTCTCCTTTGGTAATCATTTTTCCTTTATAGTAATAAAAATCCAACCATGTTTAGTAAGATCAAATTTGAAAAACAATCCTTGTACTAATAATGATCACAAAACAAAGCTAACAATGTCAGATACATTTGTATCAAACACAAACTTAGAAACTTTTTGAAAATATTAAAAAGCACTTCTGAAATTAGAAGTTGGTCTCTCTGCATACTGTGAGTGATCTGCTAAAATCAGTCTGCCTGGATAGCTACTCACCATTACTGCTCGATGACCCCATACTTTTCTCGAAGACTTGTCTGAAGCTCTTGTCGGTTCCAACTTTTAGTCCCCTAAAAGGTCACTATAATTTGAGTACCAGTAAGTTATGTTAGATTCTAAGACAGCTTCTATTTAATATAAGGTAAAGAATTTAAGCTGATCATAATGAGGTATGACAACCATATTTGACTAATCTCTGAAGAAGAATATGTCATTGCAATAGTAATGGGACAAGCCACCCAATTAATTGGTAGCAAATGAGACAGATAGCTTTGGAAGTTTTCCAAGAGCAAAAGTGCTTCTGGTGCTTTGCTTCAAAAGCCAAGCAAAACCAACTCCTTACTTGGGGAGAGAAAAATTTAATTTTTCATTCTTAACTTTTGCTTGCCAGAATCTAATCCCCAGTAGAAGCAGAATCGCGGGATAGAAAAACAAGGATGTGTGTGTGTTTAAATTATAAGTCTAGTAAACTGTGATGATCATCATGATTTTTGAGGGAGCTCTTTGGGTGTTTTGCTTTACTGTGAATAATAATTGAAATATTATAACCTTGCCAACTATGAAGTGTTTCCACATAGAGCTCATTTGCTTCTTACAACAATCCCCAGGGTATTATCTGCTTCATGTTACAGTGAGGACACATGTTACAGTGAGGACACATGTTACAGTGAGGAACGTCCTGGCTTGTCAACTTCACCAGAGCCAGTGCATTACCACAGGGTAATTACCTGCAGGTGGGGCTCTCCCTCTCCGATGGTGCCGGCCGGCACTGGTGTACGCCCTCTGTCCCCTGTGTTAACTGGAAGGGAAACAGTAGGGAGCTTACCCATGGCAAAAAAATGTAACCTAAACTCCTTTATTTCTTACAAAAGCTAATCTTGTATTAGGAGAAAATGGATCCAAGGGATCTCAAGTTAAAAGATCTCTTGAAGTACTAAATAATCAAGAAGATACTTCCTCTCTAGTAGATTTGGAGATGCTGGTCACAAGGGTGGGAGTTATCTGCTTATTATACCCATATGCTGAACTCATTCCAGCCCGTGAAGGGAATCGGACTCTCCTTGTTTTTACCTGAAAACACCACAAAGTCCTACTTGGTTTGGAAAATTAAGTTCTCTGATGTCGTATTAAATTTCTGTAGTGCCTCTGGGTTCTTGCTGAAGCACCTTTCAGTTCTAGTTCCTTAATTATGTTTTCACATGCCATGGAAATGTGGAAAACATAACAAAACAACCACGAGAACAAAATTCTTCCCGGCCTGTTCTATTATGTGACTTATTTCCGTCTGTTCTATACAATAGTGCATCAAAATCCTGAATTTCACTCAGAAGGGAAGACGGATTGGTTTTGTTTTCTAGTATCTAGAAGAGGAGTTGAGATGTCAGGAGAAAAGTACCCTCTCCATCACCAGAGGAAGCTAATCAAGGAAAAATGTCTGCTGGCAGCATGTACATTAATCTCCAGCTGGATCACGGGGCTGTTATGAGGTGTAACTAATCGTATCGTTGTGACTCATCTCGGTCTGTAATAACACGCTCCACAGTGACATCAGTGGTTGTGTGAGATGGATGTTGCATGTAAAGGAAAAAATACTATTCCACTGGAATATGTGCAAGCCTGCGCATGACACGGTGACAATTTGCAGTAAATGCAGCTACTGTTTCTCCACAATAACCTCCGCCTTATTCTGTCATCGCAGTGTTGCTGAAACTATCTCAGGCAGTCAGTGTGGGGCAATTTCAGACCCGCAGGTTGTGAGAACAGCTTAGTTCTCAGAAACAACCTATGTCAAGATGCACTGTAGCTGTCAACGAGGTCCACTTTGGCGCCAGGGCCAGATGCTCAGAAAATGTTTTAAAAGAATCCTAATGTGTTAATACAGATCCTGCACAAACTTTTGGTTTCCACAACAGCTTCTCCCAACATTTTCTCTACAGAAGCAAGGGCTTACTGTGATTTCTTGGTACATGTAAAATTCATAATACCCATGCATTTTGATTTGTCAGTCAATTATCCACTAGCCCATAATTGGCAGAGTAGAAAGGGTAACCAGACTGGACTGGACAGAAGGCCTCAGGCTGGCCCCGGTTTGACATGAGCACTTCCATTGCCAAGGAAAGAATGCTTCTGGGTTTCAAAAGAAGGGATTCCACTCTTTAAGGTCTCTCTCTGTCTTAAAATTGTACAGCTTTTTAAAAGTATTCAAAAGCTTTTCTCAGGCTTTTCTACTAAATTGGAAATCCTTTAAGAGGCAAGAACTGAGGTTACAATGTTTTTAGCATATTTTTAAGTTTCAAATTTTAAAATAATTGTGAAAGGTTTTTAACTTAGACAAGTGTTTTAAATGTAAAAGTATCTCCTAAATTTTTATATATTTTTTAAACATTTATTCAGACAGAGTGTGAGCTGGGGAGGGGCAGAGAGAGAGGGAGACAGAGAATCCAAAGCAGGTTCCAGGCCCAGCTGGCAACACAGAGCCCCACGCAGGGCTCAAACTCACCAACCGTGAAATCATGACCTGAGCTGACCTCGGACACTTAATTGACTGAGCCACGAGGCTCAGTGAAATAACAGAGGGGCATCTAGATGGCTCAGTCGGTTAAGCGTCTGACTTCGGCACAGGTCATGCTCTCAGGATTCATGGGCTTGAGCCCCACATTGGGCTCTCTGCTGTCAGCACAGAACCTGCTTCAGGCCTCTGTCCCCTGTCTATGTCCCTCCCCTGCTCACACGCACACTCTCTCTCTCAAAAATAAATAAACGTTAAAAATATAGAATAAAAGTAAAATAACAGAAAAGATGAATCAGAATGTATTTTAAAATAACAGGACTTAGAGGTATGTACCATGTACCTGGTATGCAATATTTACTGATTAGAAACAGAATTTACTCAGAATGCCGTGGTAGCAAAAATAAAGAGGAAATAATGGGCTATATATCTATTTTCTAATTTATTTCAAAGCAACTGCATATGTTTTTCCAGAAAAATAAGCATTTCCTGGACATAAATACCCCACATCTGATTTATATCCTGATAGTAACTGAAACATTTTCGCAAGGACGCTGGTCTGTACTAAAGAAATAAAATCTGTTAAGACGAAAGCCATTGTGTATAAGCAATTTGTATATTTATCAATCAGAAAAATATAGAGACGTTGGCCAGCACTGGGCTGTCTTTTTTCTGCAGTAAAGACTATTGTTATATTCTTAATCAATGTCTGTAATTTTATTTTTCAGAATGAAAAATCCCCAGGGCGATCTGCAAGTCGATCAAGTAATATTTCAAAAGTAAGTAAACTGTATTCATTTGTTTAATTATTTATTGACTTTCATGTTTTTTGAGTTTGAGTAAATATTTTATAATGTTTAACCTATAATTATTATCTATGAGCAGTACACAAATATGACTTGTTAATGGTTTTTGACTATTTTAGGCTTTTGCTGTGATGAAAGTCATGATTGCATACAACAAGATGTGTTATTTTTCCTTTTAAGCCACTATATGCAAAAGATAACTTGATACTTTCAGAGTGTCATGCAAAGTATTTTTTTCCTCTCATTTCAAGCATCACAGAGCTGTCACATACCCAACTTGAAATTGTATCAACATTCATGGTACAATTTCCATGAATTCAGTTTTTCCCCAAGCTTAGGCTCAACTATGCTGGTATTTAACCAGGACAGGTTTTAGAAATAACTTAATTTAAGACATTAGTTTGCTCATATTTGTTTTGTAGAGTCAATGGGTGAAAAAACAAAATACTCCCTAGACCGTCTTAATTCTAAGCAAAACATCAGAGTGTCAACAAAAATTATAGCACGGCAGAGATACTCTAAATTTTTATTTTGCCTAGAAAACAAAAATTAAAGGCTATTCTCTAAAAGGAGGCACAATGCAGTCTATAGACTCTGTGTTTGGGGGAGTGAGAAGTCATCTAGAGCCATTTGTCAAAGTGGAAAATGATGTCTTCCAAAAATGTAATTCAGACAAAGATTGATTTACCACGAATAGGGTTTGGTCTACAGTGCCACTCAATTGCTACCACCCTCCACGGCCCTCAACTTAATTTTGTATATGGAATTTTATGTTCTTTCCCTTCAGGGGAGTCCCCCAAATAGTTGTCAACTATAAGTACTATAGAACATAGATCCACTTCCAGTTTAGGGAAGTGTTTTGTTTTGTTTTCAGAAACAATTTTATTACTCGTTGAAAAAATAGCAGTAGGCAGCAGAATGTCAGCACTTTCTTAAGCTGGTTTCCTGAGGGCAGTTCTTCAGAGACAATGCCAAGATGGTCCAGTGACACTTGCAAACACACTGCATTGGTGATAGGAATGCAACCCTACACTTAGGAAGCTCTCATATTTTTAATAGATGGTAAGTATGCCTGTCCATTGCCCTGTGAGACAATGTTTCTATGTTCTGATCTTAGCCATGATGCAAACATCCTTACAAAGATAGTTCAGCACTAAAGCTATCGACAATTCTGCATACAAGACGTGCAGAGATACAAGAGACCCACAGAAAATTGTATCTCAATACATGAGACTGAGACTGAACATTTATAATTATATCCAAATCTGGGGACCTTCATAGCTATATTTGAGCAGCAATGCGATCTAGTACTCATTCTAGAGAAAGAGGATCAGAATGTAAGTTGCTGTCCTGTCGCTTCTTATGTGACCGTGAGACATTCACTTAACCTCCCTGAGATACAGTCCCTCCTCCGTGACATGAGGGTGATGGTATCAGTCACTTGAAGGTTTCCTTAAGTGGCTGTAAATTAAAAACAATACCTTTCAAATATCTTCCATCTTAGTCACATCATGAAGGGCCTTGCCTGCAACTTGCAGAACATTGTCACCTTTCTGAACTTGAATGTTCATGTTGACCTAGAAACTTGTAAACATACTGACAACTCCTTTGTCACACCGGATATTGTTTCATGATCCAGGGGTACAGCTATATTGCATTTCCCAGCGGCTGTTTGAGTTTGACGTAATGCAGCTTGTTTATAACTTTTCACCTTTTAATTTATTCTTTGAGAAATAAAAAAGTCAGGAGTGTAGTTTCCCTTCTGTGAGTTCTTCCACGCTCTGATATAGATTAATTGCATCCCTATGTGGGAGGCAATTAATGACAAAAATGCATAATATGCAGAGGGAAATGAAAAGCTCTCTTCTTAAATAGTCTAATTGTGCAATAGCAGAAACTCAACTATCAGACACCCACAGAGATAAAAAGATTTCTGTGTGCATATTTATTTTATTTAAATAAACATTTTATTCACGTTCAGAATGACAGTCACAAATGCTAAATACATTGTTGACTTCTCACAACTTTTTCATGAATTACTAAGTGATAAACTTTTCATCAGGACCATATAACTTACCAAGTGTGAAGTGGCAAAATCTAGCAATATTTGAGTCCTTTAACTTTTTTTAAATGTTTAATTTTATTTTTGAGAGAGAGAGCATATGTGTGTGAGCAGGAAAGGGTCAGAGAGAGCAAGACAGAGAATCCCAAGCAGGCTCCACACCTTTAGTGCAGAGCCCAGTGTGGGGCTTGATCTCATAAACCATAAGAGCATGACCTGAGCAGAGATCAAGAGTCAAACGCTTAACTGACTGAGACACCCAGGTGCCCTACATCCTTTAACTTTTAAAGTGGTAGTTAAGTCACAAAAAAAAAAAAAAACCAACTATGAGCTTTTCAAAGGTGTGATTAATTACAGAGTAATTAAGAGCATGGATTCCAAAGAAACTGCTTAGGTGGGTTATTTAACTTTCTTAATAACTTTACCTGTGAAAGGAGAATATAGTATCTACCTCTTGGAGTAGTGTTTAGAACAGTGCCTGGCACTATGCAAGTGTTAGCTTATTATGGAGCTCTTCATATTTATATCACAGTGACAGCACCAAATAAGTGCTCCATAAATCTTTTTGTAAGTAAGCGAATTTGGGGCATAGGCTATAATATATGCATGTGTTCTGAGTGGAATAAGAATAAATAATAGGCTGGTAAAATTAAGTAAGACAGGGTGCCTGGGTGGCTCAGACAGTTAAGCATCCAGCTTCAGCTCAGGTCATGATCTCATGGTTAGTGAGTTCGAGCCCTGCATCAGGCTCTGTGCTGACAGCTCAGAGCCTGGAGTCTTCTTTGGATTCTGTGTCTTCCTCTCTCTCTGCCCACCCCTGCTCATTCGTGCTCACTCTCTCTCTCATTCTCTTTCTCAAAACTAAGCAGTAAAAAAAATTAAGATGTTATGACATAGTAAAATAGTGATATTTCTGTTTCCTAAAAAAGTTACATGTATATACCTATAGATGTATATATTTAACAATAATACATTATCTTACCTCAGTAGCAATATTACTCATATTGAGCATCCTTCTTAATTTTTATCAAGTTTGTATCATTCCCCATTGTTTGATACAGGAAAATTGCAGACATTACAGAGGATTGTGTCCCCCGTGGGAGAGCGGGACTGTCCACCACACTATTGAGCCTGCTCTCCTGCTCATTTCTTACAATTCTTTAATGAACTAGCAGATCTCTCTAATCATCAATATTTGTGGAATGTCACCCATCAGTAATCATACTCTGTACTGGAAATGAGGACTTCCACGTACTCAGTGAGCTTACAATGAAGGAGTTGAGATCCCATATATATATGAGATATACACATATATAAATTAATTAAGTAGAACTGATGCAAAAAAAGATAACAGAGCAGGCCTGAGACTCTTATCTCCAAAAGGCCTGCTGTAAGGTCAGGCCTTGGCTGGCATCTGGGGACTTGGATTTCAGCAATAGTGTACCACCCTAAATTATAAAAATAGTTCACAGTACCTGAACTGCAAAAAAAAATGTGGTTTATCCAAAATATTTGTCTTCCTTATGGAAGTCTGGAATTTGGGTACATGCTAAGCAATGGGTACCCATGTGACCAGCCCCCAGTGAAAACTTTGGGCACTGAGTTTCTAATGAATTCCCCTGGTAGATAGCTCTTCACATCTGTTGTCACACTTCTTGCTGCAGGATTTAAGTGCATCCTGTTTGACTCCACTGAGAGTAAATTTGGACCTTTGCTCCTGACTTCCTCTGAACTTCACCCCCTATGCCTTTTCCTTTTGCTGATTGTGCTTTGTACCCTTTTGCTTCAGTAAACATAGCCACGCTTATGACCATAAGTTAGTCCTGTGAACTGCCTAGGAAATCACTGGAACTGGGTGCGGTCACGGGAACCCTTTCTGTGCTAGCCAAAATGTAAAGACAGAAGACTGTGGGAGTTGAGAGAATGATCACTTCCGTGAGGTGGGGACAGGATAGCACCTGAGATGGTTTTTTGGAAGAATGGTATATAAAGAATGGGTGTATCTTGATCAACTGCCAAGAAAGTATGCTTAAAGGGATCTTAAGTATGAGGCATGGTAGCTAGAAAACATAAATTATAAGGAGAAAGATACATAAATGGTTTTAAGGGCCTTTGAGATGGAACCTTGAATAATAGGATATATTCTCTTTAGTAGAACAGACAAGTAGCATCTGTCTTGGAAATATAGGGATGGATTTGGAACCCATCAAGGTCCTTGAGACTTTTTTCAGTAAATATGTCTGGAACTGAACATTATACTTTTTGCTATTCAGAATTGTATAAACATGATCTCACAGTTGTGAATATGAAATATACAAGTGTGGGGGCGCCTGGGTGGCTCAGTAGGTTAAGCGTCCGACTTTGGCTCAGGTCATGATCTCATGGTTTGTGGGTTTGTGCCCTGCACCAGGCTCTGTGCTGACAGCTCAGAGCCTAGAGCCTGCTTCAGATTCCGTTTCTCCCTCTCTCTGACCCTCCCCTGCTCACGCTGTCTCTCTCTCTCTCAGAAATAAATAAAACATTTAAAAAAAAAGAAACATACAAGTGTGGGATAAATAATGAATGTTGAATTGTTAATAAGCATTAAAAATTTTCTCCTAGTTTTATCTGTGATCTTTTTACCCTATATTATTTAATCTCAGTTATACTTTGAGTGTTATACTTTGAGTTTTCTGGCCACTCAACCTTTTAATTTTTTCTTAGTCTATATTTCTAGTTTGTTTTAGGACATATAAGACAGACCTGTGATTTTCTCTTTTTTTCTATTCTAATAGGATTTATATGTGTTGAATATGCTAAAATTGATCCAAAGGCTACAGAGAAGCTATATAGGTTTAAACAATGGATGTGAGATTGTCAGAATATCTTCAGTGTGAACATGGCAGCATTTCCTTATCCATCACTTAATTTTTTTGTTAGTTTTTTGAAAAGCTGCTTTTGATATTATTGCTAGTTGCTGCTTTTTAACACACATATGGCTCACAGATAGGTTCCTCAAGATGTAAAATTAGCCAAATTTGGCCTTTCTTTTATTTCTTCTAGGGTGAGGAGTCATTATATTCAACTAGCAACAGCATAATATGTATTTCACAAGAAAAATCTTTCAAAAGAAAACTGTCAAAAGAAAAGAAAGCCTTGTACTTTGAATTCAGATCAACATCTAGAATTTTCTTTTAAATAAAACACTTCAGGCTTTTTGGTCTATGTGGGAAGCAGATCACAAAATTTAATTTACTTATGAAAAGAAACTCAAAAGCCACCACCTTAACAAAACATTTCGGTGTTTGCATTATTTCCTGTTATATCCCCTAGACTTCATTTACTTGACAAGATTCATCAAAATTATTCTGTTGGTCTTTACCTAGAAATATCATATATAATGTAAAGGAAAGATGGTATACAGCATATAAAATAGTATTTCTAAAGATTTCTCTTCTCTTATTCATGTACCTAGTTTAGTCTGCAGTAAATAAAGATGCATGGTATAGTCAATACAATTTATTCAGCAAACATTTTTTAAGGATATACTGTGTGTACAAGGCATTATAGAAGCGATAGCATTTTAAATAGATGTTTTCTTTTGATCAAATACATACTTTGATTTTACTATGTAAGTCTTCATCTTTCCATTTTTTGCCAGATATGCATTTAATATTATAACTTACTTTCCAGCAAGGTCAAAGTGGAAATGTTCCCTAAATGGATAATGTATTGGGAATTCTTTCAGCTGAATCTGAGCCAAGTATTTGCATCTCTGAACAGGTGTCTAATGTTCTGACTTATTGAGAGCTCCATCTTGGTTTGCTTGTATAGGGGACCTATACCCTCAGACTATATACCTTTAGAGGGTAAGTTTGATAGGTAAAATGGGATGCATAATTAGGGAACAAGTAGTAATGAGGTAGACTAATTTGAGAACTGTTATAGAGCCTGAGTCAGGATCTTTCCTGAGACCAAAGCTGAGGAAGTGAGTATAAATTTAGTTGAATTGGTAAAGGTTGTGGTAAAAGATTAAGAAAGGCTGAAACCTTATATTCTGAGGCTTTTCTTTATATACACTCACTCCTTAGGTGATCTCATCTAGCCTCATGACTATATACAGTATGCCAACAACTCACAAATAGATATTACTAGCCCAGATTTCTGCTCTGTATTCCAGGCTCAAATATCCTACTTAAATTTTCTATATCAGTGTATAATAGAAATCTGTCTTAGGTCAGATTGCCCAGAAATAGGTCCTAAAATGACATTTTTTGGCAATAATTTACTATGGAGAAACCACAGAAGCTCAGGAGAAGCCATCAAAGGAGTGGGAGAAGCAGGACGGGGAAGAGGAAGAAGTCAAGAAAAGTTCCCCTGATCCTGCAAGGGGGCCCTGCAGTATGAAACGAACTAGAAGTTGTTCCCACCTGAGACTCAGACAGGGCTTTCATTCTTGCCTACCAGCCATTGATGAGTTCAGGGTCTCCTAGAAAGAGGAGAACTTCCAGGTACTTTGACTCTCTTCGCATGTAGGTAAAGCTGTCTAGGAAGCCAAAGGCAGTTCTCCAAAGAGAATCACAGTTACAGGATTTTAGACACAAAACTGCCCAGAAGCTTAAGGATTCATGTACTGAAACCATGAAAGAAGCCAGATTGGATTTTGGTGCAACATTGGCAGCAACTGCTATGGTCCATCAGTTGAACCACTCAGATCCATATGAACTCATTCTATCCTGTCATGGATACTAATAAATGATGATTGGCCATATTTCTGAGGAAAAAATTAAAACACATGGATTAGTAGGACAGGCTCGTGCTCTTACAACTGCCAAAGCCATAAATGATTCATCATCTTCTGCTACCACTCATTCCAAATATCCCTCATTCTTGATAATCAGTTCTGTTAGGCTAGGTGGCTTGCTGCTGAAGCGTCTCTGACCTCCAGTCTTGATTCCTCTGCCCTTAACAGGCTGTGTTTTCTGTAATCAACCATTTGAAGTTAATCCTGGGTATGATTAAACAAACAAGCAAGCAATCAAATGCTGCAGTGGATCCCCCACGCTTTAAAATATGTCTTGCTTCCTCATTATATAGCAGCAACCCTACCTCCTCATAATGGACAAATGCAATTTTTCGGTGAATTGTTGCTCTGCCTACCAGACAATATACTTTGTGTTATCAAGTTCATGAGGGAGAGCTCCAGTCATGTGGCCAACTGACGTCCATGGTCAGACCTTTGGTCTTTCTAGAGCCAAGTAGCATGCCAGAAACTGCTTTCTATGATGAGAACTCTACTACAATAGTATGGCTTTGATCTAGAACGCTAGGGTTTTTGCAACAATTCTCCGTGCAGGGCTTGACAGAGAACCTACACTGCATTCTTATTTACCATGGTGCCTCTAATAGTATGGGATTTGCCACTTAGTACAACTCTGGCATAAAGGTCACTTATACTGAAGCCAAAACTACTGCAAAACCTTCTCTTATTCTTGACCCTACTGGTAGCCAAAACTGGTAGCTTTCTGACTCATTTGACAAAGGATTTAAGCATTATTCCAAAGTGTGGTTCTTGCCACCTCTAAAACCCAGAATCCTATCTGGCATGCTGGGTAAACATTCTTAGCAGTATGATAAGATGCAAAATTTGTCCTTCACTCTGAAGGGACTGTGTTGAAGTGCACAACACACTAGAACCCCTAAAATTTTCACTGATCAAGCCAGCTCCTGAATGTAGGATTTTTCTCCGGAGCTCTAAAACACACATATCCTAATGAGGCATTCAGATTACTGGCCTTTCCTGCTCCTTAGATCTGATTAACATGATATCATCATACAATAAATTCATCTCGTGTTTGACAATTGTCAGTCAAGGTCACCTCCAATCTACATTGTGACAAATCCCTCGGGCAGGACCAGGAATGTGTACTGATGTCCGTGCCAGGTGAATGCGAGCTGCCTTTGATCCAGCTTTGATTCATTTATGATGAATATTAAAAAGAACAGATCATTAGGACAATAGCTTCATAGGACATCCCCAGCCTTCATGCCACATCGTGCTGATCTGCTCTAACAATGATACTGCATAAAGCACAACTATAGTAGCTGTAGTTATAGCAACTGCCTGCATACATTTGCCATTGTCTACTGTCATTTGCCTGATCCACTGGGTTTCCATTTCAAGGAGTAGCCTGAGAAATTAAATGGTGATGTTATGGTAACAATCACCCTTCTATCCTTTCAACTCTGTTTTTCACACAACAGCCAAAATGATTCTTTTCAAATATAAATCAGATAGTGTCTTGCTCCTGTTTAAACCCTCCAAAGGTTTCCTGTATCAGTCCTAAAACATAAATCCTTACATTGGCCAAGAAGCCCTAATCTGGCCCTGCACTATCTCTCTAATTGTATTTCTTATCAGTCTCCCTCCTAGTCATTCAGCTCCAGACATGCTGACCTCTTTGCTGTTCCTCACAAAAGCTTTTGCTTAAGGGCATTTGCCCTCCTTGCTGCTCAGAATGCGCATTCCTCGCATATCTGCAGGATTGGCTTCCTTCATTTTTTTAAATTTCTGCTTAGATACCGTCTTGTCAGTGAGTACCTATCCCCTTTCCTGCTGCATTTTTTAAAAATTTTATTTAAATCCAATTAGTTAACATATAGTGTAATAATGGTTTCAGGAGTAGACTTTAGTGATTCATCACTTACATACAACACACAGAACTCATCCCAACAAGCGCCCTCCTTAACACCCATCACCCATTTAGCCCATTCCCCCACCAGTACGCCTCCAGCAATGCTCAGTTTGTTCTCTGTATTTAAGAATCTCTTATGGTTTACCTCCATCTATTTTTAAGGTTTTCATTATGAGCTGTAATTTTATATATATTCTCTTATTTGTTTAATTTAAGCTCTAAGAGAACAAGAACTTTATTTCTTTGTTCAATGTTTCTTCCTCAGCACCTAGAAAAGTGACTGATATGTAGTATACACTCAGTAAATAGGTGTTGAATGAATGAATACAGTCTGTTTTGCTTTTTTTAGCTTTAAAACATACATCCTTAACTTGGAATGTGTGGATGTGTAGATCAGTGATCTTTGGATCAGGCCAGTACTTGAACTTGTTACTGGTACACACAAGATAGAACAGAATGTGTAAGTGTTTACAGTAGATACAATTGATCCCACCGTAATATTCATACCCGCCACCCTTTCCCAGGTTCTTTGAATGTTTTCAAATCATTCACCAGCCCCCTCCCTCTTCACAGTTTTTATTCTAAGTCAGGTGGTGGCCTTTCACCGTGTATACATAACACATGAGCATTTTTTATTGTTTATTTTTTATTAAGTTTATTTATTTGAGAAAGAGAGAGAAGGTAAGCAGGGGAGGGGCAGAGAGAGAGGGAGAGAAAGAGAATCCCAAGCAGGCTCCACACTGGCAACACAGAACCTGACACGGGGCTCGAACTCATTAACCATGAGATCATGACCTGAGCCAAAACCAAGAGTCAGATGCTTAACCGACTGAGCCACCCAGGCGCCCGAGCATTTTTTAAAACCACACTTTAATAGAGACCAAGGAGCATCTATTGCAGAAGAGGCACTGAATAATAAGGTAAAAAGGATGTCTTAGCCAGTGGATTTCAGCCAGCCTGTGTCCTAAGCTCCCCCATTCCTGTGCCAGGGCCCATAAATGCAACAGTCATTTGTCAGAGAAGGAGGTATCCATGGACAGCAATGCCATGGTCTCTTCCTCATGAAGGGTGAATGAGCACTCCAACACGGAATGGATACTTAACCTGTCAGAAGCAGAGACTGATGTTGAGCCCCCACCAATTTAGCAGCATTTATCAAGACCTTCCAGCCACTTGATAGCAACTTGATTGCCTCAGGTACCTTCCAGTTTGGGTTGGCCCCTCATACAAGGTTAGGACTAGGGTGAAGTAAGTGAAGCCCTAGGCCCAGACACAAACTTTAAGGGGGTACCAAGAAATTCAGTAATCAAGATACATTTTAATGCAATACTTTAAGAATCAAATGTCCTGAAAAACCTCCATGATAAATAAAATAACTAAATTTTAAATAGAAACAAGATCTATCACTCTGTCAGGCCATATGCAGCCAGAAGCAAAGGAAAAAATCTGTAATACTGATTTTTCATTTATGTATAGTTTTGATATGTGTTTATCATGGGGTTTTTTTGGCATTAATTATGATTTTGAAAACAATAAACAATAAAACAATAGTGTTTTAAAAATTTATTTTCTAATGGTTACTGAATTTTTTGTGCTTTTTTATGTTACATGCCTGAGGCAATTGCCTCACTCTTTCACTCTCTTCCCAGCTCTGTGTCTATCTAAATTTAAATTAGTTGTGATTATATAAAATTTAAAAAGAATTCAGTTGCACTGGCCACATTTAGGTGCTCAATAGTTGCATGTGGTTAGTTCTTACCATATTGAATAACATGGGTGCAGAATGTTTTTATCGTCACAGAAGGTTCTATCAGACCCTGCTACTCAGAAAATATGTTAAACTCCTCTATGGTAAGAAATAAGTGAATGGTACCTAGATGTTTTCAAAATAGCTAGAAAAATAATCCCATTCTGGAAAACATGTGATACTATTTAAAATGTCAATTTGCACATTCATAAATCCTGATCCTTGCCATTGAGCTTTGCTTAATTTAAGGAAATATTTTCATAACTTAAGGAAATAGTTCTTGAAAGTCAAGAACTATTGATCATGAATGAGCCCCAGGAATTAATGATACAGCAGTAATTGCTGTGACTGAGATACTGTAGTAATGTTGGAAGTTGTTTTTCCAGGCCAGATCATAAAACAAAAGTGGGCCAGTATTTGGTTCCCATAATAATCTGGAAAGAGGATGAATAATGTGGTTTTGTGGTGCCAGGGGTGGGAATCATCTCTCGCCACTGATCATTGTTATACAGAGAAGAAACAAAAAAGTAACCTTACAGTTGTACTTTCTTTTCCAATGGAAAGGATTTATTTTAAATGAGGATGATTGCATTCAATTTAATTCTAATTTTGCAGATACTCATATATTTCATTGTAATGGATCTCTGATGAAATAAAAGCATGTATTTAAAGTCTAACTAGCCATGAAATAATAGTTTTGTAGAATGTTCGGGGCTGGGGATAGAAGATGGTATAAGTAAGAAAAATGAATGCTATCTGTTGATACTCTAAGCAATCATAACTTTCTCTCGCTGAATTTCCTTAACTAAAACTTTAATGCAAGAAAAACTTATCTGAAGCCAATTTGGTGTTTCTTTTCTTTGAATATCTTTAATATCAACAAACCATACAAAATTTCTTTAAATTTGTAGTATCTAACATGGTAGTTTGATGGTTGCACCCTTGAATTTTTCACCTATGATTTTATTTTAGAAAATAATTTAATTTGGCAGATTTCCCCTCTCCTAACAATAGTGCATTTCGTTCCAGCAACTATAAAGATTGATCAGTGAAGGACTTGGTCATACTCTAGTTCAAATACTACAGGGAAATTAAAGAGTATTATTTAAATCATTGAAAGGCAAAGAAGTCAGAGTTTTTTATCATCTTTCGCCTGTTTACACAAAAGATGATGTGTTGATAGGTTTTCCACAGGAGTACACTAGCATCTTCTCTCACTGCTTCCCTCCTTTTCTGTTATGCTTTATATTATTAGATATTAGTTGTCTTTAAATTTTTGTATGGCCTTGGCTCTTTTTATCTTTTTGCAGGTTATAAATAAATCCTGGGGGAAGGGGCAGGGGTTGGTTGTTTTTGTTTTGGTGAGCTTTTTTTGCATCTGTCAGCTACATTTTGTTTGATTACTTGCTATCATTTGTTTCCTTTCGGCATCCTTCATCACCCCCTATTTATGAGCTCTTTCCACATATCTTACAGCGAGGAGAATGTTGGCAGCTGTGTTGTTAATGTAATTAATGTGCATAGTCAATTTGGATTGACTAGGCCAAATAAATCCACTTTAAGACTTAAACTACCCAATTTGGCTGTCTTTGTTGATCAGATTAACTGGGTAATTGTCAAATCTCTATCTCACTAATTACTGCAGAGATACATCATGTATTCCCTCATTTGATTCTCATTTCATTGAAATTTACAATCAAAGCTTTATGAAGGAGTAGTGACATATAAATAGCACCAACTGAAGATGAAACTCAACAACCACTTGTGTCATTTTCATCTCTTTGTACTGAAATGAGGAAAGGGAAAATTTATAAGACTATGTTTTTCTTGCTGCCACCAAGGAAAAGATGAAGGATGGGAACTGCCCATCCACTAGACCTAAAACCCATATATACTTGTACTTCCTTTCACAACATACTGAAAATCTCAGACTTAGTACATTTTTGTTTTTACCCTTTAAAAATGAAAGTAGAACAATTAATTACTTTTTGGCTCACCATAGGTCTTCAGTCAACCAGAAGGAAAGATTTTGCTGACCAAACTACAATAAGCTAGTATTTTATTTATTTAGTCAGCAAACTTATATTTTGTGCTTGTTCTGAGGTAAGTGAAAGGAACATATAGCTTCTTACCTCTTGGAACAGATGTAGCTCTTGAGAGGTTAGTAGGTAACCCGCTGATTACTACTGCATATAAAGTGTTTTCTTGATTCTCCACATTGGGCATGTCTACTATTTCAAGATGTTTTTGTTTAAAATAAGAAAAAAAAGAATACTAACATTAGTATTAGTAATGAGTGTTACATGTGCCTGCCCATGTAAAACACTAGAGAAAACATAAACACCAAGAAGCTAACCAGCTCGCAGATCTCTAGTCCACGTACTGCAGGATACATTTTACAGTGTTTAGAAAGAGCTCTAATGGAAGAGTTTGGTTTTGTGAAAACATCTTTGTTCTGAGAACAGAACAATATGACTAAAATAGTGAAAATAGTAATTATTTAATGGCTCTATAAATAATTCATTTGAAGAAAAAAGCGCTTACTCAAAGGTTTTTTACAGTGAACTTTAATGGCAGAATCATTTTGTACATGGGCATACACTATATAAAAGAGCATACTTCTTATGTCAGCTGCACCTTTGACTTGCTTTGTCTCCTAAATGGACAAATGCAACAACAATAATAGTTGACATTTGTTAAAAACCTGTGTGTAAAGCACTGAGCTCAACATCTAATCCAGGAGAGAAAGGGTTTTCAATGTAGATGTTTAGAAAATCAGCCTTATGATAGAAATAGTTTAGTGAGTATATACTCAGGGTATTTGAAGGAAATGTGAAGAAAAATATTAAATGTGGCCCATCCATCCAACTTTCCACATATTTTGTACCCTAGGTATTCATTCACTCAGATATGAACCCAGATGAGGAGATAGAACAACATGTGATTTATATACAGGTCTTCCTGCTCAAGTATGAAGAGAAACTTTGCTTACTGCCAAATCCATAGTAAATTATGTTTTTTAAAAATATTATATCTAAGGCAAAAATTTGTTTTCTATTGAAAATTATTTTTGTTAGTAAAATATAGGATTAGCCTTAAATTTCTTGAGGTGAAATTTTACTATGAGGTGAAATTTATTAACATAAATCGGCATTAATGAGCACTTGCTATGTGTCATTTATTGAGCACCTACTATCTGTTAAGCATCTTAGCTGGCGCTGTACACATGTTATCAGTAACTCTCACAGGAACCTTTTTAGGTAGGTTTCCAACTTAAAGATTAGGAAACTAAGTCTTAGGTTAGGTAATTTACCATAATTCACAAAACAAGTTAGTGGCAGCACCTGGATTTTTAACCTAGGTATTCTACGCAGTTATTTATCCATAGTCTCAGGTGCCAGACCACCCTCACAGGCCTCTCTGACCTGTCCTCGATGTGACACACACAGAGGTGTCAGTGGCCATCGCACATTATGTAGGACTCACGCTATAGAAGGAAAGGGAAGTGATTTGAAAACTAATTGGATAATTAATGTGTATTGTGTTAAGAAAAGATTTGGGGTGGCTAATTTTGATATACAGTAGGAAGCCATTTGGGTTTCTTAGAAAAAGGGATGGCATAATAAAAATGGCATTTAAAAATGCATTGTAAACCTGTCACATGGTGTACTTAAAACAAATATGTATTGAACACAAATACTGAATGCTGGTTGATGATATACATTCTGAATGAATTTAGGAATGAAGTGTGCTTTTGTATGCAACTTACTTTGACATACCTTATAAAATAAGATGGATTTGTGAATAGATAGATGGATGAACAAATAATTATATGATAACATAAAATTAGCAAAATGTTAGAAATTTGGGTCTTGGTACACTGGTGTTAGTGCATAATCAATCCTTCCAGCTTTTATGTATATTTGAAATGTTTCAACAGATTCTAGAAAAAAATAGAAACTTTGATAACAGTATGTAGGATGGAAAGGAGGAGCAGAAAAGAATGCTAAAAGACATTACAGTAAACTAGATATGAGCTGAGTACCTGCAGAAGTTAGTGACAATGGGAAAGAAACATTGATCATGATTAATATTTAACATGAAGAAATGAGTTACGGTTAACAATTAGAAATAAGGGATGCAAAAAAGAGAGATGAATCTTATCGAGGATTCCAGCCTGGCATAAAGAACAAATGATGGTGGTTTGGTAAGCTGCCAGTAAGGTCCTTGATGTGACAGGTGCCCAGACACTAGCTTTCCTTTGAGGCACTTCTGTAGCAGGTTTTGTTCTTTTTTTTTTTTTTTTTTTGGAGACTTCAAAAACTGGAATTCTCCAGACACTGGCAACATACTTTGTAACTGATGCCTCATGACCCTCCATAGCTCATTTTACTTGATAGGCCAGTATATATCCCCCGCCACATGCGCTTCCTACAATGTGACATTCGCATTCTTCTATCCAGAAGGACCTATGTTCCCTCCTCTTGGAACTAGGTGGAACTTCATAATGTCTTCAACCAATTAAACATACCAGAAGTGGTACTGTGTGTCTTTTAAAGCTAGGTCATAAGCTTCTGTTGCGTCATCTCTCTTAAAACACACTCATTGAGGGCCCTGACATGGTAATGTAAGACGACTGGCTGTCCTAAATCCACCATGCTACAAAGCTCACATAGAGAGTTGTTCACACAGAGCTAGAGATGCCCAAGGAGCCTCAGCTGTTCCAGATCCCTGATGCTGGAGTCTCCCCAACCCTGGTGGCAGGCAACTGAGTGAATGAGCCTCCTTGTGATTTCTGCCCCAAGCCTTAAGCCTCCCCAGTTTTTATCAACTGAATCAGAGACCGTCGTTCTTGTTGAGCCCTGTCCAGATTGCAGATTTGTGAGCAAAATAAATGTCATCATTTCAATCTACTAAGTTTGAGGACAATTTGTTACTAAGCCATCATAAGCCAAACACATAGACTTTTTCCATGAAGGTCACTTTGCCCTAGCTGGAAGACTGATTTCTTTTAAGACTACTTAAGGCCCAAACGAAGCATGAACTCTTGGTCCTTAGCAGTGAAAATACATCTTATTACAATTAGTTTTCTCTCCCCACTCTTTACTAGCGCCCAGATTCAGTTAGTCTCTTTAAATATTTGTACGTGAGTAAAATTTTGTATGGTGACTGTAATCTCCATAGCTTACAAAATTTGACGGAAAATATCAAACCCAGGCCTACCTCCAGTCCATATGTCACCTTTGTGAAAAGTAGGAAAAGGTACCACTTACCCACAATGTTATATTTCCATCTGTCATAAAATTATCATAATATATGCTGAGTTTATTAGAACAAAATATTTTAATTGAAATTATTTCAGTTAAATAATTGAAAATTATTTTACTCTTATGCCTGTAATGCAAATGACACCCCTAGAGGGCAGTGTAAAATCTGCACACCACTGCACATGCCAGTCTGAGAATTCTTCTCCATATCTTCCTAAATCTCCTTTTACTTGGCTTGAGATGGATGGAAGCATCCTTTCAACCACACTGAATAGCACTTCTTTCCTGTCAGTCTTTCCTTCTTTACATAGCCTGATGATGGTTAATCGTCTAGAAATATCACAAAACTAGTTTTCAGGAGCCATCTCTTAGCAAGCCCTACATAGACACATAGCCCCTTAAAATACGGGATACTGTTAAAATAAAATAAGAAACTTTAAAAAACTGTATGTTAACTCTACAAGAATTAAAATTTAAAAACAAAATAAAATATGGGGATACTGTTTACATTTCTAAAATGCAGCTCTGGGGCACCTGGGTGGCTCAGTTGGTTGAGCATCCGACTTTGGCTCAGGTCACGATCTCACGGTTCATGAATTCCAGCCCTGCATCGAGCTCTGTGCTCACAACTTGGAGCCTGGAGCCTGCTTCAGATTCTGTGTCTCTTTTACTCTGCCCCTACCCTGCTCACACTCTCTCTCTCTCTCTCTCAAAAATAAATAAAAATTTTAAAAATTATTAAAAGAAATTAAAAGCAGTTCAGAAAAAAATAGTACCATTTAGCATAGCCCCAACAGCATCTGGTTATTATTCATTTATTCCACAAGTAATTATTGATTATACACACACACACACACACACACACAACTAAATACATATATTAGTTGGAATAAGATTTACTTTCACTACTAAGGAATATATATATATGTGTGTGTATATATATATATATACACACACACATTGATTTTATGTGTGTGATTTTATGTGTGATTTATATATGTACACACACACACACGTGTGTGTGTGTTTAGTACCAGGCACTAGGAAAATAATGGTGGCATTCAAGGCAATCATAAAATCATGCAAATACAAAAACAGTAACTTTGGTAAGTATTATGAAGGAATTTTAAGTCACAGTGGAGTATCTTGGACTATGATCTGCATTGAGAATAGAGATTCAGGATTTATCCCATAGAGATGTTGTTTCTAAATATAAGAAACCATATTCATGCAGAGTAAATGTATGGGGAAAAAAAGATCAGAAATCTAAAGATAGAGTTGCAAGAAACACTCCTACTTCCACAAAGGAAGGATGGCAGGGAGCCCTGGAAGAACACAGGAAGTGGAAAAAGAGATAGGGTTCCTGAGTCTGAGCCTGGGAATACCAAAAAGGGGGATGTTTACAAAAGAGGTGGTATTCTAGAGAGCACGGTTCCTCAGAGAGTTTAGGGAGGATTAATACTGAGGAAAGATTACTAAGTTTGACAAGCATGCAGGCCCTTGTTATCTTCAACTGCAGGAAAAGGGTCCTGACTTTTATGATAAAGACACGAGGGAGATATCATAGCTTCACAGGGAGGAGGAACTCCCGTTAGGATATGGACCCAATGAGGCTTTCTAGACAGGTTGAGCCTGAGTTGAGTTTTTAAAGGTAAAGAAATAGTTAAATTAAAAAGGAACATAGGAACACCTTGTGCAAAGCCATCGAGAAACAAGAGTGCGCGGGGCATATTCTGGAACTGCTAGTAGTTTGGAGGAAATAGTTACATTGGAAGGTGTGATAGAGACAGAAGTAGTAAGATAAGTAAGATCATGTCGGATCCTAGGACTACCTTAAGAAGTGTAGAGCTTTACAATGACGTTATGGGAAACAGTGCAGGATTTAAAACAGGAAAGTAATGGGAGAAGATCTGAGTTTTAGGAAGAGCACTGTAGAAGTAAGGTCGATGAATTTAGGAAAAGACAAGACAAAAACAAAAGATCAATTAAAAGGGAATTGCACTGACCCAACTGAAACATGGAAGTTTAACAAGTGGAGATAAATACAAGATATGCTTTCAAAGGCCAAATATTTAAGGGGGCACCTGGGTGGCTCGGTTGGTTAAGTGTCCAACTTCGGCTTGGGTAGGGATCTCGCAATTTGTGGGTCTGAGCCCCGCGTTGGGCCTGTGCTGACAGCTCAGACCGTGGAGCCTCTTTCAGTTCTGTGTCTCCCTCTCCCTCTGCCCCTCCCTGGCTCATACTCTGTCTCTCAAAAATGAATAAAGGTTAAAAAAAATGTAAAGACCAAATACATAGGACTTGAGGACTCTGGTGTTTGAGGTCCAGATGAAGAAGAAGCCTAAATGAGCCTAGGTTTTCGTCTTTATTACCAGGATGACTATGTGGGGCACATAGTACAGTTTACTGCTAAACAGGACACCGGAGCAGAAGAAAATGGGGTTGAGGTAGTCAGATTTCCTAAATGGTAGTCGGCTCTGGGTAGAGTGATCTGGCCGTAGGGAAAAAAATAGACATAACAGTATATATACTCAGAGATTTTTTTTTCTGGAAAATGATCAAGTTGTGGTATCTTTAGATCTGTGAAAGTATTCCTAAAAAATCCAATGATCTTTTGAAACTCATGACACAAGTTGAAAAATAAAGCACAGAAATTCTCATCTTGCATTCTCTGAAAGCAGTCTGGCAGGACGGGAAGGAATTTCAACTCTCTTCTTTTTCCATTCATTTGAGTGTTTTGAGAACCAAACACTACACTTAATGATTTATAGCCACAACTCACAACTCCACTGTACAACTTCATTCCTCTGCCCAGATCCCCCACCACAGTGCCAAATGCTAATGTCCAGTGTACGTGACTCAGTAGTCCATGCAATCATTTTTGGAAAATCAGCACAGTTACAGAAATAAAATGTCCATTTTTTTAGTGGCATTTCCTGCAGAAAGTGGTTTTATCTAAAAGGAGCTGCTTTTACACTTAGGGAAAAGTTAAAAGTCATTGCGGCTATCTTGCTGACCCAACAACCTGGTGAATAAAACTGGTAATATGTGGATAAACAACAAGGCATGGACTTAAATTTCATTAAATGTCCATAATTCCAAGAATCCAATACCGTGGGAAAAGATGTAGAAAAATCTAAGGTATTCCTCAAAGCATAAAGCAAGCCCCAAAGAGATACAGACAATAAAGAGAACAGTATTCAATGTACTGCTGTCAGCTGTCTTCCACATAACTCACACAAACAGCTTATTTTCTGTGCATGGAGTGCTCCAGGATAGTGGAAGAGATATACTGAGTGTTTATTCTAAAATTACCTAGTGTGAGACTTAAGACATTTGTTTCCTTAAAGGAGTCTGCCTGACATTTGAACTTCCTTATAAAATTGCATTAAATATGTATCAGCTTGGAGGGCCTACCAAAATAGAATAATGCATTTTCAATTTAGTCTTGGTTACACTTGACCTGTTTTAAAGTGTTTCTTTAATGAAATGGAAGCTATACCAAAATTAATTCTATGCAAGTGGCGGAGCAGGTTCTGTGTTATTTAATCATAATGCATACCCTCCACTTTGCCTGCGTGTAGAAACAATACAGAGGTGGCGATTGCTTTAATCTGGCAGGCCTGATAACATTGTCATAATAATCAAAATGAAGTTCAAGTGGTTTTCTGACCTGAATGTAACACTCATGTTTTACTGTGAGAAGTAAGGAAGGGCACAGGACCAGGAAATTCCACCGTGGCAGTTTTAGCTTGTAATCGTACTAATAATTCTGCATCAAGGGCAACTGAGCTAAGGATTGAAGGGTTTGAAAACCCAGTCTTCCTCATTACCTTCACCAACTTATCGGTTAAACAGTAGGCACCATTTTAGGCACTTTTCACATGAATTAACTCATAAGTGAGTTCATCCTTACAACTGAGCCTGCCTGTTAAAAACCACAATCTCTACAGATGAGAAAACTGAAGCCAGAAGAGTTTGAAAGTTCCACAACTGGCAAGTTGGAAATCGAGGATCCCAAAGGCCATGTTTTCTCCTCTGCATCTTGCGTCCTTGTTCAGTAACACATCAGCACACAATGTGTGGCAGGCACTCTGGTGAAGGGTGAGAATATGCAGTGAATAAAAAGCCCTAGTCCTCATAGGAGCTTTCACACTTAGAGGAAGAGACAAGTAAAGAAGTAAACAAGATGGAGTTACCAGATAGTGGTACCTGCTGAAGAAATAGAGTTGGCATGGAGAATTAGAAGAGGGGGGATTTTGTCTGTTTATTTTATTGTTTGTCTCCAATGTAACATGAATGGGCAGGCCTTTCTGAGGAAGAGCTAATGTAAGGAGAGACCTGAGTGATACAAAGGAGATATAAGTGAAAGATTACTGTAGCAGGGAACAGTAAACTCCAAAATCTGAGGCACGAAGGAGGTTGGCATCTTCCAAGAATAGTAGAGACTAGTTCTTTCTATAATACAAAAATGTATTATAGAAAAAAGAATGAAATAAGATGGGACCAAATCATGAGCCAAATCAGCCAAAGACTTGTAGAATCTTCTGGATTTTATTCTAAGAATGATGGGAATCTATAGCAAAATTATATGGAAAATGACATAACCTAATTTACATTCGGTTCTAGAGTCAGTATGGAGAATAGGTCACTTATTTTTTTGTCTACTGCACTGCATCTTCTGAGAGGGATATATAAAATATCAAATGACATTTAAAAAAATTATTTCATTTTAAATTCCCTATAGTTAACGTAAGTATTATATTAGTTTCAGGTGCACAATATAATGATTCAACAATTCTATGCATTACTCAGTGCTCATCAACGTAGGTGTACTCTTAATCCCCTTCACCTATTTCACCCACCCCCTCCCACCTCCCCTCTGGTAACCATCAATTTATCCTCTATAGTTAAGAATCTGTTTCTTGGTTTGCCTCTCTCTCTCTTTTCCCTTTGCTCATTTTTTTGTTTCTTAAAAGCCACATATGAGTGAAACCATATGGTATTTGTCTTTCTCTATTTCACTTAACAAGATACTCTCTAGCTCCATCCATGTCATTGCAAAGAGAAATATTTCATTCTTTTTTATGGCTGAGTAAAATTATACATACACACACACACACACACACACACACGTATTTATCCATCCATGAGTCAATGGACATATGGACCATGATGGATGGATTCCATAACTTGGCTATTGTAGATAATGCAGCTAGGAAACATTGGAATGCATGTACCCCTTTGAATAAGTATTTTTGTATTCTTTGAGTAAATGCCTAGTAGTGTAACTGCCAGACCGTAGGGTAGTTGTTTTTAATCTTTTGAGGAACCCTCTGTACTGTTTTCCACAGTGGCTGTACCAGTTTGTATACCCACCAATAGTGCACTAGAGTTTTTTCCCACATCCTCGCCAACATCTTTTGTTTCTTGTGTTGTTGATTTTAGCCATTCTGACAGGTGTGTGATAATGTCTCATTGTAATTTTGATTTGTATTTCCTTGGTGATCAGTAATGTTGAGCATCTCTTCATGTGTCAGTTAGCCATCTGTATATCTTCTTCAGAGAAATGTCTGTTCCTATATTTTGCCTATTTATAATTGGATTTTTTGTTTTCTTAGGTATGGAATTGTATGCATTCTTTATATATTTTGGATACTAGCTCTTTATTGGACATGTCGTTTGAAAATATCTTCTCCTGTTCAGTAGATTGTCTTAGTTTTGTTAGTTGTTTTCTTTACTTATGCAGAAATGTTTAATTTTGATGTAGTGCCAGTAGTTTGTTTTTGCTTTTGTTTCCATTGCCTCAGGAGACTCATATCTGAAAAAATGTTATTATTATAGATGATGTCAGAGGAATTACTGCCTATGCTCTCCTCCAGGATTTTTATGCCTTCAGGCCTCACATTTAAGTCATTAATCCATTTTGAGTTCATTTTTTGGGTTTGGTGCAAGAAATGGTCTACTTTCATTCTTTTGCATGTTGTTATCCAACTTTCCTGGTACCATTTATTGAAAAGACTTCTCTCTACTATATAATCTTGCCTCCTTTGTGATAGATTAGTTGACCTTGTAATCATGGGTATAGTTATGGGCTCTCAATTCTGTTCCATTGATCTATGTGTCTATTTTTGTGACATTACCATTTGGTTTTATGACTCCAGCTTTGTAGTATAATTTAAAATCTGGGGTTGTGATACTTCCAGTTTTGTTTCTCTTTTTCAAGGTTGCTCTGGTGCTGTGGAGTCTCGGGGTTCCAAACAATTTTTACAGTTTTTTGTTCTATTTCTATGAAAATTTCTGTTGATATTTTGATAGGAATTGCATTAAATCTATTGATGGGTTAGGGAGATGTGGACATTTTAACAATGCTTGTTCTTCGAATCCATGTGCATGAAATATCTTTCCATCTGTTTGGATTGTCTTCAATTTCTTTCATCAGTGTTTTATAGTTTTCAGAGAATAGGTTTTTCACCTCCTTGGTTGAGTTTATTCCTAGGTCTTTTATTCTTTTTAGTGTAATGGTTAATGGGATTGTTCTCTTAAACAATTGTTAATGGGATTGTTTTCTTAAACAAAATCTTACTGCTGTTTCATTATTGGGGCATAGAAATACAACAGATTTCTATGTATTGATTTTGTATTCTGCATCCTTACTGAATTTATTTGTTATATTAGTTTTTTGGTGGAATCTTTGGGATTTCTATATATATTATCATGTCATCTGAAAATAGCATTTGGATGCTTTTTATTCCTTTTTCTTATCTGATTGCTGTGCCTGGGATGTCCAGTACTATGTTGATTATTCTTCAGTTCTTCAAAATTATTATTCCATTGTTTTGTATCACATGTTATACTATCAGAATTTTTGAACAACCTGATCCTTGTGCCTAGGAGATTTGCTGTTTCTGTCTGAACATTTTTGGAATACTTCATTCTTCATTCACTTCCAAATACACATTCTTTGACTTTCACAGACTATGTTAGGTAATGATTTTCTCTTCTCCCCCTTGATTAGCACATTATAAATTCTTTCAGTCTTTTAAAAAAAATTGTTAACATTTATTTATTATTAAGAAACAGAGAGAGACAGAGCATGAGGAAGGGAGAGGCAGAGAGAGAGAGAGAGAGAGAGAGAGAGGGACAGCATCTGAAGCACACTCCAGGCTCTGAGTTGTTAGTACAGAGCCTGAGATGGGGTTCGAACCCACAAACTGCAAGATCATGACCCGAGCTGAGGTTGAATGCTTAACCGACTGAGCCACCCAGGCGCCCCAAATTCTTTCAGTCTTTTAATTCTCAACTCTTCCATTTTTCTTTAATTTTGTGAAATTTATTTTTATTTTATTTTATGCAAGTTTTTCTATATCTTTATTCTTTAGAGTTGTCTTCTAGAAAAGCTTTTCAATAGTATCTTCCAAGTCACTAATTCATCTTTCATTTGTATACAGTTTGATATTTATCCCCTCTATAATGTTCTTTATTTCAACCATTATATTTTAATATCTCATGATTCCAATTTTATGACCTGCTTTCTTTTTCATTTTTTAAAATATTTATTTATTTTTGAGAGACAGAGAAAGGCAGATCATGAGCAGGAGAGGGGCAGAGACAGAGGGACATACAGAATCAGAAGCAGGCTCCAGGCTCTGAGCTGTCAGTACAGAGCCTGACGCAAGGCTTGAATCCATGAGCAGTGAGATCATGACCTGAGCCGAAGTTGGGCACTCAACTGACTGAGCCACCCAGGCGCCCCATGACCTGTTTTTCTGGTTTCATGTTGCTTATCCTACTTTTTCTCCTTAAGCATAAGTATCATACTTGTTTTAAATTATGGCTCAAATTATTGTGCTTCGTATTGTATATACTGTTCAATTTAACACTTTCTTTATAATAGCTGCATTACCCTGATGTCTAGTATTTGATTTGTGAGCTCTTGTTTCCCTGGAGATATTAGTTGCTCTGGTCAGGGACAAGAGGAAGAGTTGAAAGCCAGAGATAGGGATGAGCTACAAGGCACAAAGTTCCAAACACCCAAACTACTGTTGATAACCCATATTTGCTGTCAGTCTTCTGGATGAACTCATTGGTCAGGTTCAGCTTTTGGGGTACAATGTGGTACATAAGGAGAATTCTTATTCTCAGTACAGTCTTCAATTTAGGATGGTTTGACATGATTTTTCTTTCTTTCTTTTTTTTTTGACAATTATTTAAGACCTTTATTAACAGGTGCTTGCCGTTTGTTGACTTTTTTGAAAAAATCAAGTTGTNACTCTTCGCTCCCGCTACCGATCGAACTCGACATGATTTTTCAACTTTACAATGGTGCAAAGCTGTGCACATTCATTAGAAATCACACTTGAATTGGGCTCTTCCCCCAGGTAAGCACTATGCAGTAGTATGCTCCCTCATGATGCTGGGCAGTGACAGCTGTAGCTCCCAGTCAGTCCCGTGATCACAAGGGTGAACAATCAATTCACCTACAGTGATGCTGGACCTATACAACCATTCTAGCGTCACTTTCAGTACAGGACTCAATAAATTACACGAGATATTCAACACTTTATTACCAAATAGGCTTTGTATTAGATGATTTTGCTCAGCTGTATGCCACTGTAAGTGTTCTGCGCACATTTAAGGCAAACTAGGCTGAGCTATGATGTTCCCTAGGTTGGGTATGTTAAATGCATTTTAACCTATGATTATTTTCAACTTACAATGGGTTTATGGTGATGTGACCCCCTTGTACATTGTGGAAGATCTGTAACCTAACTGCCCTGGGGATTTAGACAAGGAGACACTGGAGAAGCTCCAATCTGTGAAGGCACTTGACCAGCTCCCTGTGTTTTCATAGACTCTTCAGCTCATCATTCTCATTTCCTTGTTTGTGTTTTACTCTGTTAAGTTTTCAGGACCCTGATTGTACCTTAAGCCATTCTTCTCTGGGTATTGACAATGAGTTGGATAATGAAAGGTGAAACAATTATTGTCTGAAGGCACTGAGGGGAGAAGTAAAAGAGAATCAAGTCAAATTGTTACTTAGGTAACTCCTACAATTTATGTTCTCTCATCTTTGGGTTTTCAGTTTAATTTTGAAGAGGTGACTAGGAACCCATGTTAGCTTACTATAACGACAAGAGTAGAAGTTTTCTTTTGGTTTTTTCCTCACATTTTTTTTTTACAAATAGTTTATTGTCAAATTAGTTTCCACATAACACCCAGTGCTCATCCCTACAAGTGCCCTCCTCCATGCCCATCCCCCCTCCCCCCACATCCATCAGTCCTCAGTTTTTGTCAGCATTCAAGAGTCTCTCATGGTTTGCCTCTCTCCCTTTCCCCCACCATTTCCCCCCTTCTTCTCCCCCTTGTTCCACAGTTAAGTTCCTCCTAATCCTCCTATACGTGCAAACATATGGTATTTGTCCTTCTCTGCCTGACTTATTTCGCTCATTGTTTGATGTAATCAATACTGTCATCATTCTCCAAATCCCATTCATGAATTATACTCATGACAGATTCCAAAAGTAATATGTAGCATATCAAAGTCTATAGCATATGGCAAACATTTTTTAAAACAACAAAAAATTCTGCCTTTTATATGTTGCTTATGGATTTCTTAGGAAATCATAGCTTTATTTCTTTTTTTTTAAGATGTTGCAATAGCTCACTTATTTTTGCCAGCTGTATTTCATGGAATAGCTACTTTACAAATGATAAGAGAGCAAATCTTATTTATTTTTTTAAAAAAAGTTTTTATGTATTTATTTTGAGAGAGAAAAGAGAGAGCAAGTGGGGCAGGATCAAGAGAGAGGGAGAGAGAGTCTGTCAGCACAGAGTCTGATATGGGGCTCAAACCCACAAACTGTGAGATCATCACCTGAGCCAAAATCAAGAGTCAGAGGCTCAACTTACTGAGCCACCCAAGTGCCCCAAGAGAGCAAATCTTACTTAATAGGATATTTTTATTCTGTTAGAATTTTGTCTAAATGTAGAAAACTAAGGAACTTCCTGTTTTAGTGATTGAACACTAACTAAACAAATAAGAAAAAGAACAATTAAAAGTCAAGTGCTAAGATGATTAAAAGGTTTGGAAATTCCTTTTAATACTGAACATTAAAATAAAATGCAGCTGTCCTAAAATCCTTCTCAGGATGTAAATTAATGTAACATTTTTGGATTTAGTAATATTCAGTTAGGTTTTTGCTACATGTCAAATAGGGAAGTATTGACCAAAACTCTTTAAGTGGACATGTCATTTAACAATAAAGTTATGTGTAGAAATGTATTCTGAGAAGTAATGAAGGAACACACACATTAGGTTAAACATCTAAAGAGGTTTATTTTACTTTGATGTGTGTGGTAGGCTGAATAATGGCCCCACAAAGATATCTATGTCCTAATCTCTGGAACCTGTAAACACATTGCCTTCCATGGCAGCAGATTTTGGAGATGTGATTTAGTTAAGGATCTTGAGATGGGAAGATTATCCTGGATTATCTGGGTGGGTCCAGTGTAATCACAAAGACCCCTGTAAGAGAGAGGCCAGAGCCAGTCAGAAAAAGGACATGTAACAGAGGCTGAAGCTGAAATGATGTACTTTGATGATGAAAGTAGGGACCTGAGCCAAGAAACGCAGGGGACCTCTAGAAGCTGGAAAAGACAAGGAAATGAATTCTGCATGGAGGTTTCAGGAGACACAAAGCCCTGCCAATACCTTGATTGCAGACTTCTGACCTCCAAAACTGTAAGATAATAAATGTGGCTACTTTAAGCCACCAAATTAGTGGTGATCTGTTAAAGCAGCCATAGGAAACTAATAAAGTATACAATAGTCAAAAGTTAAAAAAGCATCAAGAAATACGTGATATGTATACATAATACATAATAGTACATATTATGCAGCCATTGAAATTGTGTTATAGGACAATATTTTATATGCTTACATTATGTTATTAGGTAAAAAATGTCATAAACAACAATAAACAATTTTTAACAAGGAAATTACAAATAGCAATAGCTTAATTATTAAAGTGTTTGTGTGTGTGTGGGTTTCAGGAAACTTTAAAGAGCTTCACAGGTTTTATCTCAATTACTGCTTCTGTAAAGTGGATATTATTATTCCCACTTTTACAGATGAGGCAGTTAGGCACTGAGAGGATAAGATACTTGTCCAAGGTCATACAGTTAGTAACAGATTTGAAAGTAGGATATGAGGCCCCTGAACCCGTAGTTGGTCCTCTTTGTATTAACAACACTGGACAGTAACCAAAGCAATTGTATACACAACCCTGGTAAAACTATGGGGTAGAAAACAGGCAAGTTTTATCTTTTTGTTTTCTTTATCTGACAATAAACTTAATTACTTTTGAAATACAGAAAAAACAAGTTTTCAAAAGATAAATAAAGTTTAAAAACTATGTTGATGATCTTTAGAAAAATACTTTATATTCTTTTTTATTTTTAGAAAAATTTACACCTTTCTTATTTCAAATTAAATTGCCACATATTATATAAATATGTAATTGTCTAAAGAATGAAATTATGTCGTGACCTACTTGATTATATACATTCAAAGTTTTGCAAGCCTAACATGTACGTATATAAATACCAATGCATTTGCTTTTAAATACTAATAAAGATACATATGAGAAAATGTACCATTAGAAACTGAACTGAAAAATTAACCCAAGGGGGAAAATGGCATCTGGTTAGCCTCTAATGTGGCTCACCCAGCACCACCTACAGGTGAAGTACAAAGACATACAAAGGTTACCAGAATAGAGTCATAACAAAAACCAGATGCAATCGGGGAAGGACTTGCATTGTTTTTTTGCGAAAAGTAAGACAACTTTTAGACTCTGTCCAACTGGGGCCCTAATTCAAAATATGAAGTCTCCACTCAAGCAAAGTCTTTGCAGCTATCTCTCTACCATGAACCCTGTGCCTTTTGAAGTAGCCAAAGTACTAATTCACACACCCTCAGTCACTCTCAGCCAGTGTACATCTTGTTGGTGATTGTATTTCCCAAAAAACAGGAAGTGAGATTTACAGAGAAATAGCTATAGCCATAGGAAAAGATAAGACACAAGAGTCTTTGTAACAGTGAGTGGTGATTTTGTTTTTCATCTATGTCATCCATTTACAAGACTAGGTAGTAGGTCTAGAAGCAGTCCCATATGCATTCGACTGCTAGAACAGGAAACTGAGCAGGGAGTTACATCCTCCATCAACATCCAATTAAATGGTAGGGGAAGGATTTAACCAGCCAACAAGTGAACCAGAGGGCATTAAGTCAAAGATAATCTCATGGTCTTCCCATTGTTATGCACTAGGCCTGCTTAGCTCTCCTCTTGTTCTAAGATTAGAAAACAGAAATAAAAATGGGGCTCCTGGGTGGCTTAGTCGGTTAAGCGTCCGACTTTCGCTTAGGTCATGATCTCGCGGTTCGTGGGTTCGAGCCCCGCATCGGGCTCTGTGCTGACTGCCAGCTCAGAGCCTGGAGCCTGTTTCAGTCTGTGACTCCCTCTCTCTCTGACCCTCCCCTGCTCACGCTGTCTCTCTCTCTCTCTCTCTCCTAGAAATAAATAAAAAAAAAAAAAGAAAACAGAAATAAAAGTTATAATTGTCAGTTTCAAAGACCTGAAGATTCAGAAGAAAAAGAAAACCCTTACAATGATTGACTACCAGAATAAAAACCTTTATCTTTCCTATTAACCATTGTCTCTCCTATAACATTTGTGCAACTGATACTGGGTATTCAGTAAGTGTTCACTGACTTAATAAGTAATCTTTTTTATAAAAGTATTCTACATCTTCAGTGAGTAACAAGAAGTCTTTAAATCCACAAAGTATGAATATCATATGTTTGCACGTATAGGAGGATTAGGAGGAACTTAACTGAGGAACAAGGGGGAGAAGAAGGGGGGGAATGGTGGGGGAAAGGGAGAGAGGCAAACCATGAGAGACTCTTGAATGCTGACAAAAACTGAGGACTGATGGATGGGGGGGAGGGGGGATGGGCACAGAGGAGGGCACTAGTGGGGATGAGCACTGGGTGTTATGTGGAAACTAATTTGACAATAAACTATTTGTAAAAAAAAAAAAATCACAAAGAAACAAAGTAAAGCTATAGGGAAAATAAACTGAACCAAAAAAATGTAAGGGAAATATACAAAGTAAGAAAATATAAGTGCAATTAAGAGAGTAACAGGTGATAGATATAAATAATTTTCTCTTTGGTGTGTATCAGACACTTATTCTCAGTCTATGACTTATCTTTTAACATTTTTTTAATATCCAGAAGTACTAAATTTTACATAATAAGATCTCTCTCTTCTTATTGGCTTCTACTTTTTATGTCTGACTCAAAAATAAGATTATAAGTTTTTTCACATTTCTTTTAAAATTTTTTTGTGTAAATCTCTTTGATTCAACTGAAATTATTATGTGTGATAATAGATTTGTGTTTAATGAATGATATTTAAAGAGATATACTTTAAATCTCACAATAACAAATTAATTTGGGTCATAACTGTCACCAAAGACAATTATAGAAGCTGAAAAATTATTAAATCTCTTCTCCATAAAGACTTTGGAGAATTACTGCAACAAGGACAAAATAGCAAGCAAAGACCCACAGAGGATAAAAATCTCGAGAGAAGAGCTTGGCATTTGGGGCTACTTTTCCCAAGAGGTGTATCAGTTTCTGTAGTGGCCAAACAGCTGAGAATCTGCAAAGCCAAAGGAAGAGTCCAGAACTGGTGCAGTTAGGGACCTGGTAAATGTCCCCTGATTTGGTAGTCCTTCAAGACTAAACCCAAGGATTAACCATCAGCAGGAAGTAGATATGCCTCATAGCACCTGCAGCTCATTTAAAATCATTTTAATGCCTGGAACAAAATTAATGAGATTCTGGATTACTAGTGACACTAAATACCTGGAATGAAAATTCTCACTTTGCCTCAGATTATTTCTAAGGACTGTGATGAATACAGTGTCCAATGAAAGATAACTAGAACACTTACTATGAGTAGTGGGGGCTTATACCAACCCTGAAAGATCTGAGGGTCTGAAGATCTAAAGATCTACCACTGAAAATTATTGCACTCAGCTGAACACACTGAAGAAAGACTTATCAAAAGCTTTACAAAGCTGCTGCAATTCTTAGGAAGTTCTCAGAAGCTTTCACAAACTACCACAGTCACCAAAGTGAAGTGGGTGAATCTCAAGGGCTGGTCGGAAAGCCGCTGTAAATCTCAGGTCCACCCACACTTTAGCTGCAAAAAAGCCTCTACAGAATGACTTCTTTTCCTCTTCTGAGGAATTTCTCACCCAGAAATATTTGGGGAAGTAGATTTTGACAACTGTGTCCTTTGGCTAATTTTCTTGGTTTTTAGAAGATACATAGAAATGAATTTTTGTCTTTTCTTTTTCAAGAGAGAGAGAGCATGAGCAGGGGAGGGTCAGAGAGAGAGGGAGATAGAGAATTTGAAGCAGGCTCCAGGCTCTGAGCTAGCCATCATCACAGAGCCCAACTCGGAACTCGAACCTGGAACCATGTGATCATGACCTGAGCTGAAGTCAGTCACGTAACCGACTGAGCCACCCAAGTGCCCCAGTCTTTTTTTTTTTTTTAAGTTTTATTTAAGTAATCTCTATACCAAACGTAGGGCTCAAACTCATCACCCTGAAGTCAAGAGTCTCTTGCCCCTCTAAGTAAGCCAACCAGGCACTCCAAGGATCTTGAGAGAATTTCTTAGTTAACTCAGAACAGCAGAAGATTTTTAAACTGTGGCACAGAGAGCATGAGCCATATAAGAAAAGATAACTTGATTGGACTGCATTAAAGTGAAGCTATTCCACTCATCAAAAGTCATCAGTCTTGGAGTAAAAAGACAAGCTACAGCGTATGAAAAGATATTTTAAACATTCATAGCAGGCAAAGATCACATCCAGAATATGTATACAGAACTATGATTCATAAGGTGGGGCGGAGTCAACCTGGCCGCCCAATAGAAAGATGGCAGTTAAAGCCATGTCACATACAAGAATATCAAACTAGTTAACAAACATATGTAAGATATTTAGGCTCCTGAGTAATCAAAGAAATGCAAATTAAAGCATAATGAGATGCTGTCACACAGATATTAGAATGGCTACAATTTAAAAGACTGAAAATACTATGTTGGAAAGGATATGGAACAAGGGGAATGGGTGGGAAGATTAATTGAAACAACCACTTTGGGGATTATTTCCTAAAATCGCAGATATATACTCCCTATGACCCACTTCCACTCATTTATACATTCAGTATTAATGTGTGTACATTTACATCAAGATCCATACGATAAGCTTTACGGGGGCGCCTGGGTAACTCAGTCGGTTGGCGTTCGACTTCGGCTCAGGTCATGATCTCGATGTTTGTGGGTTCGAGCCTCACGTCGGGCTCTGTGCTGACACCCAGCTCAGAGCCTGGATCCTGTTTCAGATTGTGTATCTTTCTCTCTCTCTGACCCTCTCTGACCTTCCCCTGTGTGCACTGTCTCTCTCTCTCTCTCTCTCAGAAATAAATAAAACATTTAATGCAAAAAAAGATAAGCTCTACAGGATCTTTAATTTTAGTAGTGAAAAATTAAATGATCTAAGGTTATGTAAAAAAATAGAATACATAAACTATGGCATGTTTATAAAATGGAATACCATGCAACAGAGAAAATGAATGAATTACTAAATATGCAAACTTTTTTATTAATCTCAAATCTATTGACAGAAAACGTCAGAAGATTATGCATAATTATAGGCTTCTCTTTGTATAAGGCTACTTTAAACCTATATCATAGTTATTAGGACCACCTATACAGATGCTGAAAACATCTTTTAAAAGAAGGGAAGTACCACAAAAGAAAAGAATGATTCTCTTTGTGGTTAAAGGGTGTTGGTGACCAACAAGGTCCAGAAAGCTGTGTCTAAAATAGGCGTAATGTTCTGTCTCTTGAATTGACTCATTTTGTGATAATTCATGGAGCTTTCTAGTTAATTTTGTGAACTTTCCTGCATATTATCCTACTAAAAGGAAGTCACCCATAGGGTTCTTAAACTACCACTTATAATGCATTCAGTGTACCATCGGCTGTAGGGAAATGATCAGAGAGAAGTAACATAAAGAAATCTTACTTCTGATATATTTGGTTTTGCCTTTCAGAGATGTTATCCCAAGCCATACATATGCTTTCAACCACCCTATTTTGTGATCAACGGGGTGGCTCAGCCCTTTGCTGGCATGATGTTTCAATGGTAACAGATATGTCCCTCTGTTTACCCACATCCAATGTGGCTTCCTTCTATATGTATCTGGTGACATCTTGGGCCCCCTGAAGACCACGTTACTTGTCATATGCTCATACTTTTCTCTGTCCAGTCTACATCCACCTCCTCCTGTTCTTTCATAGAATCAGTCATCCGTCTGTGCTATTCTCTGTAGTATACATGATCCCAATGATCTCAACATATACATGAGTTGTTTGCATATCTACTTCACGTGTGAGACGATGGCCATTCCTGAGAGCAGGTACTTACTATGTCTATTACCAGCTTTTAGCTCACTGCCTAATCTCTCACTGAGATTAGGACTTCCACACTTCTGTTGACTGTAATCCACTACTTCTTTGCCAAAGTTCTGAAATCCAGATCTGTTTGGAATATACCCAAAAAACTATAGTAAATTTTCTTCAAAGTATGTTTGTCTAACCACAGTGAGAGATATGACAATATCATTATCAGCTGGTCATACTTTTAGGTCAAATAAATAGTATAGTTTAATCACTAAAGTGCCACCAGGGTTTCTGACTAGAAATCTCTGACAGATTGTGCTAGGGATTGTGTAGATATTCATTCTAACATAAACCTTTCCAAAATAAGCTTTTAAAAAGGAGGGCCATAAAAAATGACTTCTCCATCAAATTTTAAAGATTTTATTATAATGGGCATCATGCAGCTATATAATCATATAAAATATCCTAAAACCAACAGAGATATCCTCAGGATTTCTCTATTCTTCTAAGGGCTACTCACAGAATTCCAATCTTACTTGAAGATTAAGGAAGATAAGTGTGTATACTTGGATGTCAATAAAAGATTTTATAACCCAATCAGTAGAATACTATTTTCAACATCTTCTAGTTTATGGAGCATTTTTGTTGTAGTTCAAGTGTGCACGCTCAGGAGGAAAATCGTATGTTAGTTAATGACTGGAAAGGGTAGTACTTTTCCCTTGTTGGTAAATCCTGTGATAGCAGCCCTGCAGCTTCAGACAAGTATGTGCGAGTAATTTATGATCACAGCTTCAGCTTGCCCTCTAGAGTTCAGGAACTTCACTGTGTGCTTCGTCAGATCATCTGTAAGTATTCACACTGCTGGGTTGTTTTGTTTTGTTTTAACTATTTTGCACCTAGCCAATTACTGGCTTTTAAAGATACGGTGCTGAACAATTGTTTTTGTTAATAAAACTTCTCCCATATTAGTTTCATCACCAAATATTATCATATCCACACACAACAAGGCAGTGTATGGATGCAAGGTAAAAGTGGTCCCTTTCTCTCAGGAAGCTTAAAGTCCTTGGAGTCTGGGTATAACACAAGAATGCCAAAAAATCAGGGTTTTCTGGTTTTAGTGTCCTTTATGTTTAGTGATTCAAAAGTAGAATTTTCAACTGTTTTTAAATTATGTTTTAAAATGGGAACAAATAACGGTGGTTAGAAACAGGAAGTATAAAGCAGAACCTTGAAGTCTGTGAAAACAAGCCAAAAAAGAAAATTCTGAAAACTCTATCTTGTGACATGACATTTCTCATCTGATTCCACTGCCTCCTAAAAATATAAGTTGACAGCGAAGACCACCTTCTCAATCCACATATTGAGAGTAAGGACAGCAGTCAACTCAAGCACCAACTGTCACTTTTCATAGGAGCATTTTCTATTTATGGAGATGCAAATGATCTAAATCTGAATGTGTACTAGTTTGGCAAATTCCTGATAATAAATTCACAAAATAATCGCTCTTGCTACAACGTTTACACAGCACCGACACAAATTGTGAGACTCTTTTATTTAGGGGTGAAGGGTGGGTATATGTGTTGCAACTAAAAAGAGGAAGAATTGGTTAGGAGCAAGAAAATGAAAACCACTTGCTGTAATGCTCAAATATTTCTTCAAAATCACCTACAGGATGAAGTGCATGATACAGACAAAATATCATAAAGCTGTGTGTTATAATGGCCAAACTTTTATCAGGGAAAGTGACACCACCAATGATACGTTTTATGGTTTACAAAAGACAGAGGGTTCAGATGCTCTGCTTCACCCCTTTGGACTCTGTTCTTTTGTACAGCTAGATAGATGGAGAAATACTAATGATTGTAGGGTCATTTATTGATAGTTATTCTCAGTATTTGGAATGATGATGTGTATAAAGTGCTCAACAGGAAATTCAGTGAAATAATACATTTTAACTTACAATGTGAGCTTTTAGTAAGCATGTTTGCATGCAGCATAAATATGAATGTTTGCCTTAGAGGCTGGGAGTGTTGCCCAGGTCAAATCCGTTGCGCACAGTGCCCTCTCAGCATTCCTCAGAAACACCTTGGGCCACGTGGGTCAGGTAAGCATCTGACTTGATTTTGGCTCAGGTCATGATCTCGGGGTTTGTGAGAGGTTCCTGAGATCCAGCGTTGGGCTCTGGCACTGACAGCTTGGAGCCTGCTTGGGATTCTCTCTCTCCCTTCCTTTTTGCCCCTCCCCCCACTCACCCACAGGCACTGTCTCTCTAGATAAAGAAACATTTTAAAAAGTTGCTCACCACTAAGAGAATGCCTCCGTATGCCCAATGGAGTAGGAAAACTGGTAACTTTTAGTTATAAAACAGTAGTTTAATAAATTTTTGGAACAATTGATAATAAAATACTAAGTATCTGCAAGCTTACTCTGTTTCTGGCAGGGAGTAACAATAGTGGGTTTTCTAGTTACGGTTGCAACATTCTTTTTCGGGGGAGAAAGAAAATGTCACTACAGAGGGGGAAAGATTGGATAAAGGGAATGTGAAGTCACACTCTACCTTAATAATATTCAAGCCCCACACTGGCTTATCTAACAGAGCTTTTTCTTTCAATGTTACACACCCTCAAGCAGTAACTGCAAGGGAACACTGTGTGTTTCTATCACACATATAAAAATTGTTGCAATGAAAGTAAATTACAGTGTGAGTAGAATAACATCATTAGTCATTTTTACTGCCTGAAAATGCACTTTGGAGAGGATTTCTTTAAGATAGAAAGAGGGGACAATTCCCTAAGTCACTCCGTCACATGAGCATCTGAACCTCTTAGGAAGAGGCTGCAGCTAACAATTCTCACCCACTGTTCTATTTTTGGCAGCATTTTTTTCCCATCTCTCTTCAATGGTATCCTCGACAGAACCTTTTAAGCAATTTAAACACATTGTAATTTGTATCTGTGTAGTTACTTTACTATGTATTCTAAATATTATAACATCAAGAGTGACATGGGAATTTTCCTGTACAGTAAAACTTACAGTCGAATCAATTCTCTTTAATTCCTATGGTGCCTGATGGATCAGTTAGTCCCTGCAGATAGAATATGTCTTTATTCCATCATGTTAGGAATTTCAAACCTGATTTTCAAAGACAAATCACCTCCATACAGAATGTGCTCTGTTTTGAAACTATTTCTGAGGACTTCTGAGTTCTCTGGAGGTCCTGCACAGATGAGACAGGCCAGTGAGAAAGCCTTCTCCCCTTCCTCAAAGAGAATAGTTTTACCTTAATCTGTTTTATATTCAGAGGTCTTTTGCAATAAATTTGGGGAAAGGATGCCTTAGTGCCTTTTTAAAGATTTGGAAATCATCGATATGGAATCTATGCATTAAAAATATAGGTCACTTACTATATTATTGAGTTATATTTTATTCATATTTATAAATAACTTACATTTATATTAGATTATATATATGTAATAGTGCTAGACTATATTTTAAAATAATCTTTCAGTTAAATAGATCTTTTGTATGTATCATGAAATTTACTAAGCAATATGTGCTCAGTAAAATCTCTGTACACGCTGTGAACATTAAATACGGGAGCACATTTATCTCTTACCGTGAAGAGACAAATAGAGATGGCATTACACATTGCTTTGAACTCCTTATTTTTTGCTTTATAAGACAAAATATTTTATCAGACTTGTGGACGATTGTAAGTGACTCTGAATTTCATTGCCTGTGAAAAATAAGGTAGTAAGAATACTCTCTTGACTTATTTTTCAGTGTCCAGTCCCCAGTTAAACAATGCAAATTCGTATACCATGGCTGATTGCATCTGTCAGCTGTTTGGTGTTTTTGTCAGTTTTTTTTTTTGTTTTACTACCTTATTTTAGCAAGTGCATTGAAGCCTTGACTTAGTTGTGTTGATGGCTAAACATTCTGAACAGTCTAGTAGCAAGAGATTATTAAAGGAAATACAAGATGCAGAGTAGAAGATAGATTGATAAATTTGAAAGCCTGAGGATTTTTAGCTAATAGATATCAGCATGACCCTGTGTTACATTGTGATTTATACTAAATTTATATTTGGTCTTGAGCCCCAGTTCTGACACACAGCTCCTAAAACACTTGAAGTGTCTTGATAAAGGTGTCTTGATATTCTTAACAAACTCCTTTCAACCCCATCTGAGTTTATGCTAATGAGAGGACTTTTGGAACACCTAAGAATGGGTGCTGGTTACTGACCATGAATCAGGAATAGAGGGTTAGAACTTTCAGTCCCACCTGCTGATTTCCACAAAGGGGAGAGGGGCCGCAGGTTGAATGATCCCCATAATCGGTGATGCCAATGTAATGAAGACTCCACAAAAACCCAAAAGGAGGGAAGGGGGTTCAGAGAGCTAACCACGTTAGTGAACCAAAAAGCTCCTATGTGCCACCATACTTGGCCCCTAGCTTACATGAGGACAGAAGCTCCTTTGTTCAGGACCTCACATCCATGTATCTCAACATGCTGTTTATTTCTGTCTTTTGTAATCAATCAGAAATCTGGTGAGTAAGTAGGTTTTCTGAGTTGTACGAGCCACTCTAGAAAATTAAGCAAACCCAAAGAGAGAGTGGGAACTTCTGATTAAATCTAGTAGATCAGAAACACAGGCGACAACTTGTACTTGCAATTGGTGTCTGAGGCTGGTCAGTCTAGCAGGACTGAACACTTGATCTGTGAAATCTGATACCATCTCCAGGTAGATAGGGTCAAAACTGAGTAGAATTATAGGATGCCCAGCTGGTGTCAGAGGGTTGCTTCTTGGTGAGGGAAACCCCTTTCCCTCAACACATACACACCCATGCACACACTGGAATTGGGTTCAGAGCCCTAAGCTTGTATATATTTGTGTTCACTAAAATCAGAAGGTTCTAGAAGTAGAAGAAATCTGGGGACACGGCATGCTGGAGAGAACACTGGACTAGGAAAGTGGCGACCCGAGCTCTGCCACTTACTGCCAACTTAGTCATGTAGCTTCACAAGCTTCTACTTCCTTGCCTGCAACATGCATTATTTTCATCTTTGAAAGATGATGGTTAGAAACTAATGAAGTTGCAGACAAGATGATCTGAAATTACTGCTAATATTAAAACTTAGAAATACTGGATTAAAACATAACATATGTCCTGACCAGTGCTTAGCTGTGTGAGCAAGAAGGGAAGAGAAATCTTCAGGAACTAGAAAGGAAGAGGAAACCATAAACCAGAGAAACTAGCCTAAGAGTTGACAGTGTGGCAGCCCAGGGAGCTGGGAGCTGGTCAGTTGTGATCATGTGGTCAATGTCAGTGCCCACTCAGGAGCAGAAGACAAGGCAACAGGCCTGCCTGAAATGTAAACAACCCCCACCCCAACCATAAAAAAAACAGAAGGCCATTTAAAATGCTACTGCTTCAGTAAAATTATCTACTAGGGGGAAAAAAAAAGAAATCTAGCCACCCACATAAAGATAAAAAGGAAGACGCTTGTCCTTTTTTTAGCCAGAATGCCATGTGTACAAGAAAAAATAAAAAATCCTCTGAGAAATTTAATCACAGACCTATAATACACTCCAGATAGGAGTTTTAATTTGTGATATCTGCATGATCTAAGATCCTCCAAGTTAAGAAACACTTTGTTACAGGCCAATGATAACTCCTAGCAAATAAACATAACCCCCTCTGAAGGAATATTCTCCCACTGACGGGCGAACAGATTTTTCACAAACTATAGCCTGATGAAGGTGAGCTTCCAGTTCAAACTTTTAAAAGACACAGGAAAAGTCTACATGAGAAAGAGTTAAGCAGCACCAACATAAATAGCAGAATTAAATCCCCAAAAACAAATCAAATTGAGATTTTTAAAATAATATGTTTAAAATGATTAAAGATATAAAAGAAGGATCCAAAGATAAGAAAATATCAGGACACCATGAAGAAATGCATGCAGTTTTCAAAAAAATATTAGAATTGCTAGGCATGAAGAATATAGTAAATGTATTTTTTTTTTAAACTCAGTAAGCAATTAAAAGATCAGACAGAGCTGAAGAGAGAGCTGGTATTCTGGTTAAACCAGGAAGGTTGATTACATACATTTTACACATGTTCTCTTGAAATTTCACTAAAATTATAGTCAAAAAATGTTTTTAGGTGTAAACACAAATAAACTAAAAAAATGTGGAGAAGAGACAAATGTAATAAAATATGGGAAGTTGGAAAATTGAAGAGTAACTCAGCAGATAGGAGAGTAATAGTATAATAGGAAAAGCTAAAACTAAGCTAGCTGCTAAAAAGCAAGAATAAAGCTTTTTCATGGTACAGAATTCCAGGAATCAGAGGCAACTGTACTCTGAAAATGGGACTCAGGTTGGGATGAATAAAAAGAAACTAGATTGAAAGTACATGTAACAGACAGAAAGTCCTGCAGATACTTTCTGGGCCCCAAATTTCTGGATGACTGTCCTTTCTCAATGTTGGCAGATCACAGAGTGATTCACATGCATTCTGCATTTAGGAATATCAGGCTCAGCTAAGGATGGGGTTAGTGTTGTAAGGATGATTTCAGCAAAAGTCTACATCATGAGTGGTGATGACTGTTCTTTCCAAACTTGGTCCCAATATGCTGGCATCAGCTATATGCTCCAAGACAAGAGTTGACAAGATTTATTTTTAACTGAAAGGGCAGAGAAAAGAGGTGAAGATACAAATTTGAGAAAACTTCCCCCCAAAACAGTCTAACCTAAGCACCCTAGAGGAAAGGTCACCTGTTAACTTGCCTAAAGCATACACATAGAATTCCTAGTCAATGTTTTGGTGATTTATTCCTAAATATGAACCTATATCCAAAGATCAAAGAAAACAGAGACAATGAAAGAAGCAGAAGAATTTTTTTTAAATATAAAACTCCATAGAGAGGCAAGATACTGCATCTTTAAAACAAGATAAGTAACTTTTAATAAAGAAGATTTTGTGAATAGAAAATATGAGGTGGATATTACAAATATGAAAGAAAAATAAAAGGTAATTTAAAAGTTTGGAAGAAAATGTTGAGGAAAATTTCCAGAAAGTATAACAAAATGACAAAGAAAATAGAAAAGATTAGAAAACTTGAGAATTAATTCAGGGGCTTCAATATCCAGATAATAAAAGAGTCCTAGAGTGGGGTACAAAGAAAACAAGTGAGTAGAAAATATCAAGGAAATAATTCAAGAAAATATTCCCAAGCTGAAAGACATAGATTTTCAGATTGAGTGGGCCAACTGAGTGCCCAGCAAATTAGATTTTAAAACATTTAGAACACTGGAGACAAAAACATCTTAAACATTCCAAAGAGGAAAATAAATCATTTTGTTCAATGAACCAAAAACCAGAATGGCCTCTAACCCCTCAGTTATAACCCTGGGATCGAGAGAAGGCGGGGGGAGCAATTACTTGAAATTTTTGAAATAAAATATTTTAATCTAGAATTCTGTATTCAGTTAAGCAATGAATTGAATGGCAAGGTAGGATAAAAATACTTTCCCAAATAAAAGTCTCAAACATTTGCAGCCCACTCTCTGGTACCTACTGAAATCTGTATTCTTTACAAAGAAATACCAATAGAAAAATGAAGATATTGGATCCAGGAAGAGAGCTTCCAAATGGGAGAGACATTAGAAGAATCATGCATACTAGTAGCAAAAAGTTAGTGCAAGACACCACTCAATATTTACATAGCCAAAGTTATTATATAATTATATTAAGGGAATAGGAGGGACTATATGGGTGGAGGTAGGTTTTATAATCTCTGGTCTGCTTCACAAGGCAGAAACTTAACATCTCACACAAACTTCATCTGCCTCAAATTTTCTTTTCTCTTGCATTTTTCACCCTGTTTTGTTTCTTTTGTTGTTTTGTTTTGTTTGACAGGATTTCTTATACCTAATAATTCCATTCCTTACATTTCAACTCTTTCTTGAACATATTCTCCTCAGCCCTTTACCAGAGCTTTGCTGTTGTCAAGGGCACCAATGACTTCCACAGTGGCAAATAGTCAATTCTCAGTATTTATCTTACCAGAATCCTCAGGACATTTAGCATAGTCCTGAGAAGCATTTAGCATTTTCTACCTATCCTTCTCAAAGTCCTTTTTCTTTATCATTTAATTTACAGGGTCTCCTTTCCCCTACCCAAATGGTCGCTTTATCTAAATCTCTTAGTGGTTGCTCTTCATCTTTCTGAACTCAAAGTTCTGAGTGCTCCAGGGTTGTATCCTTCTCATCTTGATATATCTTTCATCTCAATTTATGTATTTTTAGAGAAAAACAAAAAGGAGTTCATTAACATGTATACCTCACATGGGAGATACTCAGAGAAAATGAGTAACTCAAGGCAGTGTCTTAGAACTCCAGCTTAAATACCAATTTTAGCTAAAGACAAAAGAAAAAAAAACTGTTAAGGAGGGCAGTTATAAGGCAGTTACCCAGTAAAGCACAGTAAACAAGAATAAGATTTTTTATGCAGATTTGAGTATCTTCTTCACTGATAAGCATTGAAAGTTTTGTCTGAGGACTAGCCTTTGTCCTACACGGTAGGGAAGCGGAAGAGGGGGAAGAAGGACACCTTTGTAAATCTCTGTCCTATTTGGGGGAAACAGGGAGAGGAGGGTAAAGAGCTTTCCTTACATCTGCTTCTACTCAATTACCTTCAGCTCAAAATAATCCATAGACCAAAGTGGCATATTTTGGGAAGGCATATTCTTCCACCTTTCATTTTCTACCTCTGAAACGTACCCAAGAAGCTTCATAGTCCAGAAACTATAGATTGCTCTATATCTCACTGAGCCTTTCCCTTAGTCCATAGAATAAAACAGTTCAGCTTAACAGTTGTGTTTCATTTCAGGATATGGGGTAGAAGACAAGCTTCTATCATAGGCCTATATGGTGCTAGAAATCAGGTGTTTAATAAAAAGCATTTCTACGGAAACAAAAGAATAACAAAAGTTAATGATTGGAACAGATTGTAAACCAGTTTCTGAGCCTGGAGAGCAGCCTGTCAAGATTTCTAGATGTTGGATTTGAAGCATCTTTTGCAGTCTCAGTGTCTCTGGTGGTGTCATGGAGTGTTCCAGTGAACACTCTGCCATATAGCAGTAAGCACGGCAGTTGTCAGTATATGATGAGCTATTGTGGTGATTTCCCTGAAGTATAGATCAAGTTGTCCAGCTTCACCTTTCAGGACTTTTGAAAAATATGGGTTTTGTTTTTAGTGATTCCAAGTCAGAAAAGTGGGTGGGAACTGGAAACATTAGTTTGGAGAATCATAGCCAGATACTGTAAGAGACTAGAAGAATTCATGGTCCAGTCCAGTTAGAAGTCAATGACAAAACCTCAGTGACAGTGTGTAGAATCTGATACCCATAAGGATGCACTATAAAGTCATTTATTCACCACAGATGGGCGTGTCTCCTTCTAGGTCCCTGGGTGAGCAAGACCACTCCAGAATAATGGCTAAGAGGGGTTGGAGATGTGTTACAGGCTATTTCAAGACCTGTAGCTATGCCTCCGGGAGGAATGGAATGGCATGTCTCTTGGATGGTCCATGAACAGGTGGGACTATTCCCTGCCTGTGGCTGAGAGGAAACTAATGCCAAATTACAGGGCCATTTCTAGATCTGCAGTAGGAGCAAGGTTGGAGGGCCTGCCTCAAGGCACAGACAGGTGTATCTCCCAGCAGCTGCCTGGGTAGGCAGGACTACTCATAGGTTCAGGTTAAGAGGGGCTAGAGCCTGGTTACAGAGCCACTTCAAGATCCGTAGTCAGACAGAAGTTAGTGGACCTACCTTTGAAAGCATGAATGGGCATATCTTTCAGTAGGTCTTTGAGAGGATAGAACTATTGCCACCTAGGAATTGAGGAACTAGTCATAGGTTCACCTCAGGGTCCACAGCCAGGACTGAGGCCAGAAGGTTTGTTACCAGGAACACAGGCAAACAGATGTGACTCTTGCTGGGTCCTTTGGTGCTGGTGGCAGGACAAGGCCAAAAGACTCTGTAGCTGAGTCTACAGGGGCCAGAGTTTTCTCCATGTCTATAGTTGGGTCATGATTAGCAAGCCGACCACCTGCATATCTCCTTCAAACTGTTCCTGCACAGTCAGGTTCCATTAGGGTTTCATAATCTCTTATATGGATCTGCTGCTCCCACAAAGGTACTTCTGTCTGTGGATGACTGCCAAATTATTGTTGTAGAAGGGGTATATGAGCAGGGGATTCCAAAATTTATAACTCCAATCTTCTGTAACCAACTATTTACTCATCATCTTTACTTGGATAGCTAACAGACATCTAAAGCTTAATATTCCTAAGACCAAACTTTAAAATACACTCTTACCTGTCCAAAGAAAACCCTGATGTAGCTCTCAGAGTGCTTCTCATTTTTGAAAAACAAAAACAGTAACACAAAAATCTCCTCCATTCATTGAATCCTCAGGGCCAAAATGTTGATGTCTACTTCTTTCCTTTTTCTTCTACTCAACAGGCTACCCCATCATTCCCTACCTGTGGCTGAGAGGAAGTCAATGTAGATCCAGAATTTGTTGTTAATTTATGGGAATAAGCTTCACCTTTAGCGTATATCTTACATCCATCTGATTTTGCTTCCTCTATCACTACACTATGATCCTAGATGCAGCTTCTATCTCTTGTGACTGTTGCAATAATCTCATAATTCGTTTCCTCACTTCCACTTCTACCTCCCTAAGCTACCCTCTCCACACAACACACAGTGTTCAGCTTTCAAATGTAAATCTGATTGTGTCACTACCATGTTCAGAACCCTCCAGTGAGTTCCTGCCAAACTCAGAGAAAAAATCCATTGTTTTTACCACAGCCTACAAGATACATGTATAATCTGGTCCCTAACTATTTCTCCCACCATTTTCTAATCACTGATTCTCTCTGGCTCTGATGTAGTCATGTTGCCCTCTTGGATGGTTCATGTTCATTTGTAACAGTATTTGCTGTTCCCTGCATCTAGACTGCTCTTCCACATGTGTGACCTACTCTTTTACTTGAGTCACCTCTTCAAAGGCCTCCCCTGATCACTCTATTTAATTGTAACCCCCTCACCAACACTCTCCATCCCACTGGCCTGCTTACCTAATCTTAATAGTATTTATCCTTACCTGATGATCATATAATGCATTTTCTTGTTTTCATTATTCTAATGTTCTATCTCCAGCCTCCCTTCTCCCCAAAATACATGAACTCCATAAATGAAAGAATTTGGTTTTCCTGTTTTATCACTGATACCTACAGCGGTACCAGGAACATAATTGGGACTGAAAAAATATTTGTTTAATGTTGGCTGAATTAACAGATTTGGACTTTAGATGAGCTACGGGCCTAAATTAAAAGTTGAATATGAAAACAGTATTTGGAAATATGTGTTAAAATGTGGAGTTACCTACTGCTTTTCCCTAAACTGGGGAGTAAAGCATTTCTAGTCATTTTGGGGACATTTAGAAGAAATAAAAGATATGTTGAATGATATAGGCAAGGTTACTGCCCTCATAGATGAAATTTATGATAACTTCTGTAGAGCAAATAAGCAAAATTATGTGCCCTGGAGTAGCTGGAGAAGGGGACTCTATTAGATACAGCAAGTAAGGAGGGACTTGACATGGACCTGAGTAGTCAGTCAGTAGTCAGCTCCACCAAAAGTTGGAGGAGAAACATCATAAGTCAGAAGGAAGAGAAAACGCAAAGTCACTCTTCCCGAAAAAAAAAAAAAAGTTAAAAAAAAAAAAAAACTGTTGAAGAAACAGAAAGGAAGAGCGTGTGGCTGGGCACATGGAGAATAACAGGGAAGGTTGTAGGAGACAAGATCACAAAGATATACCGCATGTGGGACCTTCTTCAGCCATGGTAAAGAGTTTGAATATTATTCTAAATGGAATAGAAAGCCACCCAGATGTCTTAATTAGAGGAGACAATGCCATTTTGGTATGATAAGTACTATGTTAGGTGGAAGTACAGACTATTATGGGAGCAACTGGAGAGGCATCTTTAAAAGTCCAGTGGAATCAGAGAAAGCTTCCTAGGTATTAATCATGAGATTACAAATAGTTCAGTAACGTGAAGCCTAACATTAGGGAGGGAGGGAAGAGCTTGTAAAGATAACCAGGGGCCAAATCATAAAGCCTCATTAGCTACAAACAAAAGCCATGACTTTGTTGTCAGGAAAATGGAGTATCATTGAAAGAAGATCCAATTTGGAGGCTGCTGATGTCATTTAATCAAGAATTAATGCCATGCGCTCATTGTTTTTTTTAAGTTTGAGTGGAGAAATATGACCAGATTAGAAAGACTGAGGAGGAAAAAGTAGAACTCAAGGATGGCTTGGAAGTGGAGGGTAGTATAAAGAGAAAGGAGCTAAAGATGAAACGTAGATTTTCTATTAAAGATGGTATGGCAGACCCCATCTACTTATCTCTGCTTTTTTTTTTTTCACATTGCCACTAAGATAAAACTAAAGGAACTTTTAGAGGTATAAAACTATTAAAAATAGGAATAAATAGTACAGTAAAAAATTTTGTGCTATTTGAAAATCTGATGGAACTATGGGAATTGAAGAAGCAGAGTAAAGAAAGCAAACATCTAAGGTTTTAATAGGAAAACTATGACAACCCTCCTTTCACAACAAGGAATTCCCTAAAGCTCAGCTGATAACCTTTTGATAACTTGATAACTGATAACTGAGGTGGGGATAAAGGTAGAGGTTAAAGTACCAGTACTGGTTGAAAGTATGTTTTAGAAGCAGTTAAACCTTCAGATCATATTGTATTTGAATGTACTGAGAGAAAATTCAACAAATATGGAAAATATACCAAGAAGACATTTCCTAGGTACACATCTTGACTGATAGAAATCCAAAATCCTAGCAATTAAGAAACCGTTCCCAGCTGATTCCAACTGGCACTCAAAACAAACTATTTGTTCATTTATCCATTGACTCAAGAACTATGGACTGACACAATAGAACATGATGATTAGATCGTTGGTTCTGCAACTAGACTTCCTGGGTTCAAATCCCAGCTCTGTGTGACCTTAAATAGGATCTGTCACTTCATTTTGTTTCAGTTTCTCTTTTGTAAGATAGGACCATAGTAGTATTCATGTCATGTGGTTGATATGAAGTTCAAATTAATATTTTTAAACTCCTGGCATATGAGTACAGCATAGGTATTTGCTGCTGCTTCTATTACCACACATTCGTTACCAACTGTTCCAGACTTTAGGATTATAGTCAAAGACAAAAGACAGTCTCATGGCATTTTAGGGTAGAAAGTAAGCAGGTCACCCCAAAACTAATAAATGCACCAAGTAATCTCAAGGGAGGGGTGAATGCTGTAAAGAAAATGGGCTATCCATATTGGAATTATCTGCTTTCCAAATTAAATAAATGAGTAAGTAAATGAAAAGATTTTAACTGGCATGTATTGTTTCTCTGTGGAATGTAACTTCCGTCATCATCTTTAAGAAAGAAAGAAGTGAACATAGTAGGTGTACTAGATACTTTACACCTGATTTAATGTAAGTCTTATCACCACATACAATGCAGGCAGTGTTATCTCTAGTTTACACGCAAAGAAACTAAGACTTGGTGCAATTCACTAATTTTCAGGGGCGTTGGGAGCCATAACATTAGTCAGTGGCAGAGCCAGGCTTCAAAGTTAAGTCTGTCTGACTTCAAAGCTCATGTCTTTGAATAGTCTTATATTATCTGGATATTTTCATCTTTTCCACTATATAAATATGTATTTTTTCTAACATTAAACTTAGAAAATGGCTTTGTTTTCCTTTTTTATATTTTATTAATTAATAGCTACTCTTAAAACATTTCAATGCTTGGTCATGTTAATTGTCACAGAGATGCCAGCATCATTTTTTATTCTAATTTGATCCTTCTCAGTGACCTCAAAAATATGATACCCAGTATTTTTGTAAAAATAATATCCCATGACCTTTTATAATATCTTCTATGCTTACCCATCCTTCTTACTCTACATGCTGACTTTAATCACTAATCCGTCACTAATCAGGCCTTCACCCAAAGATCTACCAAAGACTATTTATCTCTCTTCTTTAAGAAAGCCTCCCAGCTTCTTGAGTCCTAGTCCGAGCCTCCTCATACAGGTGAATTGGTGTGCATTATTTGTCTCTAATAATCAGCAAGTGGGCTGTACTTATTCAGCTCTTTCTCCATTTTGCTCCTATACTCACAGAGATATCCTCTGTTTTCCTGAGGTGGAAATGAGGATAGCCATTAAGCATTAGTATCAAGGACACCATGACACAACCAGATGAGAACTCAACACAACAAGAGAGACTCCACAGTGTATCATAAGGGGACTTTCAGTTAGCCATTTTGAGGGAAAACGCTGGGCTTTTTACTTTTGTTGTTGTTTTATCATCGTGCATTTTAAAACTGACATCAGGCGAAGAAGTGATGATTTACTTCCGAGACTCTTCTGTGGACAGACTCTGTAGCCTCAGCTACTGAGGACTTACAAGGCTAAGCAATGTTGCAGATGCTATTTATGTCCTTAAAAAATCTATTTAAAATTTTACCAGATCAGTCTCTCTGAAAAATTTGGACGCAAAAACATGGATTATCACCAATCATTTTCCCCAATATCTTTTCTTTTGTGCAATATGTCTTGATTTATAACTCTCTGCCTATAAATTTCTCTTCTATTGTAGAATTAGGTATTCCTTTGAGTTTAAAGAAAATGAAGCTTAGAGTAGTTAAATTCCAAAAATACTCCAGGAAAATGTTCTTTCTGTATGATATAAGTCCGTATGAGGGCTCTGGTAGCCTATTTCAATGCAGAGAATCCATTTGTTTTAATGGAATATCCAGTCTAATGGAGCATATTGCACTCAAAGAAAAACTCATTCTCAGGAATGTGCTGAACCAGGTACATAATTTACCAGAAATGAAGTTAAGTTCAGCATATTCTAGAAAAATGAATCACATGAGGCTTGGATCTTGTGCTGTGCATTCAACTTAAATAGCACCGTTTGCCTTCTACAACCATGATGATTTGAGAAAAACCAAACATATAGTCACACTGGGAAAATAGGCTACAGTGAACTCCCTGTGCTGTTACGTGTTCTTGCCCAAAGATGGTTTCTGTAACAGTACCTCAGAGCATAGCAGGACAGGACAGAGAAAAGTTTCTTAAATTAGAATTGTGTTTGCATGTTTTCTTATACTTTGTCCAGACGTCTGAACTCCTTTATTCTTTTTTCTTCTCACATCCATTCTTCTTTGAGTTGTTATTTAATAATAGAGTTGCACAGGGTGGGGTTGGTGATTTTTATTTGTTTTTATTATTTTTTTATTTATTATTTATTGTTTTTATTATTTATTTATTTATTATTTATTTATATTTTTTGGAGAGAGAGAGAAGGAGAGAGCTCAGTGCAAGAGAGAAAGAACACGAGTATGCACATGTGCAAGCTGGGGAAGGGCAGAGGAAGAGAAAGAGAGAGAGAGAGAGAGAGAGAGAGAGGATCCTAAGCAGGCTCCATGCCCAGAGCGTGACTCCATGCCCAGCTCAAAACCGTGAGATCATGACCAGAGCCAGAATCAAGAGTAGGATGCTTAACTGACTGAGCCACCCAGGGTCCCTACATTGCAGCTTGAATATATATATATATTCATTTATGTGTTTCCTTCCTTTCTTTTCCATAAAAATTTTCAACTCTTATAATTTTTATTTTCTCTACAAGATTACATATTTCCATTTCTCTCTAACTTTTTTTTTTTTTTTTCTTACCTGGCATTGAAAGTGGCCAAAATTTCCCAATGAATTTTTACCTTTACTATAGAAAAAGTTCAGAAAACTTTTTTTGTAAAGGACCACATAGTAAATATTTTCAACTTTGTCAGCCACACAATTTATCACAACTACTTAACTCTGCCATTCCCATGTGAAAGCAACCATAGACAATATGTATATGAATGAACATGGCTTTATTTCAATAAAATGTTATTTACAAAAACAGGCAACAAGATGGATTTAGCTCATGGGCCATCATTATCATGATGCCCACTATTGATGACAGGATGAGAAAATAAGTGAAATCTTCACAAATAACTAGAAACGATGCAAAAATGCCTAAACTGTCTAATTTCATGCACCAAACTTCAAATGTTTGAGTATAGGAGATTTGCATTAAGACTGCTGAGTCACCAAAGTTCTTAATATAAATAAACTGAACATAGCATTCCTAGTTCTTGGGCAGCATTCTGCACATTACATTCAGTACCTAAAGTTTCTCTCACTAATTGCTGACAATCAAGCCTAATATCTAGAAACTAAGATTTGTATCAAGGTAAATATTTACTTAGGCTCAATTTCCTGTGTTTTGACTCAGAAAAATAATTTTTCTCCAAACACAGGAGATGTTTTTTTTTCCACAGATGGAAACATTTTTATTAACTAAATGACTAATAGAAAGAAAAGGAAGGAAGGAAGGAAGGAAGGAAGGAAGGAAAGAAGGAAGGAAGGAAGAAAAGAGAAGAGAAAAGAAAAGAAAAGAAAAGAAAAGAAAAGAAAAGAAAAGAAAAAAAGAAAGGTGTCCCTAATGTAAAGAAGGAAATCCTAAGTTTTATTTCATGTTAATAGAAACACTTTATTAGATGATATTCTTCCTTCTAGATCAAAACTTATCAAACAAGCTCTGGAATGTGCTTCAGTTTTTGTTGAGAACTTAAGTTTGAAAGACATTTCTAGAAAAAATATTTGATCTAAAACCAATGTTTAAGAAAACATGGTCTGAATGAGCATATAGAAATATTGGGTTTGCCTAAAAGGTATACATTTTGGGATTTAAAACACTTTCAAAGAAACATGGGTAGTATTACTTATAAAAGCACTATTGAATATATATTGTAAGAAAAACACATTTTAATTTTGAGGTCATAGGAGAAACACTATGCAATAACATTGTCAGGTTTACTCTTTCATTCTTCTCTTCCTTGGTACCATCTCCATCCCATCTTTATTAAAAAAGAAAAATAGATAATTTTCTTCCACAAGATTTCCCTCTAGGCATTTCTTTATGGTATAGCATAACAGTCACAAAAAATAAACCAAAAAAATAAAAACCAAAAACACTGTTTACCCCTCTTACCACCACCACCTTACCTACCCAACCCCCTCCACCCCACTTCCAAGAGAAAGGAATGTCTAAAGAAATGTAAATCATTGAAATCATTGCTAATTATTCAAGACCAATCCTAATTTATTAGCATTAGTTCACCAGAGAAACAGAGCTGATAGAGATTTACTATGAGAAATTGGCTCAGGAGATTATAGAGGCTGAAAATCCCACCATCTGCCACCTGCAAGCCAGAGACCCAGGAAAGTCAGTGGTATAATTCCAGTCTGGGTTTCTGAGAACCAGGGGAGCTAATGGTATAAACTCTAGTCCAAGCACGGGAGAAGAACAATATCCCAGGTCAAGCAGACAGAAAGAAAGCAAGAACAAGTGAATTCCTCCTTCCTCCACTTTTTTGTTCTATTCAGGCCTTCAACAAGTTGGATGATGCCCACCCACATTGAGGAAAGCAATCTGCTTTATTGATTCACATGCTAATCTCAAGAAATAGCCTCACAAATACACCCAGAAAGAATGTTCAATCCAGGCACCCCTTCACCCAATCAAGATACACATCAAATAACCATCACACCTAGGGAATTACAAGAAGAGAACTATAGTAATTTTTTTCTTTTGTAGTTTATTGTCAAGTTGGTTTCCATATAACACCCAGGGTGCATCCCCACAAGTGCCCTCCTCCATGCCCATCCATGCCCCCCTTCCCCTCTCCCCCTCTCCCATCAGCCCTCAGTTTGTTCTCAGTATTCAAGAGTCTCTCATGTTTTGCCTCCCTCCCTCTCCCTAGGAACTATAGTAATTTTACCCTTTCATTAACCATTTCAAAAATCAGCATTTGGGAATCCTTTATTCATATAAGTGTAGTTCTTCTTTCTGGTCTGTTATACCTCCATTGTTAGCAATAAACTGTATTTTATAAAAACAAAATATAGAAATGTGGTACTTAGCCTACATTAAAGCGACTTTTTTTCTTATTCTTAATCTACCACCTTTCAGTTGATTGTCTAATAATGATATTAAATAATTCCATTCATTGTAATCAAATAATATTTATTGTAGCACTCCATAGATACAGATATTTTATTGGAGGATTATTTTGACAGGCCCACAGAACACATAATATACTAGCTCTCCAAAATAAGTTTAGCAAATCTGGAGTTTTAGAAAAGCAAACCAGAGAGATATATAGTATATCCAGCAAGCTTCCATTAACCACCCCCATCTATTTGTTTTAGAACATGAGAAAAAATGTAATTGTAACACTATGGAAAGAACTCTACAAAGAGATCTAGCACACTTGTCTACTTAATCAAAAGATGAATGTGTCATAAACATACAATGAAGCCAATAAAATGCAAGGCAATGATTTATAAATCCAGTGAGAATGGTTCATCCAGAATTGAAGTGACATTTAAGCAAATGGTAACAACTGTCCACATTGGTGGGAAAATAAATCTAGATGATCCAGTACACTATAGGAAATTTCAACACCACTTGACTATTAAAAAGCAAGAGAGACTTCTCATAGTTAAGTGTTAGTAAAAAAAGAACCAACTTTTTATTGTGTTTATTGCAAAAAAAGGAACAAGTGAAGTCATCTTTTTTTTCCCCCAGAGGACAATGGAAACTTAAAGCCAACTCTCAAAATTACCATCCAGAGAAAGGCAAAAAATGAATGGAATCACTAGCATTGCCACATACTCATTTATGAGAAACTGTATACCTAAGCTCAATTTAATTTGTTGAGTAATTGATCCAAATATAAAGTCAAATTACCAACACTTTGTGATGATCTAACAAATCAGGAATTCGGCCTGGACAGTACAACCATTGGAAATGAGATAATGTTAGCCTTATGGGAAAGGGAGTGGAGGGTAGGAAGACTTCTAAGAAATGCCTCTATTAGTAGACCCAAGATGTAAGTTTTATGCTGACCTTTAATTTGACAGCTTCTAAACAGTTGTACACAAGGCAAATCAAACCAAAGAAATCAGGAAAGCTTGTATAATATTTAATTCCAACTTGGATAAACCAACTGTGTTCCTGGTCCTACTAATCTCTAGCACCATTCTGGAGAGGAAGAACCGAACAATAAGGAAAAAAGAAGAAAATAAATAGAAATCAAAGACAGAATGAGAAAGATTAGCATAGAAGGTTGCCTTTTGGAATTCTTTAGAGTTCCTAAATATATCCATCAGATTTGTTTCTCAACAAAGTTGACTCCTCTTGTGGCCCAAGGAGAGGGAGGTAAAAATCTCTCCTCTAACCTCTTAAGGTTTCCAGCTGGGACTGAAAGAAGACAGATTAACAAGGAAAAAGAGTACAAATTTTATTTATAAGATTTTACATGTACATGAGAGTCCTCACAGGAAAATGAAGACCCAAAGAAGTGTGTAGGCCTGAGTGCTTATATACTGGGTTGAACAAAGAACAGCAATTGTGGAAAAGTAAGTAAAATGCATAGGAAGACTAAAGGAAGATAAGAATTTTGTTAGCAAGTTCTATTTGTACAGATTTCTTTCAACCTCAACTCCTTGTTACTGGTAATAAGAATGTTTCCTTCTTCCTGGTATATGGAAGACATCTTTCATGTGGAAATTGCACCTCTTCCTTTCAGAAAGAAAAGGGGAGGCCAGAGTGCCCTTCTTGCACTTGCTGTTTCTCAAATGCCTTGAGCTCAAAATAATCAATATGCCAAAGCAGCGTTTTTTAAGGTCGCATGTCCTTGACTCCTTCACTAACATAAATATTTGCTTTCCATTAAAGTAAACTTAGAGATATTTATTAGCTCTGTGCTAGCTCAGGAATTATCTTCCTTGCATTTTTCCATTCCTGGTGTAATATGTAATAACTACACATAAGAAACCCTGGGTTTTCAGAAGGTATGCATCCCAAGACCTTTAGTCAGCCCCAGATTCCTTTTGGGAAAAAAAAAAAAACAAAAATAAACTATTTGGACTACATCAAAATAAAAAGCTTTTACACAGCAAAGGAAACCATCAACAAAACAAAAAGATAACCTACTGAATGGGAGAAGATACTGAAAATTATAGTTTAAATAACAGGCTAATACCCAAAATGTATAAACAGTGTATACTACTCCACACCAAAAAGACAATCCAATTAAAAAATGAGAAGATCAGAGAAATGCAAATCAAAACTACAATGAGATATCCCCTTACACCAGTCAGAATGGCTAAAATCAAAATGACAAGAAATAACAAGTGTTGACAAGGATGTGGAAGAAAAGGAACTTTCATGAACTATTGGTAGAAATGTAAATTGGTACAGCCAGTGTGGAAACAAGTATGGAAGCTTCTCAAAAAACTATAAGTAGAAATACCATAGAGTCTAGTAATTCCACTACTGGGTATTTACCCAAAGAAAATACAAACTCAAAAAGATATATGCACTCCTATGTTTATTGCAGTATTATTTATAATAGCCAAGATATGGAAGCAACCAAAGTATCCATCAATAGATGAGTGGACAAAGAAGATGTGGTACACACACACACACACACAACACACACACACGAATATTGCACAGCTATAGAAAGGATGACGTCATGCTATGTGTGAATTTAAGACAACATGGATGGACCTAGAGGGTCCTAGAGGGTATTATGCCAAGTGAAATACATCAGACTGAGAAAGACAAATACCATATGATGCCACATAAGTGGAATCTATAAAATTAATTACCAAACAAAAAGCACAATTGGGATCTATAAATACAGAGAACAAACTGATGGTTGGTGTGGAGGATAAGCAAAATGGGTAAAGGGGAGAGTGAGATACAGGCTTCCAGTTAGGGAATGAATAATGAATAAATCACAGTAATGAAAGGCACAGCATAAGGAATACTGTCAGTAATATTGTAATAGTGATGTATTGGGGCAGATGAGCTAAACTTCTAGTGAACAAAGCATAATGTATACAAACTTGTCAAATCACTAAATTGTACACCTGAAAATAATGGTGACATTATGTGTGTCAACTATACTCAAAAAAATTTTTTTTCTAATTTCCTTCAGAAACCTTTTATTCCCTGCAAACAGTCATCATTTTCTTAAAGTATTGTTAGTCATAATAACTAAATTACAGGAATTGTAGTAACTTAAGTTCTTCCCTTTCTTATTCCAAACAGTGTTATTACTTGATTTCCCTACGCTCTCTCAATCAAAGTTAAACTATCATTTTATTCTTGAAAGGTGGCAGTTTTGATGAAATAACAACTCAGATGTTAAAAAATATTCTTTAGCTTCTTACAGCAGACACTACTTCAAAATTAACATGTATAGGGAATGCAAGAATGACATATTATAACATTAAACAAGTGTATTGTATTTGCCAGATGCTAAAAGTTATTTTAGGGGCAACAGAGAGACTGCACTTATAGGTTGATATGATAATGAGATTTTGTGTTAAAACCATAAAAACAAAAGTTATTAATGAAGGAAGCTTGAAAGCTAAGACTAATATTGTAAAGTCTTTTTTTTTTTTTTTTTTTTACATTTACTTGTCTTACTGCCCGTTTGTACACCTTTGGCATTAGAAATAGAAAAGCAAACATTCTCTTTGACATAGATAATATGATTTTAATGAACAAACAGTGGGCTTTACAATTATTAGATTATTAGTCTAAAGAACTATAAATCAACTATCCTAAAATCAAATATGCTTCTGCTTATGTAAAATGTCAATAACCATGTATAAAAATCCAGCTTACACAGTTAGGCATGCATTTGCAAGCTGTTTAGCTTTATGGGTATAAATAGAAGGTGGCTGTTAAATATACAATAGGCAGTTTGCTGAATTTTTTTGTATAAACATGTTTGGACAATTTTTAAAAATTTTCCAAGCTAAAATTATCTATAGATAATAGATATAGTCCATGATATTGAAATTTAATATCTTCACTATCCTTTTATCTAGGCACTTAACTGCACCTGAGAAGTTTCTTCTGATAGCTCTTGGCCCTGACTGTATGTTCACCTCTGACCAATTTCCTTGTGACTATTGGCCAGCTTTTTATTCAAGCACCCATTCTGACAGGCTTCTTAAAATATACAAGAAGATGCTTACATTTCCCTCATTGGACTCCACACCGTAGTCACAGGAAATAGATTTATGGAAGCGTAGGACTGGGAATATATAACTCCAAACTCATTTCAACTCTTTATGGACAACCCTGTTCAGAGACACAGTGTGAATAAAGTATTACCTGGTCTCTAGCTTTTCCTCCAGCTATTCTAAAGTTGATTCCTGAATTAAGCCAGAAGGCAAATCGTCCTTTAGATCCCCTATTTTATTCTTCTGTGGGCCCGCTTTTCATGGACACAGACTAAATAAGTCCAGCCCCTCTGTGCTCCCAATTTATGTCCTGTATGACCACAAAATGTCATGCAGAAGAAATGAAACGCTAATTCTGAAATCACTGGTGTACTCTTCATAAATAAAGGTTTTCTTGGATTGATGTATGGATAGGAGGAAGAGGTGGAAATGAAGTTGGAATCAGGGCAAAGAACACACAATAAGGATCCTTTCCTTATCTCCATCCCCTAAATGCTCATTCATTAAAACAGCTATTCATGTTTGTCTCACAAAACTCTTAAAGCTGTTCTCAGCTCCTTGTCCTTCTGCCTTTACTCCGCCTTCTTCATAGATCTTATTTATTTCCTTTTCAAGCTTTTCCTTTGTAGAGAAATCTATCGCACCTCTCTTTCTCCCTTAAGTATCACTGTCAGTCCAGATGGAGTGATAAAGACATGGCCGACAAGCAGTGAAGATTTGAAAAGGGAGGGGGCAGAGGATGGAGCTAAGAATATCCCATAATGAACACTGCAACACATTTCAAATACATGTTCATTTTTATCTTCCAACGGCGTGATGTCAAAGTAAAAATTCTTCTGTCACACTGAATTTTACTTTGACATTATACCACAGGAAAATAATCATGGATATGTGTTTGAAAGTCCCGCCTGCATTCATTATAAAAATTGTGTTGAGCGTAAATGTTCAATCCTATTTCTCCTAAATGACCACCGAGAGATGAAAGTTCTTTTTGGTCTCAGCACCAGCAATTGTGCTTCTAATGATTCAGTTTGTTTTTATCTTACAGAAAGTACAAATCATATGATTCTCTGTATCAAGGACTAAAAACTTTAGAACCACATTTGTCTTATTGTTCTGGCCAGTGTACCAAAACCTATGTATCTCATCTTACTTGATCTCATTTCTTTCTTATCCCATTTTCTTCTTACATTTTTAAATGTTTTAAATTGTGGTTAAAATACACATAACATAAAATGTGCTATCAACCAGTGTTTAAGTGTATCAGTTCAGTAGCATAAAATATGTTCTCATCACTGTGCAATCTCCAAAACTCTTCATCTTACCAAACTGAAAATGTATACTTATTAAACAACTCCCCATTGCCCCCCCCCCACAGCCCCTGAAAAGCACTTTCCTACTTTTTGTCTCCTATGAATTTGACTATGTTAGGTATCTCAAATAAGTGAAATCATATAGTATTTGTCTTTTTGTGACTGGCTTATTTCACTAGCATAATGTCCTCTGGGTTTATTCATGTTGCAGAATGTGTCAAAATTTCCTTCCTCTTTAAAGCTGAGTAATTATTCCATTTCATGTATACACCACATTTTGTTTATCTATTTATCCATCAATGGGTATATGTGTTGTTACCACCTTTTGTTTTTGTGAATATCAATGCTACGGACATGGCTGAACAAATATATCTTTGAGACTCTGCTTTCAATTATTTTGTGTATATATCTAGAAGTGGAATTGCTGGATCATGTGATAATGCTATTTTGAACTTATTGAGGAACTCCCATACTATTTTCTATAGTGGCTTTACTATTTTACATTCTCACCACCAGCAGCCCACAAGGGTTCTGATTACTCTACATCCTTGTGAACACTAGTTATTTTGTTTTTTTGATGGCAGTCAGCCTAATGGATATTATTATTTCATTGTGTAACTCATTTGTTACATTTCCCCAATGATTAGTGTTCTTAGCATCTTTTCATGGGCTTATCAGCCATTTATATATCTTCTTTGGAGAAATGTCTATTAAAATGTTTTGCCCATTTTTTAATTGGGTTGTTTGGGGTTGTTGTTTTGTTTTGTTTTTTTTTTTTCATGTTGTTAAGGTGTAGTAGAAGTTCTTTATATATTCTAGATATTAACTCCCTATGTGAAATAAGATTTGCAAATATTGTGTCCCATTCTGTAGGTTGCTTGCTCACTCTGTTAATTGTATCCTTTGATGCCCAGAAATTTTAAATTTTGATGTAGTCCAGTTTATCTATGTTTACTTTTGTTGTCTTTGTTCTTCATATCATAGCCAAGAAGCCATGACCAAAGCCAATGTCATGAACCTTTCCCTCCATGTTTTTTTTTCCTAAAATTTTCTCACATTTATTTTAATCATTCTTTGTCTTGTATTAGATGTATTTGTGTATTGTTTGCATTTATATATGTTGTATAAGTTAGCTTAATTCATTCCCAAGCAAGATCAGGAGATATACAGACAAGTTTTGTTTGTTTGTTTATCCAACACTTTTTGACACAATTTGTTAAATGCTCTCCAAACCAATAAGAAGCCCGGCTGCATATTTAAGTCCTACAATTGATTTTACACTGTGTATTTGAATCTGTTTGAATCTTGAAGCATATGTGTTTATTCTGCTTACTGTATGCCTAAAATGGTTCATATTTCAGAATATACAGTTTAGAACAATAACTAAACAAAATACCAAAGTAAAAAAAATGATTTTCTACAAAACTATGGAATCCTGACTAGAGTGCATAAAGTTTTCAAAATCATAGACACCCAGACTTCTCTCCACAACATATGGTATATGTGAACATAAATACCTTTTTGCTTTTTTCCCCTTCCTCTCTCTCTCTAACTCAAGCAAACAGAACAATAGACTGCATCCTTTAAATCCATCCATTTACTAAGTTTTGACATAAAACTGCCAAAATACAGAACATCAGGGTCAACCCCCCCAAAGATTCCTTAGGCTCCTACGTAGTTTTTCCATCTATGCTCTCAGAAACCACTAATCTCCTTTATGTTACTATAGATTATTTGTATTTTATAAATGGGATTGTGCTCCATATAGTCTTATACCTGGCTTCTTTCACTTAGCATAATTATTTTGAGATTCACTGATGTTGTTGCATATATTAGTAGTTTGTTCCTTTTTAATGCTGGGTAATATTTATCCTAAGACATGAATATACTACATTTTGTTTATCTGTTCACCTGGTGATAAAGATTTGAACTGTTTACAGTTTTCCCCTATTGTTGATAAAACTGCTATAAACATTTGTATGCAAGTCTGGGTGTGGTGGGACATATGATTTCATTTTTCTTGGGTAAATACATAGAAGTCAAATGGTAGGCGTATTTAGCTTTATGTGAACCTGCCAAATGATTTTCCTTTTTACATTTCCTCCAGGAATGTACAAAAGTTCCAACTGTTTTGCATCTTTGCCAGTATTTAATATTGTCAGTATTTTTAATTGTATCTATTCTAATGTGGGTATGGTAATATGTTATTGTGACTTCATTTACATTTCTCTGATGATTAATGATTTGGAATATCTTTTCAAATGTATGTTTGAAATTAGTATCTTTATTTAAGTAACTGTGAAATTGTTAGCCTATTTTTATTGTGTGTTTATTATTGAGTTACAAAAGTTTAAGTATTCCTTATATATAAAAATTTTTTATCCAATATGTAGCTTGTATATTCTCTTGCTTTCTTAAAGCAAAAGGTTCTAATTTTTATAAAGCCTAATTCACCAACAATTTATTATATGATATGTGCCTTTTGTGTCTCATCTAGAAAATCTTGTCCTCGTTTGAAGTCTTAAAGGTCTTATATTCTATTCTCATGATTGTACAGTTTTAGCTTTTTGTTTTGAATGAAGCCTTTTAAGTGATTTTTAATACGCTGTATGGTAAGGATTGAGATTAATTTTTTTCTTGTGGATATTCATTCATTCCAGCACCATTTCTTTGAAAGATGCTTCCTCATTGAGTTACCTTAACACCATTTTCATAATCAGTTGATCATTTTTGTGAATCTATTTCTAGACCCTCTATTCTGCCCCACTGATGACTTTGTATGTATTTTATAGTTTAGGTGCTATTGTAAATGGATTTTTTTAATTTTATTTTTAAGTAGACTAATCTTGTGTAAGGACACTTGTCATCATCCTTATCTCCTAATCAGAACCTTCACTGATTCCTTATCAAACAACGTAGAACACTACTCAGCATAACACTGATGTCCTATCATTATCTAAAATCTTCCTTTACAGATTTATCACTGGCAGTCTGTGTTTCCAGTGAAGTTAATGACTCACTGCTCCAAAAGTATACTCCAAGGCTGCATAAAAATATGATCAAGGATAGGGTGCAAGAATGCAGTAGACATGAGGATCGATAAGTAGTAAAGGATTCTGATATAGAAGAAAGACTCAGAGGGGCACCTGGGTGGCTAAGTTGGTTAAGAGTCTGACTCTACATTTCAGTTCAGATCATGATCTCACAGTTTGTGAGTTTGAGCCCCCATCGGGCTCCATGCTTAGAGTGTGAAGCCTGCTTGGGATTCTCTCTCTCCCTTTCTCTCTCTGCCTGTTCCCAACTCACACTCACTCTTACTCTCTCTCTCTCTCAAAAATAAATAAACTTAAAAAAAAACTTAAAAATAAAGAAGAAATACTCAGAGAGTAAGCAAATTCTGTGTGGTTTTAGAGAGTGAAACTAGGATTGGTGCTGGAAGCCACAGAGAAATTGACTTCAATGTGATACTGAGATGATACAGTTAGATGATAAGGTCAGAGAAACAGAGATACTCTCAGGAGACCATGGATTCTGTTACTGGCCAAAGAGGGGCTGAAATGGTCATCTATTGAGAGTGCTATAAATGGAATAATATTGTCAGGTGGAGGGCTTGACCAGGTCTCCTTTATAAAGTTCTCCTGGCCCTGAGATTGTGCAAATACATTCTCTAACCATTATTACTTTATTTAGTCATTAAATATCATCTTCACAGCCAAAAGAATTCTTCAGCTTCTGGCCCATTTCTCTTCCCTAGAGCCAGTTCAATATTTCATTTTATACTAAATTCTTCAACATGTTACTCATGAACTACTGCTGAAATTAGTGGAGGCTTTTAAAAAAAGAAACTGCAGCAGCATCTCCCATCTGAAGCTCCAGAATCATTCTTCCTAAGGTATCATTAATGTATTACTAAACAAGAGAAGTCATTTGTAAATGATTACGCATGATTATTCTTTGTCACATCCATAAATTATATATTGGGCTCTCCTAGTGGAGTGGATCTAAACTGGTCAGGGCAGCAGGAGGCAATAGCTTCAGCATCTTTCAAAACAATAATTAATTTTCAAAATGCCAGGGCCAATTGGCAGTAGTTAACATTGCCCCCAGAGCATAATCATGGCCTAGATGCCATAGAGACAAGTTGTCTTGTGTTGCCTATAAATGGATTCTCAGGAAACCTAATTTGAAATTACTGCCTTTAATTATACTGCTGATATAAATAACTTTGATAAAATTAGTGCAGCTGGCCTCTTGTTTGTTTTTCCCACTTAAATGCACTGTACAATGTAATCATCTGAAATAAACATCCATTACAAAGAATGCTTCATTTCAAAGAACACAGTATTCTGCTCATCCAGCCAATTGTTATTTTTCTCTCCCCAGTCGCATTTCAATCTTGCACCTATTAAAGGGATGAACAAATTATCAAGCTCTCATAATGTACCAACTAGTGAATTAAAACAATTCATTGCTGCTGAATAGGACCATGCGTTTAAAAGATTTTAATTCATTTTTATCCTCAATTACTATGTTTCCTTTTTAAACAGACCCTGACAGCTTAAAACTTGTTGAAAAACATAGTCTTCTCTATGCAATATAGTTGTGTTACTTCCTAAATAGAAACCCCTCTCTTTAAAAGAAAACAGAAGATACATCTTTCATTTGATATGCTTTTTAACTTCAAAGTCCAAGAAAAGGGTCTCAAAAATTATATAAAACCTTGGCCTCAGCTCATTTATTTTGTTAGAGAGCAGAATTGCCTCTTTTACAGAGAAGAATGGAGCCCTTTCTCTTGGTTCACTGTGATATGATTGCCATCTCTATCTCTACTGCAATCAGGACAGGATTTACCAAGGTCAATTCAACTCAGTCCAACTATTACCAAGCTCAGTTCAACTCAATTCAACTGTCACCAAGCTCAATTCAACTCCACAACCTGTTATTAGCTACCTGCTATGTACAAGACACTATGAAGATTTCTAAAATGAGTAAGACGTGGCCTCTTTTCTCAATCTGGGAAAGAAGCAAAAAAAGATTAACTGTGGAACATTGTGGCAGTTTGGAAATGGTTAGACAGGAACACAGATGATAAATGCTAGAGCAAGGGTGAACTGAGAGAGAAGTTAAACGGGCCTTGGAGTTCAAAGGAAAATAGCTGTGTGTAAAGCTGAGAAAATAAGATAGGCCTTAAGGAAAATTCCACAGCTTTGCTTTTGCTTTCCCCTGTAGAGAAGGACATAGAAATAAAAGTATGGGACATATTTGGTAATATGATAAATTTTATACAATTATACTGACAAACAAATAAGCTAGATTTTGCTGGAACCTAGCAATTAAGAGGAGTGGTTGAGGTAAATACCAGAAATGTAGACTGGACTCAAAACACCCAGGCCCCCAAATCCCAAACCAGTCTCTTTGTATTCATTAAGTATTCAGGAACTATTGAAGCCTTTTGATAAGGCAAAGGAAATAATTGGGGTTATACCTTCAGAAGATAGATCTCAAAATATCTTTGATCTCAAAGTATCGATATACAGACCAAAATGTAGAAAATTGAGGGGCACCTGGGTGGCTCAGTCCGTTACATGTTCAACTCTCGATCTCGGCTCAGGTCATGATCTCACAGTTCATAAGTTCAAGCCTCATGTCAACCTCTGCATTGAGGACCCAGAGCCTGCTTAATATTCTCTATCTCCCTCTCTCTCTCTCTCTCTCTCTCTACCTCTTCCCTACCCACCCACCACCCTGCACTCTCTCTCTCTCTCTCAAAAAAAAAATACATTTAAAAATGTAAAAGAATGAGAATCAGTAAGAACCATGAGAATATTTTCCTCTCTCTAGATAACCACCTGTATGGAGTTGAGGAAAGGGCCAGGGTTGCAATTTGATCTTCTTGCAGTGGGAGATTGGGCACCAGACCTGTATGTAGGGGATTCAGATGTTGGAGAATTTGTACATCTCCAGGAGCATGGGAGATAGTCCAGGCCAGCAGGTGCAATGGCAACAGCCAGCCAATTTTTCTGATGATAGAACCCACCCTAAACCTCCAGTATCTGAGTTTAAGTTCTCACAGAAGCAGGACCTGGGTGGGGCAAGGACTTGTACAGGTTGCTGGTTTGGGAAGTGTTCTCCAGGCATCAGGTGTGGGGGAGACGGAAACTAAGACAGATAAAAAGGAGAAGCCAACAGAAGAGTGGGAGTAGAGAGGTCACTGAGGTGACAGCAGGGCTTAATTCTACCAGGCTCTCCTTACGACATGTAAAGAATGTCTCCAAGGATGAACCGCCTGAAGGAACCAGGGGATGATGACTTGTCCTTCAGCTTCTGCTCCCTTTTGGCTGAGGGCTACCTAGAGGTAACATCTCTGTACTTTGGGCTATACTTATACACAGGCTTTCATAAAGTACCCTCACTTGGTATTTGGCCAAACTGAACGTGCCATTCTGTTTCACTGAAGCCTCCTAGGCAGTAAACAAAGCCAGGCAACTCCATATCCTTTATAATTACCATTGGCCCTTGCAGTACAAATTCCAGAGCTACTGCATGCTTCCCCATCCCCTGTACCTCACCCAGCCGAGCAACAGTGATGCTGCAGCTCACAAGGCATTATCAACACCCCACTTATTACCAAAGAGTTCCCTGTGATGTTTGACCATGAGTGACCCAGCTCCTAAACTCTTATCTTGTGGGTCTGCTTTCTGGTACTATTTCTGCTACCAACTATCTCTCCATCTGGGTTCCCTTCAAAGCAATAGTGGTGACTAGACTTTTGGTGCAGGTGGTACACTTCAGAAGTCATCTCAGGAATCACAAATAATGGATTAGGGAACATGAGACAAGGATGGATAAAAAGTCCATTAAAGAGTGCATTTTGAAGTTGGTTATGATTTTTTAAGTTTATTTATTAATTTTGAGAAAGAGAGAGAGTACAAGTGAGTGAGGGCCAGAGAGAGAGGAAAGGGAATCGCAAGCAAGCTCTCTGCTGACACCTGATGTGGGGCTCAGACACATGAACCATGAGATCATGACCTGAGCTGAAACCAAAAGTCAGATGTTTAACTGACTAAGCCACATAGATGCGTCAAAGTCAATTATGATTTTAATAGGACTCCTGAGAGATATCCAAAGTGTCCTTCCAGAATTTTCTGCCTGAGGGACAGGATAGAGCATTTATCCACCAGCTTTGGACCACTATTTTTTTAAGTTTGTCCCTAGAGGTATTATTTCCCTTACATTCAGGCTTCTGTAGAGCCAAATGGGTTCTCATGGTTTTAGGAGTAGATGGTAGAAACCCAGTTGCACTCATTTGAGGGGGACATCCTGACCATGAGGTCCATTGGCACTTACAAAGGAATTACTCACTAGGACTGCAACTATCAGAAGTGGACTGAGATGTGATATTGGGTACCAAAGGCAACTGTGTGAATCTGTTTATTTATCTCTTGGGATGCATAGATTTTACCAGGTAGCCTGGGTACCGTGGTGGGTGTTGAAATACTATGAAGCTGGTACTTCCAACCAAATCCCCTGCTATGCCCTCCCTGCTGACAGACTCTGTTCCATCTCTGTTTTCAGCTGTCTTTCCAATAGGACGTGAAGGCTGGCATAGCTTGACCTCTGCAGACCAGAGGGGCTCTGCTTGTTGGCCTTCCAAGGTCTTTCCAGGCAAGCTGGATTCCGCGCCATTAGCTGCAGCTTCTCTTTCTCTTCTTCTAGATTCTCGAAGAATCTAGTCCTGCTCTAGGCCTCACCCCTAATGGCGTGAATTGCCAAAGATACATTTGGATTTCCGTTTTTGAAAGGATGTTCAATTCCTCCCCAAACTCCATGTGCTACAAGGAACGTCTTAAGACAACTTGCCATGCCACTTTTCTCTTTCTGTCTGGCCTGCATCTTTCTTAATTCACCATGTCTAATCTACAAGATTATATAGACTCAGCTTCAAGATCACTTTCTTCTACATCTGGATTTTGTAATCAGCCAATGGTATAGATTATTTGCTACACAATTTCTTAGGGATCCCACGTGGCTTCCAGGATAAAGCAGGGTATATTTTGCACAATGAGGG